>NW_022198383.1:8793174-8890812 GCF_009176525.2 Contarinia nasturtii
GACAATCAGGACAATTAAGTGCTGCAAACACAGATCAACAAAGTTATAATACAGCTGATGGTTCTGGACAAAAGAATAATGCTCAGAGTCAATCAGCAAATTTTGATCCATTTGGAAATTTGCAAACATCAAACTCAAATTCCGGTATGTTAACGCGTTTTTATTCAGACTTTATCGATATTTTTATTGATTTTATTTTTTTATAAATTTTCTGCCAAAAATCACAGGCGTTCAAAACACCTTTGGACCAAATGGTGAACGACAAAAAGCGTTTGGTTCATCGAATGCAAATGAACAAAATAAACATGGCAGTTCAAACAGTGGCAGTCAGACAAATGTCGAACATTTCAATGAAAACGGTGTACAAGGTGAAAAATCGTCATCATCGAGTTTTTCAAATGTTGTAAATAATGGCGGTTTGGATGGAAACTTTGGAACAAATTCAAATTCCAACTCTGGCATTGAGAATGGAAATGCGGGCGCTGGCGCTGGTGCCGTTGCAAGTGGTGGTGGCATTCGAACCAGACGTGCTGCCGAGGATTCCGTTGTTTTTCCAAAAGCTGAAGAATTAGACACACAAAATCCACAACAGAGTGTTAATGGGGACGTGAATGCAATAGAAAGCAATAAAAATTCAACACAACCAGAAGAACTTGAATCAAGATTTGGGTTACTTAGTGGTCTATTAGGTGGTGGAGGAAGAGGGCCAGGTCCATTAGGTGGAATTATCAGAGGAGTCGCAAATGGATTAAGTCAGGTCAATCAACCATATTATGGAGGTGGTCCAGTCGGCGGAGTTCCATTTCAAGGTCAAGGTTCCTATTATCCGCAAGGAGCCTATTATCCACAAGGAGCCTATCCACAAGGATTTGGCGGCGGTTATCCTCAACAATATTATCCTCAACAATATTATCCACAACAAGGTTTTGGCCGATAGATATGCCAACCAAAAATTTCAAAAATGTTTTTATACAACAAAATCCCATTCAAACTTACACTAAATTAGAATTATCTGCGAGTTTAAGTATCATTTTGTCGTTCAAGTTTTATTAAAATAAAGTTTTACACAAATTTACAAATCTGCAATTTTTCTGAGAGCGGTATAGTTTTGCTAATTTGGTGACTATTTTGTATATGATTAAGACTCTTAAATCGAAGAAGACGTCATCGGTGAACAAGATGCAACGATAATGGATTAAATCTGAAGCTTTCTGATTATGAAAAGCATGGGGCGAATCACGCTAGTAAATACTAGAAAAACTAGTAAATCTAGTGCGAATAATGACGTCACAAACGAAGCCAACTTCACACCAAAGGCCATATAATTTATATGAAAAACTACTGAGAGCCAACTTCACGCACTAGAATTTTCTAGTTTTCTAGTGAAATCTTATTAAAAACTAGATACACTAGAATTTCGTGATTGACCCCATGATGAAAAGTCAACGGACAATTATTATTATACACAAACTGTCACAAAAACGTTACATTTCAGGTCTGTTAATACTGCCCCTTTAATTCTTTTTCTTATGATTTCGTTGCTTGGTGGACTGCCATTCTTTATAATTTATAATAATTATAATTCAAATACGTATTAAAAATAGAATCAACAATTGTTCATTTCCAGACTGATGTATGATGTCAGTGGAAATTCTGTTTTCGAAACAGCTATTAACATTTTATCATGTACTCTATCAATTTCGGTCAAGTTTAGAGATAAACCAAATAAAATTTGAATGGATTCTGTGCTTATGTAAACACATTCGTTTGCGCGCATCATACATAACTGTATATCAGTTCTTTTGTTGATTTGGGATTTTGCACTGAGTAGTGTGCCATTATCACTTGGGTTTTTTGGCAGCATTTCAATTCATTTATTCACACAAAGCACTTTGAGTCTGATTAAAAAGAAATAAAATGAGAAATAAAATGACAGTCTATCACCAGATCTCGAATTCAGTACACTTGCTTCTTTTTATGCGAAACATCGTGAAAAAAATATATTTGAGAATAAAAGTTTGACTTTGCATTTACAGTGTTTTCATTGAGTTCAGTCCATAAAATTACATTTTCTCGCATCTGATCGATTTTTTCCATCACAAAAATCAATCGAAACAGCGCAAATTATTCCAGAGAGATGACAACGGTCAGAAAATTGAGAGCGTTAACCGCGGTTTTGCTTTTGCTGGCAATTACTGTAAATGGTAAGTTATGATTCATGATTTAAATCATTACAAAGTGCTGACATAATGATAATTGTGTACATATGTAGTGCATTCAACTGTCATCAATTTTTCAATTTGTCTGGTGTGATGTGCACGAAAAAATTATTAACTCACAAAAAGTCGACTATATACATTCAACGAACTCGGAACGAATTGATAATCCCATTTAGATCATAAGTAAAAAAAGACAATATTTTATCACTTCATTTTTTCGCATCGTCTTAGGTCACCCATATACGGTCAGCAGTTATATACGTTCAACCAGTGATATCACGTTTCCAAGTGAGAATGTAAGAAAAAAATCGCATATATGAACACTTTATTTTCATTAATAATATACGAAAAAATTGCATTCAAATGAGATTAAAAAAAAAAAAAAAAACAATTTTGTCTGAGCTCATATTATCTCAGAAAAACAATATGAAATTATGATTGATACATGTTGGATTATTCAATTTCAGAATGAAAACAAGAACGATTTTCCTTCACCACAATTACAGCAGAGTTACATACCATCCACCCATATAGATTCCCCCAAAAATGATACTGTTGAGCAATCTCCTCCCATTCTACAATTCGTGACAAAAACAATAAATAAAGTGAAAAACAAGAAAAAGTCTGCAGAGCTTGAATTACGTACAGGGTTTGGTATTGATACACGGTTGAGTTATTCTGTTCCTTCTAAGGAGTCTTTGAGACAATTTATTGGCGATATGTTCAGACCAATTCAAAAAAATATTCATCAGAATCCTCATGGAAATCCAACACCTTATTCCCATTCCAATAATTTGCAACCGCAGCCAATATATTATACAACTACGCAGCCTCCATTTCTTTATAACCCCAATGTTATGCAACCGCAGCTAACATATTATTCATCTACGCAGCCTCCATCTCCTTTTAACCCCAATCATGTGCAACAAAATGCAAATGGAAAGGCTGTTGCAGAAAATAAAAGTCCATTCGTCAATCAAAATGCTGGCGCCGATTCCTATTCATCGAACGTTCAAAATCCGCATGGTCAATACCAAAATACCGGTGGATTAAGTATTTCATCGAATCTTGCTAATAACGGACAATCAGGACAATTAAGTGCTGCAAACACAGATCAACAAAGTTATTATACAGTTTACGGTTCTGGACAAAAAAATGCCGCTCAGGGTCAATCAGCAAATTATGATCAATATGGAAATTTGCAAACATCAAACTCAAATTCCGGTATGTTAACGCGTTTTTTATCAGACTTTATCGATATTATTATTGATTTTTTATCATAATTTTTCTGCCAACAATCACAGGCACTGAAAACCTTCGTGGACCAAATGGTGATCGACAAAAAGCGTTTGGTTCATCGAATGCAAATGGAAAGGCTGTTGCAGAAAATAAAAGTCCATTCGTCAATCAAAATGCTGGCGCCGATTCCTATTCATCAAACGTTCAAAATCCGCATGGTCAATACCAAAATACCGGTGGATCAAGTATTTCATCGAATCTTGCTAATAACGGACAATCAGGACAATTAAGTGCTGCAAACACAGATCAACAAAGTTATTATACAGTTTACGGTTCTGGACAAAAAAATGCCGCTCAGGGTCAATCAGCAAATTATGATCAATATGGAAATTTGCAAACATCAAACTCAATTGCCGGTATGTTAACGCGTTTTTTATCTGACTTTATCTATATTATTATTGATTTTTTGTCATAATTTTTCTGCCAACAATCACAGGCACTGAAAACCTTCGTGGACCAAATGGTGATCGACAAAAAGCGTTTGGTTCATCGAATGCAAATGAACAAAATAAATATGGCAGTTCAAACAGTGGCAGTCAGACAAATGTCGAACAATTCAATGAAAACGGTGTACAAGGTTCAAAAACGTCATCATCGAGTTTTTCAAATGTTTTGAATAATGGTAACGGCGACAGAACAAGCTCAAGCACCAACACTTTTACTTCAACTTCATCGGGATCGAAACCATTCGATAATCACGCAATGCCCCTGTATCAACCATTCATTCCGCACGGATTCGAATAAATATAGGAAAGAATCTTAAAATTTTTGCTTATGAGAATTAAAGAGTCTTTAAATTGTTTTTAAATAAAAAAACTAATAATTAAACTATGTTGAAGAGTTTTTCAAACTGAAAATCGCCCATTCATTCCTTCTTTAACCGCATGAAATATCGATTTAAAATTTATCCACTGTTCCGAACTAATATTCAATGGAAAAAATTTCATCAAAACCAAATATGGTCCCTTTTACATCGATGAGAAAAATGGTGAAAAATTGTGTAATCAAAATATGTGTACATTGGCGTAACGATAAAGCACACTCCCAAAAGCAATTGGGCTGGATCAATTTAAATTTCAATTGATCCAATGCTTTATCGTTCAATTGCCGCTTCTATGATGTGAATAAGCGCTGCCGCGCGCTTATGTCTGAGTGTGTCGATGAGAATGTTGTTTGCAGTTTTGCTTCCGATTTGTACTTGAAATTAAATTTTTATTTACTCGCATTTCGAATGTTTTACCATCTAAATGTACATATCTATTCCATCGAGATTCGATCAATTGGAAACTGGGGGAAATGATCTATTCGCGAATGGACAAAATTTATTGATTGTATGATAAAGTCGTCATTTTAGTAAAATAATTCAAGAAATTCGCATACAATTCGCAAGCTATTCGCAAAAAGTTATCACAATCAAACTATATAATATACGCTTGCAAACGAACCAAGTGAATAGCGGCGACGCAAGAAAACGAAGTGAGTGAATAGCGGCAGCGGATAACATTTTTTATTTCGTTCGTTGTCGCTATTCACTCATTTCGTTTTCGTGCGTCGCCGCTGTTCACTTGGCTCGTTTACAAGCGTTCACAATTTGATACATACAAAACTTACAAATTTTGCGAATTGTCTCACGTTCATAGCGTTTTGTTTGCGAATTGTTTTTTAAATCACAACTTTACTGGCCCATCGCTTACAAATCATTTCGCATAAAATTCGCAAAATATCGAATAATTCGCTATTTTCTGATCGAGATCCGATCCCCTAGATTGGAAAGTTAAAGCAAAGTGAAAATTCACATGTTTTTGGTGCATGAAACCGAGTCAAACAAAATCATCGATGAATTAGAATTTGATTTCAGAAAGTTTTTTATGTGCGCCGAAAAAAAGAATCCAATTTATTTAAGAGACATCAAAAACAGACGCGCGCGAACACTTTTTTTACTCTTTCTGAAAAATGCTAAAACTAAACGAATTTGATACAAAAACGAATAGAATGAAGTCGAACATTTGAATGATGGTCGGGATTGAGAGTAAATGATAATTCATTTAAATTTATCATTGTCAGTTCGATAAAAGTGCTTCGACACAACACTAAGCTAGTTTCTCCCGTACGTACAGCATCAAATATCGCATTCGTCGTTATGATTGTGAGTGAGGCCATGCGTGTTTTGGAAGAAAATAAGATGTGCGCGTAAGGACGAAAAGAAAAGAGAAATTGGACGATTTTTTCTTTGTCAATATGTGTTTTTTTCGAACGTTAAAAGTGATTGTTATTTGTAATAAATGAATGTGTGTTGAATAGTCAAATTTGTTGTTGTTGTTCATCGTACACCCAGTTGTATAACGAATATACTCGACCGAATGTGGAACACCGGTACATAACAACAGCAACATCAAAAAAAAAAAAAAAATGTTCTTGTCGACGAGCGCCACTTCAATCTCAATTATGTTTAAAGCATCATCAACATTGTCATTACGACTGACAGGATTGCAAGAGCTGAGCCGATTCTACCATTGCCTGAGTCAACCCCACCGTATGACTGCGCCTATAAAAAAAGGATCCAATGTCTCTGCGTGGATGGTGAAGCACATCACACAGATAAAACCGAATGATTTTGGTACACGACTCATGAGAGAGAGAGAGGGAAAGCGTTATCTTCATTAACAATCCCCCTTTGAATTTTGCAATCCCAATTATTTTTTTTGCGCTATCGTCGAGTCTTATCAGCACACCGATGAACGAAGAAAAAAACATTCACATACAGATTTAAAATTTCGTTTTTCTTTTTACCGATTTCTCTATCTCCCTCTCTCTTGCATTTCAATTTAGTATACGGTGGAATTCGTAACATTTTCATTCTTGACAACGAATTTCGTTGTTGCAATGTATCTTTTTTCATGTTTTTTCATTTTTTTTTGCAATTTGCCAGATGACAGTGAAAAAATACATTGGAAGAAATACATTGACTCTTTATATGCCATTTCACAACACACAGTTGTTTTTACCAATTTTTTTTACTTTTGCTCTCTTTCATTGCCGTATTTCTTCTATTGCAATATCAAAAGCGACGAGAGGAAAAGACAAGTATATTCATTCACATTACGACAGGAAAAAAGAAATCACGAAATTGCTACGAAAAATTACATTTCGTCTTATCTCCTTTTTTGCGAATATTTTTTTAGCAAACATTATTATTTATCATAGATGATTTTTTTTCTCGTTCATTCGCTTATTCATATTCGTAATACGGAAGAGCATATAAGCGACTTTTTTCAAATCCGTATTGAAATTCTAGTAACGAAATGCGATGCAAAGTATATCTGATATTTCTTGTATTGCAGACGGAAGGGAGTCGTTTTATTTTACAAAATACCGGTAAATATATTTTGTTCAAATATCAAACACACGCACGCATGGATGCCACATACATTGAACACTTTATGGTCATGATTTTGGTGCCGTGTGTTTGAAAATATAATATTCCTGTGCAATTTTTGAAAATCAATACACTAATGAATATCGATAGAATTCCGATAAAGGGCGAATCTCGAATAATTTATTAATATAATTACCAAAAACCGTTCCAACATCCACAAAGATGATAATGTTATGCATCGATGGAAAACTGCTAACTTTGACTAATTTTAATTGACTAAAAGGTGTGTGCAAGCACCATTATATCTTCTCAGCCACTCGGTAATTTGCATATTGCCAGTGCACTGTGTCACGAACAAAACCGATTCAAGTCTTTTATTACTTTTCGTTCCGTTTTGTTTGCATTTTAATTTTCCATTTGCATACTTTATATTTCTTGTGTTTTTTTTTTAATTATACATTTTCCCCTCTGCTTGACGCAGAAATAAAAACTGTTTCAGCTATGCATATATTTATCATTAACACCAGATACAATAACCGAAAAGTGTACAAAGAGAAGAAGTTTCTGCATCGTGAAGCATGTAAACAACTTAACTTTTTGACGTTCTCCTGTTATTATTTACGCGATGACTAAAAAAGTAAGTGAATGTGCAAGGACCGATGGAAAAGAGATATGAATGAAAAAAAAGAACACATGCCACCAACATTCTTTCGTTAACCAAAACGAATGTGAATATTAATCAATTGGTATGCATTTCTTTGTTTTGCTGAGGGCAAATTGAATTTGACGCAGAAATTTTACAATTGAAATATGCAAATTATGCTTGGCGAAAATGTCTTTTGTTCACCAAAAATACCGAAACAAATCAACGTCACTATTTACATTCGAATGGAAAAATCAATTTTAAAAGTTTTTCTCCACCGAAGAATAGTAATTATATTTATTAAATATAATTTCATGAAATTCGCCAGAAGACAAATGCGTTAACAAAACATTTAAATTTCAAATTGCATTCCGTTCAATTTGTACAGTTGTTGTTCTTTTTTGTTCATTCTATTTTTAATTATAAGTCGTTTTGTTAACCATAAGTTCTTCCTTTCATTTTCTCTCATATTTCGTTTCGATAAAAATGGTGCAAATTGTATGCGAAATGGTTTTGCACCGTTTGAATAATTTCCATTTCATTCTGAGTTCGTTTTTGCATTTTCTCTTTTCAACGTTAAAACCAATCTTCCTCCCGTCCTCAATCCAAATGAGTATTCACAATTGGATCTTTTTAATTAAAAATGAAGTTTTTGTTTCTTGCAGAACCACGGAAAATAAATTTCCATCTGCAGAATTTAATTGCAGAAAACCAGCAAAAGAACCAAAAAAAGAGTCGAGCACGTTTGAGCTTGCAATCGTAAATATAAAGTGGAAAAAAGACGGACAATCTTCGTCACATCTATCAAGTTTCACTCTTGGCAAAAGTAATAAGATCAAATCTTATTGAATTTTCCACAGTTATTTTGCCGTCTCCGTAAGAGATGCTATTCTTTTCAAAAAAAGAAGAAGAAAATTCAAAGTTGCTTATAATGAGATGTTATCGGACGGAAATAGTAATCAATTTCCTCTCTGCAGTGTGCAGTATTCGTATTGATGTCTATTTCTTGTTGTTTTTGCATCGGCGTCATCGTCATCCTTTTCGTCGTCGACGTCGTCCATCAAGACTCAATCATAAGTAATTCGTGCACTTACTTGCATAGGGTGCATTTTTCAATGAAATTTGTATGAGTGTGCATGCACAGGATGCTGAATATTAAATTGTACGATTTTTATTGCATCCGATTTAAATGTTGCAAGCTCACTAAAAAACACGAATAAAGTATTCGTTGATCGAAATAGCGCAATGGTTGCCGAGACGAAGATGCTAAAAAGATGATGATGATTTCCCGTTTTCTTCGGGATTCTGTATGCGATTTTAGCATCATGAATTGAATTTTGCCACAATTTTTATTTTATATATTCACTTTGGAGAGAGTTTTTTTTCACTTCTTCCTTCAATGGCAGCAATAACAGCAGCAACTATATAGCTCACGTTTGACTTTGTTGGAGTAAAGCACTTCATCGAATATTCAATCTACGATCGTATGAAAATGTGGTATTTTTATTCTCTCTCTCTACTTCGTCTCTTTTTCGCTGTCGTATATAGAATGTATATCGATTCAGTTACATTCTGAATACATTTTTGCTCTTCATCAATTCATCGAAATGGATGGTGTATTTCATTTCAAATGATTTTACAATTTTCATTTGAAATTCAAAGAATAAAGAAAAAAATTGACGTTCTTCTGTTCTATTTTTTCAGCGGAAAAAATGTATGAAATCGTATTCGATAAGCGAAGGCACAAAATATGGATGATTGTGTAGCAACGATGCCATGAAATGTGATGCACAATAAAAATTATGAAGTGCTTTGTTACGGGCAAGTTCATTCGATTCGCTTCGATTTGATTTTTGTACATTATTTTGCGACACCAGCAACATTTCTCGCTTAAAATTGGGTATTCATATGTATGATATACTGCCAGCAAAAAAAGCGAGAGTAAGAGTGAACAGTGCCTCGATTGTGCTTTCATGCGTGCTCATAAATAATACACATGCCAAAAGAAATGTAATCAATCCAATCCGTGTGCATTACTTATTCAAATGCTTTTCTTGTTGTCAATCGGGTTTTTTTGTTCGGTTATATGGTGTGGAGTGTTTTGTCTTTTTGGCCTGGTTTGTGTCGATTTTTATGATCATGTGAAATATATCAATTGATGGTTCAAAAGCATTTCGCAACAAAATTTCGAACCAAATCATCTGCTTGACGATGATAGTTCATGAAAATGGTTTACTTTATTTTCTGTCGATTTCGTTGCTGAGAAAATTGACATTTTCCATTTGAAATGATGGTTGCATTTATCAAGTGGATTTGTTTTTCTTCCCGCTATGGATTGGTTCTACTTTAGCCCGTTGTTTAACGATTTTCACCGAAATTTGATTGCTTCAATTGCTTCGATCGTTTTTATGATGTATGTGCTCGCCGTAAATTCAGATGCACTGGCCGTATTTTACGTTTTTATGGAAACGAAAATTGAGATCGACACGACAAGCAACAGCAGGGGCAAAGAAAGTATGAGCCAATCAAATGTGACTCTATCATCGAATATATTTTCCCTTGTTTTTTTCTCAACATGGTTTTGCTGGTGTGGTAGTACTTGTGTACAATCGGCAATCTGCCACATTATTATTGATGTTTGCCATGGGTTCCCATGGATTTCTCACAATTCGCTATTAATGTCGCTACTTTTCTTTCTATTGGACATGGCACACAGAAACATCACCAAACATAGAGATTTTGATTGAAAATTACATCTATTTTCCCCATACAGGCATTTTACATATTCACATACGTACAGGGTTTCTTTTTTCTTTTTTCGGTTTGGTAATAAAAAAAGTCCCACACTTGTTTTTCTCCGCTGTGCGCGGATAAAATGCCATTTCAAGTGAGTGTAAAAATATTCACAACACTTAGATGCTTCGATCTCCCTCTCTCTCTTCGGTGCACTCTCGCACCTTTTTCGCTCTCTTGAGGCGCACTGTAATGTGTTACATAAAATCGTGTCAACCAATTCAATTCAACGACTTCGGTAGAAAACACATAAAAAACGCCTCATAAAATCGAATGATTCTTCCGTTGACGAACTGTATACGTGGCATACGGATTCACAACAACGATACCATAATACCTTTTTGTGAGTCACTCGATGTGTCGTTATCAGTAATAACGGCATTTTTATATTATTCTGAAGCTGTACCTTTTTCCTCTTTTCCTCTCACTCCAGATTGCTTTATTTGTTTTCACCGTTGCGTTGAGATGTTTTCGCGATTTTATGGCCATTTGATTTGAAATGGCATTTTCTCACTCTTGACTTTGTCTCTCATCCTCTCTGCCACATAACACTTTAGCGGTTGCATGTACACCATAGAGAGATAGGTAGATATGGTATGCTTCAAAGTCATCGAAACACTTGGAATATTGCTCAGTGCAACCATTTTAATGGCATTTAAGTAGTCTAGTCAATTTTGATTGCCATTTCGTTTGCTACTTTTGACCGTAGACAACATTTTAAATTCACTTTAAATACACTTCGATTTGATTCGTCTGGTGATCAAAGCATCGCATCATCGCTACAAATCTTCACTCTAATTATCTATAACGTTATTGAATCGTTTGCCTCACGAGAATATCTCGATGCTCCGAATCATTTTATATAAAGTCCCATTCGACGGTTGCTCGGTTATTTTATTCATGAAGCATTTCTTTATTCAAGAATATGTTCTTTTCTTTCTATTTCTCGCATTCTAATTTGAAAGATCAAACAATGATGATGGCTTTAAGATAAAAAAAAAAAACAGAAACGAAAAAGATGATTACTCATGAACGAACCCAAGACAAGAATAGAAGATAATGGCTTCCTTTTTGGTCACCAAATTGATGCTTTTTGTCGTTAACTAGGCAAAAGGTTTTGAAATCGGGTCGATTTGTTTTCTCTGCACCTGAACAAAAAAGTATACATTTCAAATATAGGAGGAACCATGAAGTTAGATAAGACTTCAGATCTCATTGATGCTCACATTCATAAATAACGGACATGTTTCGCTCGTAATTTGAATACCCCACTGTTGACGAAACGCATGAAAAGTACTTTTTTAACCGAAAAACCTGCGAAGCATACACAAAAAAAAATCGATTTGAAAAATAGAACGCACGAAATGCTTTTTTGTCATTTCCTTGATGCGGTTGCAGATTGCTAGATTTCTAGAAGCGTATCAATCATCATTCAAATGCAAAGCATAACCATAAAAATGTTTACGTTTGAAGTAGCCACAGTTGAATAACAAAGAGTCAGTTGGAACTGTATTGGAGTAGCAAAAAAAACACATACACACTGTATATGAAAATGAAAAGTGATCGCTTAAAGCGAAACCAGTGTATATCATTTGAAACGACGCACGTGCAGCGACACAAAAAATATGGCCAACATTTTGTAGTTTTGACAGAACAGAGGATGAATGATTATTATTCGAAGGAGAGAGAGAGAGAATATGCGAACAGCAGCCATGAAATGAAATACGAATTGAGGTTGACGATAAAGAATTGCCAACCGATTCTGTAATTTGACCTATCCAACCGCAAACAGCAAATACTCAACATACTACAACTCTATTTTTCTGCCTGTCGAAAGCTTTTGCGATGAAAATGCTGGTATTTTTTTGTTTTGCAAATGCCAAACAAACAATGTATACAAACAAAGTCCACTTTTCTCTATCTCTCACTCTCTTTGGACGGCATAGTGGTTGCAGAAACACAATTGCAAAGTCCAAAAAGTCGAAATTCATTTGATGTGTGAATGTCGCTGTTTTATTATTTGCGTCATTTGATTTTATTTGCGTTTTAAAAACTGACATTTCTGCGAAACAATGGACGTCTATTTGTGGTTGCACAAAATGCAACCATTCTCCTCAAAACAAACCAACCAAAACAAAATATTTGCTACGGTAAATGCGAACAAAAGCCATCGCATCTGTCACTGGCTTTGGATAAACAATGCAACAAAAATTGCATTCGCACAACATTTTCATCAAAAAACATGAAGAAAAGAAAATAAAACAACAAACAATAAAACCGTGAACCACACTCGGACATTGCGCCAAATAAATGATGAATTCACATCCATTTATTGTCAATCTGATGGACACTATTTTTTGTATGCAGCAATTTATGGGCTGCACATCGTGAAATAGTGCGTTATGTTCATCGGTCGTATCGTGATTTAGCATTTGATTCAAATTGTTTTGAACATTTCCTCTTTCTCTTGCACGCTCTCTCTCCTTCTCTCTCTCTCGAAATGTGAAACAAAAATACAAGCTTTCAATGGACTCGCGCCAGTTCGCGCCAGAGAGAAATATATACATAAACTTTACAAAGTTTTCTGAATTTATCGTCATGATTCGAATTGTGGTTTTTGGATTATTGTTGCATGCGCTTGTGGCAACAAGAAAATCAGCACGAATTTACGCAACAATCCAATCGACGGTTGAATGCATTTTAAAAGCATAAACAAGAAGAAAGACTCAATTTGGAGTCATTTGAAAACATCAACCCATTTGAAGTTTTTCATATAACAAGTTTTTTTTTGTTTTGTTTCTCACCGCCAGGACTTTGCGTCTTTTCCTAATGAATTTAACGATAAAAACATCTAACGACCGAGAATATATTTTTTCGGTTAAAATCTCTCCATCTTTGTTCTCAAGTTGAGCGTTTTTGCATCAACTGAGAATACCCGCTTTTTACGGTGTTTTATCTCCTTTTTTATTGAATTTGCCAAAAGATATGACGGTGAAAAAGAGTGTATTCAATTGAAATGCTTTGCGAAATATCACAAAAAATGTGAAAACCATTAAATAAAGTACAAAAGAAAGAGATTTTCTATTGATTATCATTTTCTGAGAATAAGCATTTATTTATGCGTTTTATTCATCGCAGCTAAAATTCCGAATAAAAAAATGAAGTGTGGAAAACGACAAAAAGGTTGTAATGAAGTGTATATCTTGTTCGGTGTACCATCATTTTCTTTGCCGTACATGCAAAATTCCATAGAAGCGTTTCGGTTTTCTATGGAAGAAAATAAAACCGCAGCTGTCATTGACCAATGATGAGAAAAAGAAGAGACTCAGGTTCTTGAGTTGATTCTTTTTTTGTGAACGACTTGCCTTGGGTGAGACTTTCGGAATGTGCTCGCTATATTGAAATGTGTGTTTTTTTCGACAGACAGCTGACGTGCGACTTTTTTTCCTTGTCGGTTAGGTTTTCCATTTGTTAGCTGTCTGAACACTTGTTTCCATTCTCATCTATTCATTGTTCACATTTTTTTCTCTCTTCTCATTCTTATTCAATTGTCTTTTTCCCGACATTAAGATGGTATGATTGGTTACGCATGCCGATGAATCATGTGAATAATGCGTGTACTTGAACGCCAAAGTAGAGTCGTTCAAGTGTAAAAAAAGGAATCCCCATTTTCCCTCTCATCTCATCACATTCCATTCCACCTCGTCTCATCGGTTCAATGTCGTGTCGCCGATGCCGATGTATAACAAGGTCAATCGTGCAATGTGTAGGTATTTTATTCAGTTTAATTGTATCGTATCGAAATTTATTTTATTGCAATCGGGATAAAACTGCTGTCGGTCATTCGTTTCGTTAAAATCATCGTTTTTTTATGAAACTTAAGTGGATGGACTGATGATGGAATATTCTATTTCGCTTCGTAGCAAACATTTAAACAAAAATTGCTGATGTTTAGATGAAAAAAAAGCAATATAAAAAAGGTGAACGGTATCTTTGTCTTGTTGTTCGTTCGGTTGTGAAAATTAATGGTAGCGTTGGCAACTGTAATATATAACTTGGTCGGGTCGTTAATTGCTTTTTTTGGGAACATTGTCCATGGGTAAACTGATTATTTCGTTTAATTGGTCAAAGTGACGATGCCACCAAACATCTCAATCTTTGTCAAATTCATTAGATTTTTTTTTTTGTGTATGTATGTGTGTGTGTCGTTGTTTCAATCCGTAACAATGGTAATTTAATAAAATGACATTCTTCGCACACACATACACAGCCAATTCAATTAAAACTAATTCTAATCATAATGATGCGAGAGCAGATGAAAAATAGGTGTCATAATGTCCAACATCAGCTTGTGAAAATGTGAGAATCATTGGATTTTTGAAAGTCATGCTACAAAACCGACGCATACACAGTGGCACAACAAAAACAAATCATACTGATGTGATAACTAAGCGAGACACATTGACAATTGTCACAGACAAGCAGCCACGTAAAATCCCCGGTGAAGCACTTGTTCGTATTCGACGCATTCAACGACACTGTTAAGTAGCACTCTAAAACAGAGCTAAGGTGTTCATCATCAATGCAAATATTCACCGTTGAACGAGACATAACATACTTTCAGCCAGTTAGTGAATATTATGCTCAATGCGATGTCATTACCTTAATAAACGTGCATAAACTCTCTAACGCAAATTCGGCGTGTGTATGTGTGTATGTGTGTGTGTGTGTGTGTGTGGGTGTGTGTCGATGTCTTAGCTAACAACAAATGCGTGCAAAATGTATTTTTCCTAGATGTCCTGTTTTTTCTTTCGCTTTGTTCTCAGAACATCCCCAACGTTGACGTCGATGTATTGACGTCGTCGTCATCGTTGTTGTTGCTGCTGTCGTCCTTGTCATTGTTGGTATTGCTTACCAAATGAACAGCACTCAGTCAAGCAAAAACATGAGCAAAAACATCGAGAAGAACACACGTAATCTCACGTTAACTCTCACATGATATACTTTCACTTTCCATTTCAATGACTTTGCTCGAGCGCACTCTCTCTCTCTCTACCTTCTTCGTGTCGCTGGTATTTTGCTCACGAGGTATAATCCACATAATGATAATAATAGTGATGACGATAATGATGATGCCGTAAGATGGCTTTGGTTTAATGAAAAAATATGTATAATACTGAAGAAGAATGAGGCTCGAAAAAAATGACAAAATCATGGAATGAAACACTCGAACATTTTGACTTTTATGAAAAAAAGAAGCGTTTTTCTTTTTAGCTTTGTTTACTTGTCGAACTCAGCACATTTTCGTGCCGAAAAAAAAACAACAAACCAAATAAACCGAATCTTCATTGATTGCAGCGTATGTTAAACGCCACACATAGAATAGAAACTTTTGGATCAAAATTGGGCTCATTCGATGCTAGAATTTGTTCTATTTGACACACAAAGCACGAACGCATGAATTACCATTTTGGAAGGAAACTCAAGCTAAAATACTAACTTAAAAAATGAAGCGAATAAGACAAAAAAAACGACCGAGCAAGCTAAGAACGAAGCGGAAAAGCGCTCACGCGCACACATCCGACAAAATGACACAAAATGGATAAGAACAAAAGACGAAATCCAGAGACTAAGAGAGAGAGAGAGAGAGAGAGAGAGAGAGAGAAAGCAACAGCGAAGAAGAATGCCCAAATGAAACAAAATACGGTAATACACCGAACTAAGATAAATATAATAATAATATATGTTCTGCATGCATGTCAAGCTGGGATAATTTCGATTAGCATGAGCAATGTTGTATGTATGTGCCGCTTTTTCATCCTCTTGCTCCCTCAATCCCTGCGTCTCTTTCGTTATATCCGGTCTGATAGTTATTTCGATTATTGTTGGCGTTGCTTTGCTCGGCTTGTGAGTGATACAATGCTGCAGCACTTTTTCGATTTCGTTTTTTTTCGGATACATTTTATACAGCGAGATATTCGTTCTTCGAAATGCCTCCGACTGCGCGGGTATATTATTGTTGAAACAGTAAAATCTTTGACAGGGCGTGACACCATTTACATTTATGGCTTTCGTTTTGCTATGCTACACTTGATTTTGATGCAAAACACATCCATATACACACATTCAAATGCGTGCACAAACACACATACACAATTCGGTAGCATCGGAACATCGGAGTAGAGACCCAAAACACTCGCTCAAGAGCTTTGACAAGTGAATGAATAAAAATAAAGCAAACGGTAACGTGGCATAACAACCGTAATAAGGATAAATTTTTACGAGAAACAGAGTGATGGCAAAGAATATATACCGTTAAAATGATGAGAGCGGGCAATAGAGAGGGAAAGAGAAGTGAAACAAAAAGTTTTCCTAGATTCGTTTCAGCATGACATTCCAATGCTTGAAATTGTTTTGTTGATTTGCCACAAGGAATTTCGCTAAGCGAAAGCGCGTGTATACATTATCTCGTAATGCTTGTACGTAGGCAATTTCTTATATATATATTTTTTTTGGTCGGTTCAAATGCATGAAATACCTTTTGAACCAAAGTCATGGTAATGGCAAATGCTAAAGTTATGTTATTATTAGCTTCTGTTTTTTTCCTTCTTCGTCTTGGTTTTCACCTTCTGATCAACGAACTGAAAAGAGATTTAATGACATCTCGCACCCACATAGTACTCGGTTGCCTTTTCACAGACTTTCCGTCGCATTGCACGAGCTTTCGAAAATATTCTTTCAACTTTGAAAAACCGTTTAAAATAAACAATCTCAAAAGTTGGCTCTTCAAATGAATTTAAGAATTCAAGTTTTTTACTCGAAATTCAAAAACAAATTCAAAATTTCCGAATTTAAAACTTTTTCACATCACGCGACACATCAGACAGAATATTTATTGAAAGAAAGAGAAAAAAGCGATGAAATAGACAATTAAATCGCAATGAAATGCAATTTACCGCGAAAATCCTTGTGATATTTTTGTGAATTGACTTCATCAAATGTGCTGAACTCTGTCGATGTATGTACAATGGACGCCACAGTGAGTGTGACGTGTCATGGCTGTTTTGTTGCCGATATTGAATGCAAGTTTATTAAAATTCAGCAACAGATGTCATTTTCATTTTGTGTGTACGCCTTCCATCTTTTTGCAATGCGATTGCATGGCCATTGTGATAAATTCATTGAGCTGCATGTGTTGTTTGTACTCGATGACATAAACTCTCTATTCGACCGTGCTTCGGTATTTGTATTTTTTGTTTTCGCTCTTTATCGTTTGCGTCACATCATCTATCGAAATTGTATGTTGTGTACGGAAAAATAATTGTCTATTGTGTGCTGTATATGCAGAAAAACATTTGTGTATGCGATACGAATGTGTCGCGCTTATAGTATAGAAAAGTGCACTGTTGCCAGGGCCAATGTGTGACAGTGAGTTTGTTTTTGCTTGCTCGCAAATTGTCAACGCTCATAAACAAATACGCATTCCATTTATATTTGCAATGATATTCATCTAGATGTTAGGCCGGAACGAAATGGCCTTGGCATTTTCTTGTTGATTTGTATTTTCGCATTTGGTGGGTGAAATTCATTCGAAAATATCAACGACCTAATGCTAATATCAAGAACAGCACAAAGCCCATTTGAATGCAGACCATCCGTATAAAATAAATGGCATGAATTTACTCTTCTCATTATCCGGCCGAAAGTGATTATTTGTGCTATTGTATTTTTGGTTTGGCATTGTTCGAATTGTTGGCAAAACAATATTCGGACAAGAGAGAGAGAGAGAGAGGGAAGGAGGGAGGAAGGTCCAGAGTGGAAATACGTTGTGTGTGTTTATTTTGCTCTATACATATTTATGAATGTGTGTGTGCGTGAGAGTTCTCTTAAAACGACATTTTTGTGTGTTTGTATATTCTATGAACGGAGATTGATACCGTAATGAATGTTTGGCTTTCTCTTTCGATTTTCAGTAGTGTATAAGAGTGAGTCGCATTCCAGCATCATGATCAAAGTGCTTGAAATAGAGAACAATATGCATCAAAACTAAATTTATCCTTTATTGACTCTGGCAACAGCGTTGGGATTTGTGTATTTTGCTTTTCTGCAATGGACAACAAAATGCTTTAATGGCATCACAACTGAAAAAAAAAACACACGTTGATTGCACTTCGAGTCTCATTTCTGTTATTGTCGTGCTGTTATTTTGTCACATCGTCGGTATTCTCACCCTAAGCTGTCCGTTTCAGAAATGAGTTGTTTCATTGGTGCAATTCAACATCAATCGCAACATCACTTGCACTAACCCTCGACATTTCTCAACGATCACGATGACGACACCAACCACGGCGAAATTGTGGACGCTTTTTTCATTCAAGTTGAACTTAGAAAAGGCAACCGAGCGCATAGTAACTATTGCAAAGAGGCACATTTCATTGTTATACCAACATTGATATTGTAGATAAACAGCACATGTGAGACACACATGAATGGGTCAAAATAAAAATCCGACTTGTACGCAGAGTCTATAAAAGTGGAACATGGAGTTTTTTTACATAGTTTATTTGTTGTAATACTCTGTACAAGTTGGATTTTTATTCTGACCCATTCACATGCATTTTGCAAAATGATTCTCATGATGTTAGCTTTGAACAACAACAACAAAAAACCTGCCTTTGACTCAAACTCTGTAAAAATACAAACAGACGCGTTGGCGCATGGTTATCGCGACGAATGTTGGCCAAAGACTGGAATGCCTACAATGTAACTCATTTCAAAAGCACATAATAAAGAAGACGATACGCGGAAGCTAGATCACACCCATACACCAAATAAATACAATGGAAGCGTGCAAAAGTGGAACACAAGAATGATGTGGTAAAAATTTTGATGTAATATCGCTTAAAAAAATATTGCACTCACTCACACAGTAACCGCATACAAACACATTAATAAATTATGTTGCCAGTCCGCCATCCACAAACCAAACCCCCGCTCACAACGGGAATATATTGTCTCTTTGCTTACAACAGTGATCCATTTCGTTTTACCTCAATGTCGTTCATTTCAACAAATTGCGCGTATAGAAATGGCAAGATTTCTATCTGCTTGCTTATTTGCTTGTGCATTTTCACTGTTTTTCTTTAGATATTTTCGTTTTTTTTTATGGCTAGATCACGTCGCGAACGAAACGTCAAGGCCCTAAGTCATTATTTGCAAAATTATCTCCTTTTTTTATTTTCGCTTGACTTTTTTAAATTTATGACATTCGCTTCGAAATGGTATTTATTCTTCATTTGGAAAAGTGGTAACAAAACAATGCACATCCAACAAAGAAATACACCCAGCTCATTCGTCATGTAGCGCGGGCGAGCGCCCACCAACTGATAACGCATAGCAAACATTATAACCGAAACAATTTCGGCAATGCGAATGGGCTTCTTTTTCCTCGTCGTTGTTGTAATATTTTTAATTTTTTCTTCCTGCTTTTTTTGTATTTCATTGCAAAAGAGACACAAAATAGACCGTAACAATGACTTGTAGATCTTCGTGCCATCATACAAATCAGATATTGTCGGCTGTGTATAACAAGATTTCTATCGCATAGATTTTATAGAGCTTCTTTTTTTGTGTAATTTGTGACAAACAGCTCTATTCAGAAAATGTCATCGTTTTGCCAGTGGCCACATCTAACCTGATTTTTTTCTCTTCTATTTTATTTCGATGAATGGAACGAAGAAACACTGTCCTTTTGTTAACACATTTCTTGTGTGTTGTGATGCCAAAACACAATCGAAATGGAATCAAGTCGAGTTGGAGCACACTTCTCTATTTCTCCCTTTCACTCCGCACCTTTTTCTCGATATGCTCTCTATTTGGCGCTTCGTTTTTTTTTTTCATTTCGAATCACAATGTTGGTTTTCGTATGCGCTATATTCAGCGCGCTTACACGTAATTATGTGAATTGTGTGAGAACCCAAAACAGCATTAGCCAAACCAAGAGAAAATAAAAAGAAAGCAATAACAATGAATTATATACACTTGTGAGCCCATGATAGCATGTATACTCAACAACATACACTCAATGCCACACTGGAATTTATATATTCGGTAATAATTTAACTGGGAATGATATAATTTAGTTTGTGCTGCACAGAGCAATCGAAACACAATGGTGTGTGTGTGCAATGTATTCTACTACTTTTGCTCTGAATAATATATTACAAAGAGATGTTTTATATACAGTGGTGTTTTGTTGGCGGCAACCGAGATACACATGGCAGAAGATGAAAAGAATGCCGCTCTTGAAAATACCCAGCTCAAAAGTAATCTGGACGAACATAAAGAGCTTTAGATCAAACCAAATGTGACACAAAAGGTTACAACCAAAGCAAGAGAGCGAGAGAGAGAGCGATAGAGCAATAGAAAGTGCTTGCCCACCGAAGGACAACATATCATAAAGAACAATTAATAAGACGATAGAGATTATTGGACAATAGCAGATGTGAACCACACAAGCACAGCACGATGCGTATTTTCTATTCGATATTCACAACATCGGTTTTCATTCAATTCTAATCTAAACGCAAACAGAACGTAAACCATTTATGGATTTATATTGACGCTTTCTTTCGCTCGATGCTTTTCCTTTTCCGCTCTGTCCCATCTCTCCTCTTCTCTCATCTCTGAAATGCCGCATACATTGTTGCCTCTTTAAGTTTGCCACATTCATTTGGTTTTATCTTTTTCGATTAAATGAAATATTATTTTGAGTGGCGTTTGTTCATGTTTTGCCACCGATAATCGAAAACTTTGGCCTGAAAATTGAAGCCCAATGAAAATAAGTGCTTGAATTAGTGAAATCGCAAGAGTGACATAATTTAAAAGCAAATACACGAAAATGGTAACTTCAAAGTGTATCGGCACCAATTCCAATGCATTATTATCATTCATAACATTTTTCGGGTGAAGGGTTTACGGGCCGTTTAATTTCCTCTTATCATTTAATGTGAAAATCAACTTTATATTTCCATTTAAAATAGCCAAAATGCAATCATACACACTGTTTGGGTGTGTCTGAATATGGTAAAACTTTGAAATTCGTCACTTGTTATCTCATTGACCATTAAATTAACTAATGAATATGAATTGGCTTCCCTTTGAATTGTTTTATTACGCCATTCGTTCGGTGGTGGTGCCGAACATTTCGAAAGTTGTTAGAGTTTCGTGTTTTCTCTTTTTTTGGACGAAAAAGAGATCAACTTTTCGAGCTTATCGCTGTTGAAACAGGTAAAGAAATTGATAAAATGTCGGATGTCGGATGTGTCATAGCGAAATCATAGAGATATGAAATCGTGGATTTTGATGTGTTCGCTTCTAACTTTTATGACATTTTAAACATTGAAATGTGTCCGCTTCATAAATACATAAAACATTTCAATCTGAATTCCGGTAGTATAAATCGATTTAAATGGTAATTTCTTGAGTGTAGTATGGTGCGATTTTTATTCTCTGGCTGAACATCGAGTCGAACTACTGTCGAAAATGAAATGAGTGTAGTGCACTTTATTTTCATTGTTTTACTATGATGTGATTTTATTATAGTCCCTCTTCCGTTCTCGCTCTCTTTCTTTCTCGCCAAGTTTTGTTTGCTTGAAGAGTTTTCGTTGATTCAATTTTGTGAATGTTTAAAAGCGGATGTTCGACATTAGTGTGTTGTGTGTGTGCACAAGCACGACGAACTCAACTACACTAAGCCATTACAAATTCCCAGATTTTCATGCATAATATTTCATTTATTTCGCATTTCTCATCGCAGACAAATGGCTTCGACGTCGCTGCCGTACCCATTCGTCTCTCTGCAAAGAATAAGAATTCTTCGAACGAAAAACTGCATATGTCAGCTACAACACAGATTATCCTTTATATGAAGATTTTTATGTATTGCTCGCAACTAAATGATGTACACACAAAATAAAGTTCGTCATTCTAACATATATCGCTTCACGTTTTTCTGCCTTTTTTCCATATCATTTCAAATGTCTCTTTTGTTGTTCGCCATTTAAAAACAAAATGCAATGCTTACGATTCATGCAAATTCATAGAGCGCTCACTAGTTGTTGCACGCGAGTGCATTCATCTTTTTTTTGTATAGTGCATTTTTTGTGTGTTGGCACATTTTTCTTGCACCAAACAAATGATATTAGGTGAAGCATCATTGGCGTGTATATATGTATCGCTTATAATACTTACATCAATTTGTTTGCGATCGTCATCTTGAGAAGACGAAGGATATGTGCGACACATTTGCGCGCATTAAATTTAAATTGCACGTTTCAGATATTTAATAGTAAACAATAATATGTAAAACGTGAAAAAATTTCCATAACAAAACAGACAGGTTTTTAAGCGCATAACGGTTATGCTTTAGACTTTTGAATGGGTTCAGAAGAACGTCATTTCTATTCATTTTATGCGTTGTTTGTCATTTTCTATTTCGCTGGGTTTGAGTGTTTTTGGTTGACTTGATTCGAGATAGCGACCAAAACCGAATGTTCTTAATGTCATATGCAATCACTATGCCATTTCTCTTTTATCGAATGAATTTTGCATTTTGTTCGGTTTCAAATGAATTTCGAAAGCCCATTTATCGTGGGACTGCTTCTGCTTACAGTGCATTCTTGCAAGTAATTTATTTTCTTGAATGCATTTTACCGAATATGGAATGTGGATGCAAGCCAAACTTGAGAAATTCGTCGTCGAGCAAATATTGAATCCATCAAATTGCAAATTATGTCGAACGATGATAATATGTTAAAAGATAGTTGAGCTAAAATTCCTTGTTGCAAAACTTTCAATCTCTTGTGAAAATTTTCAACTATTTACCATCACTTTAATTAAGTCTTGCATTTTAAAATGCAACGCAACGCGTGCATATTCAAATGGTAATTGCTTTGAAAGAATGCAGTCATGCAAGATAAAATTTTCATCATCATCATCTCAGATCATTTGAAAACACGTCGAAACCGTATGTGCGCCCTCACGGTGAGCGATGCAATAAAGGAAACATAATCTAATCAACGCAAATCACGTTCAAAGCGTATCCATACGAAAATATGCGTTGCCACTGCTGTTGCATTCCCAGCGTCCCCCTTTTTTTTCTCTCGCCAAGTTGAATTTGATTTGTCAAAGGATTCATATTTCGTTCCATTCGTTTTGTATCGTTTCGTTCACCTGGTCGTTATAATCATCATTAGTTAGAGGCGGGTGGGTGTATGTGCGTGTGTATCCGTACAACTGAATGCAGTCATTTAAATTGACGTATTCATATGGAAATTTCGTGTAAATGTGCATTAAAGTTAGGATGAGCTTCTATTTCAACAGCAAAATGGGAATTCAAATCGTGTCGCTTTTCGCTTTAACTGGCATCTGTCACCGGCAAACCACACAGATTAAAAGAAGAAACTACTGCAACAACAGCGAGCGAAAAAAAAGGATAAATATGACAAGATGAAAAAAGAAAATCAAGAAAATGCGAATGATTTAAGCAACGAACGTTTGTCATCAACTTTCCTACAAGAATACCACGTATGACTTTTTGTGCATACGAATTGCCGTTTTATGTAACCAATTTTTGTCATTAAACTTTTCGAAATGGCTTCCATTTCAGTGTTCGCTTAACTTGTTTGCTGTTGCTACGTGCAAATCGCATAGATACAGATATATAAACACATATTTGCAGACACTTGTCATTATGGTGAAAAGGTGGCGTAAATTCAATTTCTCGTCATTGCATATTTGGTCTTTTATCATCATATAGACTCTTAGGATTTGTCTTCAGTTGTGTTTTTGGTTCGTTTGCGGTGTGCACCTGTTATGGGCGCAGATATATATATATCAAAAGAGCGATCAAATGCCGTTGAACGAAATATAGCGTTCGCTCTCATCTTCAGCGATTCTCTTAACATTGTGCAATGAATTGTACACACACATACACATCGCTCATCGCTCATCGCACATTTTTGTTATGGCGCGTATTATTACACGAGCGCGTGTGTATTCTAAATAATATGAAGAGTCATCTCGTTCGTATCGTCATTTTAACATGTCGGTTCGTTTGCTTATTTTTCTAGTGAACACTTGAGAAGATTTTCTAGAATTTTAGCTTTTACACGGCGAAGCACGAATTAATCGGTGTGTATGTGCCACAATGGTGCAAATGGTTCCTATATGTGTAAATTTGCTGCTCTGCCAGAGAATGTCTGCGCGAATGCATTTTATGCTTCAGTGAATTCATCTTCTACTCGAATAAAGGTGAGCAAATGCCATATATGGTTATGAAAAAGAGACAAGAGTGAAAAAAAAACAAACTCATACATACATACGACGATAAGTAAATGGAACAAAGGTGACAGGTCCTTTTTTCAACTTCAACTTTTATTTAACGATCGCAATAAAACGTGTCAGCGATGCGCAATGCATTTCGCTGATTATTTTGCTTTAAATACGTATATTACTCGCTTACCTCCATTTTTTGAGTGTTCCGATGAAAGTGAGCACACATTTCATATTCAAGTATTTATGTTTTTCACTTTTTTGTTAAGTGACGTAGTTATTATTTGCGTGACGCACGTGACAGTCAAAATTAACAAATCATATACGCGTCACTGTGTATTTTTCATCAGAGTTGAATATGAGGTAAAAAAATTGAAGCGAATTTTTACCGCTTGCAGCACATAAATACTGGTTATTATGTGGTGATGAAAGAATACCCAGAGGAGTTATGGCGTAGCCATTTCGGAAAACTTTATTACCGAGAGAATTTCGGAGAAATAATAAATTGTTTTCACATTTTCGTATTTCTGACACAACTGGAATTTTCCACACAAAATCTTACACATTATACACTTGTTATGTTATCATCAAAATAATAAATTCCAAAAAACTTGTAAACAACTGCAAGTGCGTGTGTGTTGTGTGGAGAATTTTCCATCGCATCCATACAATTCCCGACAACATCGTCAATAATCTGGCATTGAGAACCACTTGTCTACTTACAATTTTAATCTTTATCAACAACTTTGTTTACCAGCACTTTATCGGTCTCCCTTTTCGAGATCGTGCATAAAATTTCATTTCTCAATAACAACATAACATTTCTCATCTCGTTTCGATATCAGAAATCAAGCCCTCTTGCTTTTTAGTTTTGCATGTGTATGGCATGCACACGTAGCCGAGAAAATTTATTAATAGTTTATACGCAGGTTGTTGTAATCTTAACGTTAACAAATTCATTATTTTATATTTATATACACTCAGGGTTTGACTACCATCACTTACAATGGCAAATAATGTAAAAAACTGCATGATGGCGCCATCTCTATGTGCTCATGAAAATTAGAACAAAAAGTTTGTGTAGAATGTTAATTGTTTGAAGTTTGAATACGGAATCATTTGTTGTGACGTCTGTCATTTTACGCTTGATAAAGATATACCGTGTAAATTGAACAAAAACCGATTTATTATTTGTATTTAGTGAATTTGTGATGGAAAATAAATTGAAATTACTTTGCACAGTTTGTGTCATCGAAATTAACTGCGAGGACGTTGCATATCACATGGTTTTTCTTCACACAAAATCAGTTGACATTTTTGACTTTTTCGCACCAAAAAAAAAATGTTTTAATTGCCTTTGGTGCTCGTTTGGATCGCGAGTTCAATGCCAAGCACATAGAGATGTCGCTCGGAACGTGAAGCTCAAAAAAAATATACAGGTGATATAGAAAGCAAGTGATGGTAGGGGTTTGAACTTTGGAGTAGATGTATTTTTGTGCATTTTCCCCTGCATTTGATACGGTGTTTTTAGTCTGAAATATTCATTGCGCAAAATGACTGCAGTATAGAATGAATTACATGCTTGTTTCCATGGTTGATAAGAGGCTGATATATTGGACGTCTACCCAATTGTAAATCTTCAAAATAGTCTTATCATTTTATCTCTTCGACTGAGCCAAAATTTCAAAGCAGCAAAACCAAAGTCTCGAGCACTTCTCGAAACACCCGCTTATACTATTTACCATCAATGTTAAAATTGCATTCATAAAGAGTGCAATTTGCAAATAACATATAATTGATTTTTCAATATTGAAAATTTTCCGACAAAATCGTGCAACCAATTGAACAAGCAGCTTTGCAAAATATACACTCATTTCAACAAGATTTTCAAGCATTACATTTAATATATATGAACGATGTATTAAAATCCGGTGCAATACTAATAATTCCAGAATTTAATCCATGACTGCCATTGAGACGAATAAACCATCACTTTGGGATGTATGGCTCTAATTATATGCGATTCATTCGATGGCTTATAAAATATTTAGAGATGTATTGAATTTGTTGGGCAATTACTTGGTTTATATACAGTTTAAGGCGATATAATATTGAAAGTTTTCGGATGAGAGAGTTGTTCAAATTAGTTTTCGATGCCAAAAATACGAAATGCAAATTTCGAGCTTGATTTCGTTCTTATTTTACGGTATGCCCTTCAAAATGTTGAACAGTCATTGGCAATGGTTTCTGTTAATATTTTAAAAATTATGATCGTTTGAAAGATTGCAAAATATAAAGTTTCTTTTTTTCGGTTCGCTCATTTTTGAGATTGAAGCCAGTTCATATTTCTATTCATTATATGTGCTAGCAACTTGAAAGGTAGGTAAGTGTGACTGGAATTAATGTTGAAACTTTGTCAATTTTAACAGCTTTTATTATCTCATTAAACTTATTATCTCTTTAGATCCAATTACTGCTAATTATGCGCTCAAATGCAGCATGCAAAAAACGAGGAATTTTCTCACTTAAAAGATCAATTTCACAAGTGTAGCCATATGATAGAAAGACATAGCCAACGACGACGGTGACGTTATCGAATCAATGTTTGTCTATGTGCTTGAAAAACACAACGAAGTTTCAATCAAATAAACACCCGTCGCATACTGTATGCACCTCATGTGCACCCAAATGCACATTGTAAACGCATTAAGCTGTTAAAGATTACATTAATTGACTGTGCATTGTAAAAAGAGCTGAATTTTGCTTCGAGCTGTATTACAGAATGTGTACACACTGTGCACATCTGATAGATTTTATTGATTGTCGTTTTTTATCACTTAAAATGGACTTTTTTCGTCTTGTTATTCTGTCGTTCATCGTTTTTGTGTTGTGTTATTATTTTAACTACGCGCATATGTTAGAAAAAAAAGAGAAATGAATTCAGTGAATTTGAGGAATTCGACAACAGCAGCAAAAAGTGGCTGGTTGGAAAAGTCTTCGCTTAGCAAAATCATCATCTTCGTCGCCAACTAAATAAACATTAGGTCACATATGTTAACCATTTTAGCATACGTCGCCACAATAAAATTCAATTCGGTACAACGTAACAACAATTGGTTTTTTTCTCTAGATGACGAAGGAGGGAAGGGTGGCAAAACGACTTATTCTCAGAAGATGTAACATGTTTGCAAAAAGTGAAGCCACAACACACAAACAATAGGACTGGTTGCTGTTCGCATGTGGTTCGTAAATAATTTCATATAGCCGCCGGACGAATAAGACAATCAGCATTACATGGAAAACCTACATTGATGTTGGCATCAACAAATAATAAGAGAAGCGAACGTAATCAAAACGAGAAAATTAAAAACGAACGCTCCACCATAAATGCGGGAAACCGAAAGAAGAATGTCAACTGGCTTTACCGTTTGCAACAAAAACTTCTCTGGCAAATACACTTTTGCCCCATATTCTTTCGCATCCTTGTGCTGTGGCAGGAATATTAACGGGCAAAGAAGAAGAAGATGAAAAAACAGAGCACTATAGAGTGAAAGAATCAGAAGCAGAAGCACAAGAGGGCAAAATGAGAATGTGAATACGTCGAAATGAGATCAACAATATTGTTCTACATTGTTTGCCATAATTCGCATGACTTCTCTTTGGCTTCAACGCAGACATTTATAAATAGCAACAAACGCTCTTCTTTACTCACTCTTTCGCAAGGATAATTGCATGGATATATACGTCGTACGATGGCTTTACAAATGCTATTGAATGGTGTATATCGTTTGCAGTTTACTTACATGAAAATGTGGTTTTTTTGGGTTGCGCCATTTTTCTCCCCATTTCCACATTTTCATTCGAAGCAACTTGTAGTTGTCACTGGGTTTCTCTCAATTTAGTACACTTTATAACGTGAATTACAGCAAACATTCGCAGTTAGAAAGGCGCACATCTGAAAGGAAATAGAAAGTGCATAACGCTCGGCGATATTGAGTCGGCATATACGATTCAAGGATTTTCTTTCTATTTTTTCTGAGTTTGCTTTTTCTAAATAGAAAATTACTGTGCCAACGGCACAAAGAGGAATTCATTTTTCCTTTCGTTAGTTTTCATGCGCGCATTGTGTTGAACGAAACAAGCAAAATAGGTGACATACAAATACGAGGTTAATATTTAATGTTATAGCTTTAAAAGAAAGTTTCACACACACACGCACACGCTGTTTTCTATCCTTGGGCCGTTTTTGTTATTACGAAACATCGTATCATCCGAAGTTTACATTTTATGTTTATTTTCATGCGCTTCAAATTATCTAAACATTTTGGTACACCGTTCCACTTCAGCATTTTTATTTACTAAAACAATGCCAAAGATGTGATTTTACAAACTTAATCGCAAACAGCTTTTCGCATTTGAAATCTCCGTCCCTCTGCTACTAAACAAAATAGTATTCAATTCCATTGGTTATTTAATATTTAAGTTATGATTAAATTTTTGTTGATAAAACTTCAACATGTTTTAAAAAATAAATGCATGTACCTTTTCCACATGCTTATTTCGAGGATAAGAAATTGCCGTTAAAACTCGAAATAATATCGTATGGCACAAACAAACAAATCTTTGTGAAACTGGATAGGTCATTGGTAAGTGATATCGTTTATATGACATTGTTTTAACATGTATCGTATGTGTGTTTTTTCTACAACAAAATTCAATCCAAAACAAATAGACAATGAATGTGTTGCATGGGCGTTTCAATCACAAACACAGAAACCGGATAATTTCCATTTGGGACGCATGAGATAAAACGGTTTGATACAATGAAATATCGAATATATGTATGATTTGTTTGTCGATAGCCAGAAGTAAGGTATAATAACCAATAGATTTCATCTCTTTAATTCTTCACCTGTGGTTCGTCATCTCTTACGCTCTGCACCATTGATTCTTCGAAAATATAATTTTTCATATTTCAATTTCCCAATGTGTATTGGCGATGGTAAGTGATTACGAACTTATATTGTCCGATGGTAAGTGATTCTTGTCTGTAGTAGTTAAGGGACATTTTTGGATTTATATGAAATCTTTGTGTTTTATGATTATAAGTGACTGCTTTTGTTCGAGCGTAAGAGTGCGGAAAAGATCTCTTGAGAAACTAGTAATTGGCCACATTCCTCGTCCGGGTAACAATCAAGTGGCAGAGAAGAGCTTTTGCAGTTTCTATTTCGCAGAATGTGCCAAAACAAAAGCGACAATTGCTATCATTTATTTTCAATTTTCCATCTTTTGGAGATCGCATGAATTGGGCTCTCCCTGAAGGTTCATTGAAAATAATTACACTCAAAAGATATGAAACCACCTTCAACAGCATTCACAGCAAAGACTACGGCAACGACAACGATCGAATTGATACCAACTGTAAATTAACTTGTATACGATTCTTCATAATAGTTTTTTAAATGTTTTGAAGTGTGACTGTAACTTGATAGAAAATAATTCGTTTGTTATCAATCATCATTTACAATGGTCATTGATTGGTTGATTACAACGTTTGTCTGCTGATTGGCTCTTAATTCGATGCATAAAGTAAAGTTTTTGCCCAGCAACAAAACGAGCATGTATTCCGGTGTAACAGGGCCAAATGTCACTCGAAACGAAGGGAATGCCTTATACAAAGTATAGAAAACCCAAAAGTCATCGTCTATGGGAGATTCACAGTGAATCTAACCCTTTGAAAAATCGACTTAAATCAAACCAAACATGGTATATATCCCAAAAATTATTACTTTCAAAAAAGTTCGATCCGTTTCAGTTACAATCGAAGCAAAAACTTCAGTACATGAAAGCGGCTATCATTTCGAGGAGAAGAAAAAAATGTATTCACATGATGTTTCACAATAATATTGGATTATGCCATTTTCATCTCTGTTTTAACCCATTTGCAAGCTAATATCAGTAACCGTTAGACGGTCGTATACAGTGAATACAATGTTTTCTTTTCGCAGGAAGTTTGTGCACCGCCATCAACATTCAATGCCTTTTTTGTTGCTTCAATTGAATAGTTCGTGACATCGTTCGCGTCCGCCTTTCGCCATTCAAGTGAATCGAATTTTTTTTTCTTGCTCTTTTCGTTCTGTATATCTTTTATCTAATTTCATATTATCTTTTCTGTCTTCTTTTTTAAGTTTTCTGTTTCATTCTCTTCTAGTTAAAGTTTTCAGTGTTATTTTTTTGGACATATTGGTTGTTGTTGCTGCTTTATACAGCAGATCGAATATTTTCGAACAATGAATCGAACGAATGGGGAGCACAAAAAAAGAGTCAGAAAATTAGAGTCTCCGAGAGCATAACAATGAACAGAATGAAGAAAAAAAAAGGAATATATCGAAAGGGGGAAAGTTTTTTTCTCTTCTCTCTTTTATTTTCGATGATATTTTTATAGTTTTCTAGCCGAAGTTCTGGTCGGTGATATGTCAACTTTTCGATGTATTGCCGTTGTTCGGAATGGAACAATAGACACCAAATAACAGAGAAGTATATTTATAAAGTTATTCTGTGGAGAAAAAGTACCAGAGAGAGAGCGAAAAAAAGTTATAGAAGCCGAAAAAAGAAGAAGAATATTTCCGACAAGTGGACACCACGCAGTGTACGATGTGTTAAAGTAAAATGAAATTCATGAAAAACAAAAACAGCAAAAAAAATATAGTCGATGTCAAAATGTAACAAGCGAAAGAACCGACGAAGCAATCTGTAAACGAAACAAGACGCAATGCGGCTCCATCGACTAAAACATGGAAGAAGCCGAGCAAAGAGAGAAAAAAATGGAAGCTGAAGGGTAAAAAATCGAATTAAATTCGAAAGAAGAAAGAAAGAAAGAAAGAAAGAAAGAGAGAGAGAGAGAGAGAGAGAGAGAGAGAGAGAGAGCAAAAAAGCCAGTGAAGACATAAGAAATGAACGTCATGAATACTTGAGCTTCGGACGCGGTGGCTGTGGCGTTCATCTATGTGTGTGTTTGAGTTTTTGTGTCTCCTTCGAGTATGTGTCGCTTTTGGCTGCAATATATAGAGCCCAAAGGATGTAATCGACAATAAAGCACCACAAGCTCACTTCAAAGAATGAGCTCACTTTTGGGGCCACAACATGCGTATGTGACCATACAACAATGCTACCGCTCATCTCCAACCTCCTTTTTTCCATTCCACTGTTGTTTTTTTTTGTCATTCTCTTAATAGAGAACATTTTTTTTCCAGCTCGTTTCATTTCCTGTTGGCCTATCTCGGCAATGCCATTTCATGTTCTTTGTCATTAATTTTTCATCCCTTTTCCTGTCTTCTTCCATTATTATTATTATAAAATCGTCTTTTTTTTTCCTCATCATAACTTGGTATTGCCATTGTGGTTTTTGCTACGTTCATATCTTCTGCAGACTTTTTTTTTAAATGTCGTGCGATCTTCGTTTTCTTCTTTTTAACTCAAATGGGTTGCTGTTTGCTATACACACATATATAGACTGGCGCATTATTAAAGGTGTAGAACACTTTTTTCAAACTGTTGTACCGTACAAAATCTCACTTGGTCGTGTTGAGATGAGCCACTATCGTACACAGACGCATACACAATCAAAGAGAAAAAAAGAATAAAAAAAACAAGTAATAATGCGAAATTCGCCGCAGTTTAAATCCATTCACTTTTTCCCTTCTTTTATTTATATTTCGCGCTGCGTTTATAATGCAATTAAAACTAATTCAAAACTCATGGCTCTCCGTTCAACTTAAAATTTATGAAATATTGTTGAATTTTTATACCAAACAAAAGCAAGCAAGTTTACGGGATGGATTTCAACTGGGCGGAGTGCGGGGAGGATTACTCATTGCTCGTGTGAGCGGACACAATCGCTGCTATGTGCACATTGTTCATATTTTATTTTATCTTGTTATTGTTTGCTTGTGCAATCGCTATTGCTTATGTTCTTTATCTTTTCCGTTTTCGTTATTGTTTTTCTTTAGTTTTTAATCCGGTTTCGACCACAATAATAAGATGGGCGAGCGCACAGATAATGGCTGCATGGAATGAATATCAGCTTGTTTTTTTTCCCCCTACACATAATAACTGAATTGGGTCGTTGGAGTTGGTCGCATTTGAATTGCACAAGCGCCGGCGTTTTTCATTTCTAATTATCCGTTTCTTTGTTTATAAATATTTTTGCTCCCATTGGATTATCTCCGACAATGATTGTTCTTATGATTCGAGATGATTTCAATTGAGATACGCACAATTCATTCCAATTAGGCGAGTAATTAAGTGAAGATACAGTGGATGCGTGCATGGCATGATAACAATGGTGCAAAATATTTGATTGAAGAAAATGCTGAAGCGAACAAGTGGATGGACGTTATTTGCATAAATGAACAGTGTTGTTGTTTTATTATTCATTTGCGTCAGATGAATGACAGGCGTATGTAATTAGGGGGTATGTGTATATGTAATTGTCGGTGGAATGAATTGCTCTTAATTTTTCGAATTCAAAAATCTTTGTTGCTTCACCAGCGATAGAAATCGCTACTCATTTTTCGCAGTACAAGCGATCGCAAATTGGCCAATTGTTTACAAATTCAAGCTACGATGCTTTTAACATTATCAATTCTTAGAAGCAACGTACAATCGTATGACATTCACTGATTTTTCTCTATTCATCGAGTCCAGCGCTTTGCTTCGCAAAAAATTGGAAAATTTGCATACAAACAATTCCAAGTAAATCGAGGAATTACCGATATGCTGTCGTTTTGTGGATGAACTCAGTGCCGTTGACAGTTGAACTCTACTTGAGTTTTGTCGCATTTAAGGCGTATGCCGCAGTTGAAATCACATTTTGCCAACGCTTATTTCGAACAAACCCGACTGAATTTTAATAGTATTTTCACCAATGCAATAAGCGACATTTCAAGCGAACACATTTTCCAAAATTTGCGATTGGTCGAATTCAATTTTAAATCGTTTTTAAAAGGCTTTCACAACGATTGGAATCAGTCTTTTTTCTTTTCTTTTTTTAAATAAAAGTTGTACGTACCGAAAATGATGGATTTTCTTCACTTTTTGAATTTGACTTATTGAGTTTGTCTGATGTTGTGTTTATACAAAACCATACACTCAAATCGACAAACAACCAACTTAAATTGATTCAAAAACCAACTAGATAGCAATTTAAAAGTCATGGTTTACCATCATCGGCATTGCGATGAATATTCGATGACAGATAAAGTTATGTTGTCGACAACAAAACTAAATGAAAGGATTCCAAAACGGAACACCGAAAACAACAACAATAAGGAAAGGCATAAAAAAGGGAAAATCCAACTTTTTCGATGACCGAATGCATTTTAATTTAAACATATTTTCTTGGCTATAACAAGCCATCGATGGACAGTTGCGACGCGTTAAGAATTGAACTCTTTTCTTTACTCGATCGCCTCTTTTTTCGTCCTTTAACGAAATGTATTTGGCGAGTTATGGTGTTCGATTTTTCTATCATTCCAAAACATTTTCAATAAAATTTTGTTGAATAACTCTTGAGAATCCGATAGAGAAAAAAAACTTAATTCTCGATTATTGTTTACAAACAACGTACTCAGCTTTCTTGCAGTGGGTGTATAGGAAAAAAACTTTTGAACTTTTCTTTTATCGGAGGGTGAAATTCTTTAGAATTTACTGTTTTGACCATTATGCACATGCTTTGTATGCATATACGACGAAGACGAAGTTGAAAAATAAATTAGTTGATGAGAAATGGCCGCAAAAGAAAAGAAAGAAAAATAAACAAGCTACATAAATGTTCGCATTTTGCCATTGAAATGGTACTTCTTAATGTGATAAAAACCGGGAAAGTTTTGTTTATTTTCTTCAATTTTGTTCCTCTTTGTATTCACTCTTTTAACGGGGCAGAATGTACGCTATTCGCCTTATCCCATTCAATTATAAATACACGCTCGCACATACAGACACAGAAATAAATGGTTCGCATTTTTTCTCTTCTCAACTCAAAAATTTAAGCCCACGGCATAGTTTTCTTTGTTCCTAATTTTAATCTATGATTTTAGAAGATGTCCATTTCTTGTACAATAACGAAACAGTAATTGCGCCATTTTGGCGGAGAGGGTGGAAGATGCCATAGCTTTGGAAATGCAACTAACTAAATGTAAGATGACAAAACGAAGACCGGCTACATAAAAGTCAACAAGGAAACAGCAGCGCCGGATGAGCTGCCATGTAATTGCCGTTCAACATTAATTTGGGTAATTAACATTAATTAAATGTTATTTGTGTTTTTAACAATGGAAAACACCAATTAAAACCCTTTTTCTGTTTGTTTTCTTTTCGCTGCGTATTCATGTTCTTTATTTGCTTATTTTTTTTCTCTTGTTACTTGCACCGTCGATTTCCACTCATTTACTTCGATTTTTTTCGAGTTTCAAAGTTGATTCACTTGTGAAACGTGATAATGAACTTTCGACGAATGACTGAGAGTTTCTTTGTCTTAATTAAACATTGAATTGGCACATGCTGTACTATTATGATAATAGTGAATCATCAATGGCAAAAATGAAGTAATTTTCATTGAAAAATATATTAGTTTAAACTTTGTTGTATAAATGGCAAATCATTATTTGCAACAGAAAAAAAACTCAAGTCGTTGGATTGCAAATGAATAAGAAAAAAAAAACTTTACTTACCAACTGGACTCTCGTCATTCCAAAATGAGTCGTCTAACGTATAATCGGCTTCTGTAACGAAACGCAACAAAAGCAAACGAAACGAATTAATGCAACATTTCACAACGCACACACACAAAAAAAAACGAAGTGAAAGAAGTAATCAAATTGCTCTCAATTCTTAACTCTCTAACTCTTGACACACCATCACAATACATCGTTGCGATCGTTTGAACATTTTGCAATAAGTATTTTCACATCTTAATTGAGCGATAGCAAACAACATGGAAAACGAACCGAAAATTAAAATGGGAAAAAGTTTTTCCTTTTCACATCCATTAGAAAGTGCATTAATTATAATTTTTGCTGTTCGTTTTTCACTGGCTGGTTCGGATGAGCGCTCGCTTATTTTTGTTCATTTTCCATCTTTAAATGCGAACGAAACGAATGTTCAAGTGCAAGTGCAATTTCGCCAACTTCTTTTGAGCATAAGTCAAATGGCTTACAATCTATTTTGCTTTCTCTCTTTTATTTCTATCTTTCGTTGGAGCTACTTTGCTCACTCATTTGTTCGATACATTTGGCTTTTTCATTGCTCGGTGTGTGTTTTTTTTTCTTTTGCATTGAAAGAGAATCGACTTTGTAAGAGTGGCATTTTCTTTCAGCTGGCATAAACTTATCAACTTTTATTATTTAATGCATTTTTCGTTCCCATTCCAACGTTTTCGCAATGCTACCATCGTTCTATTTTTAACCCTCAATCTTGGGGCTTGGTACACTCTTACGGCAACATTATTATCTCTTTTCCTGCTATTTGACGCTTGATGACTTTATCAATATGGAAAACTAAACTTTTAATGCTCTTTGCACACAAAAAAGAACGGAATGCAACTTTTCTCTTTTGCACCAAATGAATAATGAAACATTATCGTATCGATCCATACGCAGACATTCATGGACATTTCGCAAAATAACATGAAATAAAAAGATACCCTTAATAATTCTCATCTTTTGATTCTTTGGAAATGCTTAATTTAGATAATTCGATACTGACATCAAACCAAACTTTAAATATCGGCACATTTTCGATGCTTCGAAATATTAAATGAGCATTGCATTAAAATGTTACAAATACAACGGGGGCTTTTTTAAAAATATTATTTTACAAAAGAGTTTAATTATATTTTAACTTTGTATCTCAAGTAAATTGAAAAGTTTAATGGAATGAAAGAAGCTCGGTGTTTTTGAAAGTTTCAGTCATTGAATGGATACTTTTTGAATAAAAAGATGCACGAGTGAAATGACATTTACTGCGCCGCTTTTTATGAACGTCATGCTCTGTGGTTGGTGCATTCACATTTCTTATTGCAGATAATGTTGTTACAATTTCGTCAACGGTGTAATGCAACATTTTAATTTATAGATTTATATGTTTCGGTTTTGGCTTAAAAGAACTTATTCAATCAATTGACTTCTAGGGGATATCCATGCGAATTAGAACTAGCACATTAGCAAAAGAATTGGGAAATTTACATGAAGAAAATAGCGAAATTATAATTAGCAATAAATAGCAGAATTAGCACTGTACATGTATATACTTTAGTAAGCATTTATTCTTGAATTTATTGAAATTATTAATTAAAAGAAAATTCACAAAACAAACGAATTGAATACTGTTGAACTAAAATGTATCAAAATATGTAGTTAAATACGCTTTTTCCCATTTTTAAATAAAAATATATTCAATGGCACGTAACCAAGCACGTTCCATCTGTATTAACTACAATTTACGAATTGCAATCAGAAATGTAGATTTGATGACAGATTTCTTACTGAAAACGTATACGCTAGTGCCTGCTTCAAATATACGTTGAAAGTGTCAACTTGAAATATTTACGTAAACACATTTCGGTTATTCGATCATGCAGTCAATCTGACGTATGCAATATTTTTGACGTACTAGAAAAATTAGCAAAAAATAGCAGTATTAGAACAAACTAGTAGAAATACTAGCAGAATTAGTGAAAAATAGAGAGAAATAGCGTTTATTATTATAAATTATTCGATCTGCAATTCATGGTTATCCCCTAGATTGACTCCGTACTAATAATATTGTCGCGATAAATTGAATATTTAGGTATTAAATCTAGTTCATTGTCGGGTTAAAATAACAAATTCTAGTGTCGAGCGAATTAAAAAGTATGACAATATAGTAACACTTCCGAAGTTTCTTTCTTTTAATATGTCTCTTTAGATTTGAAATATTTTAACTTCTATTTATTCAAAGCTTCTGTCGTTCCACAAATAACAACCATTATACCTTCGAGAACCGGAAAATATCAAGTACGCAAAAATATGTTGAGTTTTTCACAAAATATGAAATGTGGAACTTGATTAAATCGAATTAATTTGGATGCATAATGTAATAGTGTGAAGTTTGTTGCCCGCAATGAAAGCCTGCATATTTTATGTTGTGTATTTCGTAGAATGTGGTATGGAATTTGCGGTATGAAACATTCAGTATCGAAATCTGGCTGGGAATCGCAATTCAGCTGAGTCTTTAATTAAATTGAAGACGAGCTTATTTAATTTCCATCAATATTTTATCATTCGAAAACCCTCGTTTGGAATTTTCAGCTCCATATGTACGTATGACCACATTTCAACGTAGCTGTTGAATGATGAATTGACACGTTGAATTTATACGTATGAATTGTTGAGAATGCTGAGCTCAAATTTTAAATCACATCCATTCTATAATTACAATACAGCGCATGTTTTTCGAAACATTTCAATCGATTTTGACTTGGAATCGCATGGGATTTGTGTATCATAAGCAGAGATCATCCCAAGCCAACCAGAAATAAACTGAATTTTTGTTGTTCATGTAAGTGAGTCTGATTCAGACGGTGAATGCTATCGATAAGCCAAAATCTGTGTTTCTAATCGATTGAATCCAGATAGCGAAACCATTTTGAATGTTATAACATTTCGATTTCCGATTTAGCTATCGAGAGGAAAAGTCTAAACATATGTTCCGACAAATTCTTGAATTCGAAAGGTGAACGCATCAACCGGAAAAATTGCTGTAGTTTCACATTTTCATTCAGACTCCATATGCTCAACTATAAGATACTCAGTAAGCTGAAACTGGGTTTGTGTATTTTACCCAAAAAAATACCCACACACACACACACATTTTTCTGCGGTATAAATATAGTGCTTGTTTTTCCAACAATTTGGGCGTGAAATCGATGTTTTCGCTTAGAATTGATATAAATAACAGAACAAAAAATACAAACCATTCCACCATTTTTACTCTCTACGTCCTTTAAAAAGTTTCATTTAATACATACACATTACAAAACCAGTTGGATGGCGACACCGATTTTAATACAACCAACACAAGTGGAAACATGGAAGAAATCCCATTACAATCGGGATGTTTGTGCTCGCTATTCTGGCTTCGGTTCGTGCTATTTTTTGTGAACGCGTGTGTGTGTATGTTTTTACAAAACGTGTACATGGTATACGTGCTTATATTTTAATCTCATTGAGTCGATGAAACAGGGTCTTAAGAAAACTGAACCTGAAAAGCAATCAGCGTGAAATAACAAACAGACCTCGGTGTATCGACGATTTGTTCAGCATCAGAAACATTCTTTTCTCCTCAAATGGTAAGCGAGCGACAAGAAATGAAAATGGGAAAGGGAGTGATTGGATTGGTGGAGTGAGAGTGAGTCAAAAAAATATAATAATAGCGTGATTATTTCAAAAAAAAAGTAGCACACGAGTAGCATTGTCGATCAGCAGCAGGAAAGAATTATCGTAATTTGTTTTAAAGCTTTCGTTTTTATCGTACGTTTTTGTATCTTTTTATTCGCTCACTTCTACGGCTCACTTTGGCTTCCTTCGTTTTTCGGTCGTTCGATTTTTCTCGTTAATAATGTGCCGCCATGGGAAAATGACGCAAAATTAATCGGTGCCATTCAGAGTGAAGAACACGAGTAATCCAATCAATATGGTAACAGCAAAAGCTTAAAAAAAACTATATGCATATCGAATCATGTTTGATTTTTTTTGTTTCCGTTTTGAATTACAAGCAATTTTATGGGCAAACACGCCACGCAACTCAATCAATATTTGATCAAAAAGTCTTTAGAACAAAATATGTCGGGAATGACATCATTTGACTGTGAATTGTGATTCAACCAACAACTACCAGGTGCTCGATGAGCATTCTCTCGTCAAGTTTTCCCTTAGTTTTCTTGCTTTGAAAAGAGATCAAAAATCGTCGACGCAAGGCTGCTTTTTATTTTTAAGGAAAGTTAAGTGGCAGCGTTGCCAGCGACTCATAAAATACGATTGATAACGATGAATATGGCTGAATTGTGTTGACTAAACCACGCAATATTTTTCGAACTTGTAACAAGTACAAGCGTATAAGAAATAAGCGAAATGTCTTTGTTTGTGCACGCTTTTCCAGTCTTATCAGATCGACTCAATTCAATTGAAAACAAACTCCATAACGAAAAGCGGAAGAATATGTTTTTTGTTTTCGCTTTTTGTTCGTGTGTATCAACGAAAATGCGACCATCAAGTCCTGTAGATATCATTTTGGTCACGAAATATTTGCTCACTAAGATAAATCCATAAAATATTTTGTTACTTCGTCGTCGGTCGTAAATTGATGCTAAAAATAGAAAGCAAAGAGGATGCGCACAGGGCGAGAACAGCCAGCGACAGAGACTGAATGATATCGCACAACGATGTTTAAAGAAGTGACAAGCACCAGTGCAGAAGAAAGAAACGAATGAAAATGAAAGAATAAAACGTTTGAAATAATACCACGTTTGAGTAGTTAGATCTGTCGTTTTAAATAGCATGAACATGATGTCAAACAATGATTCAAATGTTTCAACATGCACACACACAAACCCATATCGACACGGTATATGGTACGAAATAACCGTTTTGTATAAAATGTTGCTCGTAAACTAGTAACGTGCATCGCATTACAAACTTGAATTGCACACAAATATTATACCAACAATGAGTAACATAATGTATAAAAGAGAAACATTCGACAATTGGCATAATTTTCAAAGAAACCGTCCATTTTTGCCGCAATTCCGATTCTCACGCAAATGAAAAATAAAACATCAAACAATTGTAAATAAAGTGATATAAAGAAAATGAAATTTAGTAGAATCGCGTTGTGTTTGTACAGCGCACATTGATTTCAAGTGAATTTCCGGCAAAATGCTGCTTTTTCTGTGTTTCGGTGCATGAATCCCATCGTGAAACTGGATGGGAGTTATAATAACATGCGCTGATATTATTATTTGGAATAATTTGCAGTTGTTCAGTCTGTTAACGCGCCACGGTGATTTATTTTCATGGTCGAAAGCCCTTTCTATTTTTCATCATGGCTTAATATTTTCTTTGGCTATACGAACAATGCAACACATACACACAGACGGTGGAGGAAAAAAGCGACTACACCAAGGACGACTACACAAAAGAAGAGAAATGTATAGATTAAAGGAGAAAATTAGCATACGTATTATAGAGTCGTTTTCTGTCGATCCTTTAAAAGTATCTGAACACAGCAAGAGATAAAATTTATGACGTTTTTTAATCTCGTCTTGGTCTTTCTCCCTCCCTCACGTTCGGTTTATACGTTTATTTCGCAATGCGTTCTCTCTCTATCTTCTTTTATTATAATTTTTTTTTGTTCCAGTGTTGATAATTTTTGGGTCGGTGGTGTATTTTTCTTGTTGTTGGCCGTTGTAATCAGTATCCACTTGAGCGCATTATATACGTCCGAATTTCGTCAAAGAGCTGCACATAATTTTCCTCAATTTGATGAGATCGCCGAAAATTTCGTTCATTTTATTTTATGGTCATGTTGCTCGGATACGACGACGAATCGCTCGCAACAATTCATAATTCTGCATTTCAGCAGCTCAATATATGGCCAAACTCTTCGCATTGAAACTTCATGAAATGGATAAAATTTATACACACAGCGACGAAATAAGAAGGATAAAAGATGATAATAAAACGCCTAAGCTTTTCATTTTGGTCGTTTTTGCATGGAACACTTCGTGTCTGTTGTGCTATGGTAGGCCACTGCTGCGCATACTTATTGTGTGATGAAAGTAAACAATTGTCTCTCTATATTTAATGGCATGATAAGCGAAAACATTCACTCGCTCTCTTGCGCATCCATTGGCTGCTGGTTTGGTTCTCTTTTTTTATGTGAGTTTCAGTTAGTTTTGCATGCGATGCGTAATTTTTTATAAAACATTTCTTTGTCCGGTGAACTAACTAAATTTTCTACTTGTTTCATTGTTTGAGTCGATGTGCTGCGAGCGCATAATAGAGTATACAAAAATAGCCTACATTTCATGTGGCGCTAAAAATGGGCATTTGCACACGCACACACCAACCATACTGATGATATAAAAAATCCATTGAGTGATTACAAAAGTTGAAGATTGTTTTTGTATGGTGTTTTGGTAGCAGTTCTTTTTTTTCGTATTCATTTGTTGCGGTGTTTGCATTGCCTTTCACTTTTTGCCATCAAATTTTGCCGAATTCATCATTTTTATCCGCTCATCCAAAGTAAATTGATCAAATTCAGGATATCGGTTAAGTATACATTTTTGATGATGCAGAATTTGAACGCTATCATACACACTTTGTATCGATGACGACTGTTGGCATTGCTTCATCTTTCCTCCTTCCTTACTACATTACTCTTTTTCGCCATTTTTTCTTTCTCTCTCTTTTATTCCACAGGAAATACGGAAAAATTGTCGAAACGTCGATAAATATATGAATTGAGAACGAAACACACGCATAAATGGAAACGATCGAAAAGTCAATATTTTTTACTATGTACAATTCATGTGCTAGATTCACATATTCTTCTTTTTTCGGCATCTTGCCATCATCATTTCTGTTGATTTGTGTGCGTATATCTTTATGCGCGCTATGAATTGATTTCCGAATACATTTCATAAAAGCATCAATTTCCACAGGAACAAACCGACCGCATTTTTGTTCTATTTTTTTTATTTTCAATGCTTTCAAATCGTCTTCCGTTTTATGGATCAACGCGCGCAATTTTGTTCTCTTCAGGTATATTTGGCGTAGCATCTCATCGAAAAAACGGTATTTTTTGTTGTCCTCCTTATTCAAATCGAATACTCATGTTAACATTTGCATTCGATCCATCTACATTATTTTCGATTTCGATTCGTGTTTGTCTTGGTTCGATTCAGTATTTAATATGTTTTCATATCTACTTTCTGTGGGTATAATGTTTGTTTTTCTTTGATTTTGGTTCTTTTCTGGTGTTTTTTTTTTGTTCCGTGTTCTCATTTTTTAAATCAAATGCTTACGCAATGGCAACGAATATGCTAATGGAAATGGCATATGACCAGAAATGATAAGGGCCTCGAGTATCGGGCATAACATTTCATGAAAAATGCTTTCTTTTCGTGTTTTATCTATTCCATCGAGTTTTTTTTATCCAACATTCTTTGAGTTAGTCACTTTTGATCCAATTTTAAAATAAGGAACTTTTGTCGAAGTGAAATTAACATGTTTTCCCAATTTCAACCTCACTTTTCCATTGAATGTGTGATAATGATGAGGAGAAGATTGGTTTCGATTAAAATCAAATCGATCCCAATCGATGCCCGATATTGATATTAATAGAAGATGAAAAATTGTGGAAAAAACTTTTCCATTTTCATTTTATTATGATATGTCCCCTTTGGAGAGAACACACAGCCAAAGTTTCAGCAATTTGCATGTGAATGTGCTGAAGCGAATTTTGCAGATAATTAAAAGGGGAGCCAAGCGCGTTTGTGAATTTGAAAGTCATCAATTGTATTGAATTCACACACGAGAAATGATGGAGATGGAGAAAAAAATTCGTCAGTGATTAAAAGTTTGCCAAGTAATTTTTACCATTTGGATAAAAACCGACAGAACTTTTCATTTTCTCCCCTTTTACTTGGTTATTTTTCCAGTAAGTAATCCAAATCAACGAGTCAACGTCAGCGAGCGCATAAAACGAGAGAGAGAGAACCACAAATCCGGCGAACATTCGAGTACATGGTAGGATAAAGTATTCATTCGGCGTATCCGTTTAACATGCATTCTGATCTCCGGCAACTCGTAACCATGCACACGATATATGCTAAACAAGAAAAATCTCAGCAATTTATTTAAATTAATATTATGCAAGTATGTTATATGTTCGAAACGTACGTTTCATATGCACACGCATTGTGCGCCGATTACGAAAAAAAGGGTTTCACTTCCGAAAATGTATGTGTAAAAACGAAAAATCGAAAAAAGAAGTGCGACGAAAAAGTTTTCCTGCGATTTTTGAAAAGCGGACGTGATTGATATGAATGCATTGTAATTTTTCTTGTGCTCGTTTCAGATCCTGCTTTATAATTTATTTTAGTTTTTTTTTCCTTTGCTCGGCTTGCCAAAGGCAGAGGGAAACAGCATTTTATGCAACAATTTCCATTCCATGGATAAGGTAATATGATCGCAAGAAAATGAAGCGCATATGAAAGTGAGAAAAAAATCAAAAGTGAAAATGAGTAATATGTAGGTTGATGTTTTTTGTGTGTACACATCAAGCTTGATCGATTAGATTCATTTTGCCAGCGAAACACGCGCTCAAAATAAACATAACGCTCATTATGTGCAATTTTTTTCAGCTTGAAGATTATCTCTCTCTCTCTCTCTATGCTATTTTTTTTGTATGAAATTCTTCAAAGAAATTCTGTTGGTTAAATACTTTGGCACACAAGTAAATTAACCAAAATTATTCGTTGCGGTATATTTTTTTCGGTGTAAGAGATTTACATGGTCTTTTGTTAATCGTGGTTACGAACATTTGATGTCGCGACAACATAAACTTCAGAACCGAAAAAGAAGACGATAAAAAAAATTGTAAGTGGCTACATGCTGTTTATAGCAGTAAAACAATTTTCGAGCTTATCGAAACTATTTCGTGTATTCTTTTATGGGTATGAAACACGTCGCCGCAATATCAACGACTCATAAATTTACCTGAGGTAAAGCACGCGCCACTTTTGGGGATCATTTCACCGAATCTATTGCATGTAATCCATGGCTCTGACAAAAGAGGTATTTTTTCATCTCTCTTTTTTCGGCGGTGGGGTATTGCTTTCATTGGTGCTTGTAATAAGATTTTTTTGTTTGTTTGTTTCTCTGAAGTGACGAGACGCGTTTTGGGTGCTGGACAACCATTGAGTATGTGCGGCGCGCATAAAAGAGAAAAATAGAGCTGGATATTTTTTAAGAAATGTGCATTTTTCTTGTATGCCATGGCACTTCACATACCGTTTCAATTCAGTTGTTTGGTTGCCAACACGAAATCCGTCTCTGCTGACTCATATGATATGTGTAATAGTTTTGCGTTGCATTCATCGCCGTTTGGCGTTTTTTCAACAGCTCACCAACGATAAATATTCTCATTTTACGCGTGTATAACAAACAATTCTGTTGATGAGTTTGGATAACAGGCGCTGCTTTTTATATATATTTTTTTTTGTTTCACATAGCTTAAAAATTACTGTTATTATTCTATGTTATTGTTATCGTTTCCGAAAAAAATCCGATGAATACTGGCAACATTTGGCTTTTCCCATGGAAATGAATGCACAAAACGTGAACCACTTTTGAAGATTAGTTTTTTTTGCTTATCCACCTTTCTTTCGCACACATAGTCCAGTGCTTTTCATTTGCCCTCTAATCGTGATTCAGCGAAAGTGGCTACCGGATTACGGCACGGTTTGTGTCTGTGTGAAAATCGTTCGTTTACATAGTTTTTACTGGTCGCACCGATAAAATAGAAGCAGCTCACCAAGATCATCATTATATTTAATTATCTTGGAATGCTCAGCGCTTCGGTATTATTTCGTCATCATTTTTTGTTCGTCAACCCCGAAAAAGAAATTGCTCTCTTTTTACTTGGCCAATTGCAGTCTCTTACCAATTGCAACAAATGGCGAACAAGTTGATGTACTCACTGAGCATATTGGAAGCGAACTATTTACGGTCATGTTGGTTACACGAATGAGGAGCAGAGAAAATGACAGGATAGTGAACGAAAATGAAATGAAGACAATTAAAAGAAAATACAGATATTCAACAGAGAACGGGAAGAAATGTTTATGTAATAGAAGAAGAGAATATCTCTGATTTGATTCGATTCAACACCTTTTCAACAACTTTATCTCAACAAATGTAATTAGGTTGTTATGATTAAAAATCTTCACTACGGAAACCTTTGATAAGATATATTTTTCAACTTCAAATTACTTTATGCGAAAATGCAGAAAAACACGGATTCTTACAAATAAATTACAGCGTTTTTTTAAATAAAGAGATTGCTCTTCACATATAATCATTTACGAAACACTTATTTTCTCTGAAAGACTATCAAGCAGTCATACAATTCATTTTCCATACTCCAAAATGATAACTGGAAAGTAATCGGATCGCTTGTTCGATTCGGAATTTTCGATGACTAATCGATTCTTCAGCAATTTTTGTGATTTACAATTTTTAATGTTCCGCAAGGCTTGTTAAGCCATTTCAAAATAAACTGAATTTGAAAAAAACATTGCTAAAAGCATGTTCAAAATTGGAATGATTGAAATTCAATATTATGGAGTTAATATCGCTGAGCTTTAGGAAAGAATCTTCTTACAAAGGTCCAAAGTTTATGAGTGTTTATTATGTTTCTCATTTGTGTGTTTGCCAATATATTTTCTGATGTGCATAATGTTCGTTGCGTAGCAATTTTATTTGTTTCTTTTTTTTTATTGCCATCGTACTAATTAGCTGCTCAACTTTTAATCGAAGCATATGCACTTAAGTCAAGTCTTAAAAGTGCTCATAAAAAGTCTATTTACGTTGAAAAATTTTATGACAGCTATGTAGGCGGTTACTGTAACATCACTTCCGCGAACGAAGTAGAAAGAGAAGAACTGAAAAAAAACTGTCATAAAAGTTAAATATATCGTATCTGTCTCTTTCATTTCATCATTCTCTTCCTTGCGCCGTAGAATTATGACACGGCCACAAAATGTGCTAGTAAAATTGCACAAAGAATTTAACAACAACGAAGAAAAAAAAATCAAAGCACAAAGAGCGAAGCACAGAAAATTTCTCATCTCTCTTGATTTTACGAGACGACGAAGACGCTCGCGAAAAAGGCGAATATATTTTGCAATATAAGCGAAATACATTGAGAGTTTGTGACACAGCGATTTGCACACATGCTCAACGTCACACACCGGAAATTTGATAAATCACCTATAGAGAATTGAGCTGAAACTGCGACGTACACAACTATGTGAAATTCGTCGATGGGGTTCGTGGAGGAAGTCGCACATTTCGAATTATTTTCACATTCATTGCTTGTCTCGGTGTGCACTTAAAGCATTTACAACTCGATTAAAACCGGAAATTAATCTGTTTTTATTTTATTTCACACATTTTAATGCTGCAGTGCGGCTGCCGATGGCGTGACCGAGATGAGCATGAATGCGACGTGGCGGACGCATATCGGCGTGAATAATAATGTTGGCCCTAGCGTAAATTGAGCTCAAGTGTGAATCGACGCTAAAAATGATACAATGAACGAAAATATATAGGCGAAACCGAAATTAAGACGTTTTGTACGAGTCGTAAAAAGTCTATGCTAAAAGTGCCACTCATTTAAAATAATACACTTGATGTGAATGGGTGCAGGAAAAAAGGCGCTCTTCAATTACATTCGGGACCCGACATCTCACCACCATCGGCAAAAGACATTGCACAATTGGGAAAACTTTTCATTATTCGTGAATATTCATAATTAAAGCGAATTATGGAAATGCTGAAAATGCTTTAATTTAATCAAAAAATATACCAACCGAGCCGAGCATACGCGTCACACCATCGAAAAAGTGTGAATACGCAAAAATGTTTACCAAAATTACATTCATTATATTATGTTTGTGAGAGTATGCAGAAAAATGAACACAAAACGGAGATGAAAAACTTCACGCACGATTGAAAATTAGACACACATAAGATCCTGATTAGGAAAACATGTTCGTTTTCTCTCTTTTCTCTCTCTCGCGCGCGCGAAGTGCGAGCAGTTCGATCGAGTCGTCCACATACATATCATCATGTCAAAACGTTAAACGCAGCATTCCACCATCAAACGGTTACAAATCAGTAATAAAACGTGTTTATTACATATCAAAGCGACAATAAATTCGTCTTTCATCGCACACAAATTAGTTTCTTGACGACAGAACGCAATTTTCTCTTTATTCTATGTGGAACGAGGAAATTTAGTCAGAATTGAATAAAAAAACAACGAAAAATTGTAAAGTTTCAAAGTTCTGGTTTCTTTTCCTCGTATTTATGTGATTACGTGATTTGTGTCTAAATCATAAATTGGATGAAATATCTTGAACGCGACATCAATTTTTGCTGATTTAGTATTCGTGCCATATTTGCAAAGTGCGTCGAAAGCCAAATTATATAAATGATCGCATTTTGTTGAGATACACCAAAACTGGACGAAGATTCAACACGCAAAAATACATAAATGGTTACATTTGAAGCAAACACAGTTTCGGATGCAGAAGGGAAAAAATGGAGACAAACATGTATGCGATTGTCTCAAAAGTGGCATTCATACCGAGATTAAGTAATTAGTAACTTTGTTACGTTGTCAAAGTTGTTCGCTGTTCGTTGCGCGCAACAATTTTGTAATTAATCTCACATAATTCCAGCGGATGACTGCATGCAAAATTGAAAATCGCACATTTTATTCGTGCGAAACCATTAGGGCCAAAACTTATGTCAAATATCGTGTTAAGACAATGGTTTTAGGCGATACAAATTAAAGTCATCCTTTTTGTTTGATTTTCCAATGTTTTACTTTAAGAAAATTGGTCAAAGTTCGTGCTTTAATTGACTTAAGAGTGAAAATGTCTGATCTTCCTTTTCATATGGGTTTTCTCACTTCTCACACATCTAAAATCACAAAAAAAAGTTTCAAACATAATTTATCACATATACACTATGTCAAAGTTTCAATTTTCACTTTGAAATTGCACCATTTTTTGAGGGCATATTTTGAGTAATTTTCGATAAGAGTTCGGTCCGGCCGAGTGTATCGATGTAATGTAATCAATTTTCGTCGAAATGGCAACTTTAACATAAGCATATCGTTTGATGCAAAGAACAATCGGGAAAAAAATGAATGTAATTAATGGCCATTTATAACCAAAGTGAACCGCTTTAATCGAAACGCTTAGTTGTGCTGTATAGAGCTTTCATGTTCAAGAGGAAATTTTAATGTTCGTTCAAAGTGAAGTCATTTACCTAATTAATTTGCTTTCGAGAAATATATTGAACATCGGATATGCCACAAGCATTGGCAAACTAAAATATCAAGGCATGCTGTGGAACACAATAAACCTTAACATCGAACTATACTGTAACGCTTTCATTGTATGATGTCAATGATTCTTTAAACCATTTGCAATGGAACCCACACTCACTCACGCACACAAACACCTCACAAATTGTTGAACTGTTTCTACTTTGATGCGAATGTAAATGGACCATTTAGTTTTAATGGCCATTACTTTATAAATGGTTCTCTAATTTCACGTCGAGTGCATTTGCGTCTTGTGTATGCATTTTGATCTGGTCATTTGGCATGTCTTGCATATATTCCAGCAGTTACATCATTTAAATATGCGAGAGAGTGTAGTAAATAGATTGGAGAAAATTATCATGAGATTGAATTGGATAACGTCCATCATGCGCACACATTGAAGTCAAAGTCAAAATGGACAAATGACAATTAAATTCGAGTGTAATTCCAGCACATAAATTACATTGAGAATGATTTTATGGTAAAAAATGCCGGAGCATGCTCGGATGCAATTCCGATCTTCATGAAAATTGAGTTTTACTCTTTTCAATTGCTCACAGCAAATTGCACTCACATGCAATTCACTGGAAAAGTAAATCATTGCATGTAAATCTATGATAAATTAAATAGAATGTGTGTAATTTAAAGCTGTGTGCGATGAGCTTTAAAGCTTTTAAGTTTTTAAAATTGAATTCGAAAGCGGATCAAATTCCATACGCAATAATCACGTAAAACAAAATCATTTACCCGTTAACCTGTGAATGTATTCAATTTTTGGTCGATAATATTTTCGGTACATAGATTTTTTTACGGTATATTACTTTGTATGCTCAAATAATCAGCTAAAAACACCCAAAACTAATTCTAAACGAGCTGTGCATAGTACATAGAATGTGCAAATTAATTAAATGGCATTGTTACATTTATGAACGGATGTATTATAAAATGATGTCAAAATAAATCGTATTATTTTAATTGCATTGTGAGTTTATGCAGGCGTAATAATGTGTCCGTGATAATTTGCGGCCATCCGCAAATTATTTGAAAATGATTTCAATGCATGTCACAACATTTGTAAATTGTTTAAGCATTTTTTTTTCGTTGGTGTTGTTGCAGCAGTGTGTTGTCAATCTCTAATTATGTGCGTATCGGCTGCAAACCGTTTGCATACACACACACAAACTCTAATCAAATACTGTAGTCAACCGCATTCGATGTTGGTGTGAATAAGTGGTACTTTTCAGTTCAAAAATTATTGTTTTATGTTTCAAATTTTTGATGAAGTAGCGTGAAGAATAATCTGTGGTCGCGGTTTTCGTGCGGCTGTTTTCGATGGCAAGTCCTCGGCCTGGTTCACCATCCATATGATAATAACCACCTAGTTCATTGTTTTTTTCTTCACTGAATTTATTAATGCATATTTAATCGGATGAATCGTCATGGTGATACTCTCAAATCAACCCCAATTAGAGCGGAAAAAAATACTTTTCAATTGCAGCGAAAATGAATAAACGATTTTATTGATTTGTCAACTATTATTCATTTATCGTTTACACCATTGCATGTTTATGGTACCGAAGTGTTAATTTTCGATTTGAAATGACGACGTGTGGTAATATTTGTTGATGGTACGATTGTTTTGTTTCAGAATCCAAACGCTTTGCCATTGTTCTATTTAAGGTAAAGCGTAGGAATTCTAAATCAAACCAAACGCTGATGAACATTCGTAGGATTTTTTTTGCGTCTCTGTTTGATGGATTCAAGTGGGGAGAAATACCTTGAGATATTTGTCTATCAGTCAGTGAAAAATATTTATTTAGTCCGCGATTTGGGGGTGTTATATCTATTTATAAGTTTAAGCTTTAAATATCAGATACCCGTAAGTATCATGAGGTAATTTGATAAAAACTTGAAATTCTCAGATTATAACTTGGGCGTCGACCATTTTGGACCAAAATAAAAAGAACAGTGAGAAAGAAAATGAGGAGGAGTAGAGCACTGACGAGGATCCTCTTCAAGTGAGAAAGTCGACATGTAAAAGGTACTTTCATTCATAAAAAACCCTGAAAATAAAACAACCATTCAGCGTCAACCACGATATGCTCATAATTACATGGTATGATTCCTAGTTTTCATTAAAATAATTAATTTTCATGTGCCTCCAAAATGTTTCGAAAAGTTGGCAAATATTTTTCAAATTAAATATGATTTTTTGGTTGGTTAAAACAGGATGTGATTTTTTTTCGAATTTCCACATGTTTTGTTTAAACAAATGAATCGAAAAATGTATGAATTTGAAAGTTTGGAAAAAACACTCAAATATTAATTTAACCAAAGCGTTTGAACAAAACCATTTGTTTTTCAGTTTGAATGGAGTTCTTTTTTTCGATATGGTATCGGTGAAATTGTTCGTATTTTAAGGTTTTAAAAGATAATTAGATCAAAAGGTTGAAACCACATCACACAGAGCACCGATCACGTGTAGACTTTCCATTGCACATGATTGTAATGCTACATTTTTGCTATTTCCTCATTTGAATTTCGCTTTTTTTGTGGCAAAATATAAAATTAAATGGAATTTTCCAGTTATTTGAATGGAAGAAGTTATTTCAAACAATGCAAAAAAAGTAATTACATATATACTGTTCGCCGACGAAATTGTGTGGTTAATTTTCGAATGTAAATCAAAATTTAAATTGAACGCTTTTACCTTTGAAATTGATAACAATTTTTGGATGCGGGCAAAGGTTTCATATAGCGGAAAATTGATCAAAGATATGGAAATTTTATTGACTGAATTCTCTTAGTTTTCCGTTTGGAAACGAATTTTCCATTTCGATCTTGCTTTTTCCGCATCAATAAGTGCGTTATTGATGTGGTCCATTTCTGCATCCAACAGGAACCATTTATCGAGATAATAATATTGAAAGAATCGACGCAAAAATAAAAGGGATAAATTTTAAATTAGACAATTCGCTACAGAGAATTAAGTTTGGTAACTGCATCGGAATGAAATCAATTGATTATTCGTTAAAATGTATTTCAGTATGAAAAAGTGTGATTGTAATTCGAACCGATATAATTAGAAATGTGTGTGAAGAGGCATAATAAAACCTTCGTTGAATCATAATTGAAGAGAGAGTAAAGTGAAACTGTGCCCGAAGTGAGAAATGACTATTTCAGTAACAGATTAATCCACGGTGAGTGTGAAAATTAGCCGATGGCTTGAATTTCCCAGGCAAAATCAGATATGAAGTGGCTTTATGCAAAACTAATGAAATGGATTTCATTTGACTTCTTGAAGTTGCCCACGGCAACAGATGGACAGCTTGAATTCGATTCAAAAGAATTTTAAACTGAATAATTTCAGTTATAACATTTTATTTATTTTTCTTGTTTTCTTTTCTCGTTTTCATTTGGTCTGGGCAAAAACGAGAAAGATAGAAATAAAATGAGGAGCCCGTACATTATGTGCTGGTCGGTATGGCTTTCCACTTTGTTGATTCGAAGTAAAACCAGAATATAAATCTAAATTCCGTTTTTTTTTAACCATAAATACATACGGCAATCACAGATGGAATATTTTCGGTTAGATTCAAAGCGAATGGTTCTCATCTGCTTATTTTGCTTTATAATGTCCATTCTACGCTTCTGTACTCACTACATTACGGTATTGTACGCACATGAAAATCAAATCTCTTTGATCATCTCAAAACTCATTTAGTTATGAATTTTTGAAATCATAAATCAAATACGATGAATAGAACAAAATAGGGAACGAGCGAGATCGTTTGAGACGAGGGGCAAAAAAATATATGCTGCCCGCTACTGCTCTTTGACTCTTCAAACAACGTTTTCGCATAGTTACCAGGTTCGAATCATTCAGCCGAATAATAGAGATATAAAAGGTTTTTGTTTTATTTTCTGCCGACTCCATTCCACTCCATCTTTGACTATTCACTTTGAATAGAGTTTTTGATGTAGTTTACAAAAGGTCCGACGTTTGAAGTAGAGACAAATATAAAAGCATGCACTCAATAACCACGGACTTTACGCTGGTTGCCCCTCAATGCATTTGCCAATTTGTCTATTGAGTGCTCAAAGTTCAAAGTTGAATAAAAATATAAAAGAATAACAATACGGATATTCAACGGCATTCTCTTCCTAATTAAAGCAGAGAATTTGTATTGTTTCACATCGAAATACTGTCGAAACCGGTCCAAGCATCACGAACAACCACAATATACACACATTTACTTTCATATCGTTCACGCAAGACCCATTGTGGTATATGTATACGTTTTTATCGTGGTATGAAAAAAGAACTAACAAACGGATATTGTTTCCATTGATTAAAAACGTACCATTTTAAATTGCGGAATTTTATTTTATAAAAACGATGTATGCCATCCATTTTTTATTCAGCCATAAAAAAAATTGCACACAAAAAAGGGGTCCGTAACATTTCCGGACTTTCACAGAGAGATAAACCTTTTGCCTGATCCATTTGCATCAGCATTTTCATAATGTATAGCTTTTTTTATGATTTTTTTTTGCATTTGTGTCGATTCAAATTAAATTTTTATTCAAGTATATCCTCAAAATTCAATAGCCTTCAGTCACAATTAATTATTTTTGGGGATGGAACTTTCATCGTTGACACGATTCATCAAATCTTGAATCACCTTGAATTTTAATGACAATTTTCCATCACTTAAATTGAGTCGAGATATATTAAAATAAAGGTGAGTGCACGGTGCATCCTATTCCAATTAAGAAAAAAAAGCTGTGTTCCACTCATTCTCCATTTCGAAAGAGAGGTATAAATTTAACCACTGTATGCATGTGACTGATGAAAAAGTAGGAAATAGAAACGCCGAATTTGCCATGTAATATTTCATTCCGATAATGAAATGAATGGTTCATTCGCAATGATAAACGGATTTTTGGCCGTAGAAAATAAATTGCCGTACGTCGAAATAAAAAAAAACACCATTTACTGCACAAAAACACTATTATCAACTCCGAATTCGGCATATTTATCGCTGTTCCCATTGAAATTGTCTGAAGAAATGAAATGTTGGTAATTTTTCTCCAACAATTCGTCCGGAAATTGAGCTCGATGGGGTAAAATGAGTCGACTTGTTTCAGCGACGAGAGAAGTAAAAAAAAATGTGCAGCCCGAAGCCGATTTAATCATGTGATGTGTCAATCAAATTCGAAACATTAACACGTTCGCCGTACAATCGTTCGGCTTGGCGAAAGCGTTCAATTTTTAATCGGTGAAATTCGAAAAGATGACAACATTTTGCATCTGTTTCCGAATGCTACTGTCCGACATGAATATAAAATGTCGTTATACATTTTGGATTTCGCTGTTTATGAGCGCACATAATCCGATAATCAAGCGATTTCAATTTGCACGCACCCACCCACAATTTCAATCGGCCGTAAATGTGTGTTTCACTTCTGTTTTTTTCTCTCTCTCGCTGTTTCCTACCCACTCAAATGAGAATTGATTGACTATTTGATTGATTACGTCTTTTGTAAATGAACTTTTTTTTCAACATTTCTGAAGCTACACTCAGTTTTGTGATTACTGATTACATTCAACATTCATGCATGACATTGAATTAACGAACAAAATGTTATCTCGCACTTTATATGAGCCCATTGTGGATACAATCTCATTTCACAGCATATATGCTATTAAAACGACATTATTAATGGTCCACAGCTCAAAGATTATTAACTTTACACGTGTGCATTATAATTAATGGAACAGGTAATTTTTTGATTCGCATACATAGGGAATCATCGTCATTATTACTAATAATTTTGTGTGCTTCTTATTTCCATAGTTACAAATGGATTTTTAGCAATTAGAGGATCTGAAGACTTCAAGTCTCTTTGAATTGACAATGACACCCCGAATTCCAAAGGGGACGTCAATGTAACAACTCAAATCGAAACTAAACAGCTTGCTGTCATTTCCTCCCATTGATTTTTAGTAATATTTTGATTACATAAGATTTGGTCTCATCATCCTTATAAGCATCCCGGTGGAAGATTATAAAAATGAAAAAAGAAATTGAGAAACATAAACTTTCAAAGTAATTGGAGAATTTGCCTTTGCCAATTGGTGAAAAATGATAGTTTTGAATTTCAATTTTACTTTTTAAATTCCATCTTGAAAGGATTCGAAAACTTAATTTTCAAAAGAACTTTCGATGTTGGTTATTTGATATATTTCATACAAATTTCAATCAAGAAGTCTAAAAAAAGGCCTTCTTTGGTAAATATATCTTTCTCCAAAAAAGGGATAGCTCGACAAGATGACTGATGTTTAAAGTTCTTTAATCATTCAAAAAACAAATTTACAATAAAATCATTATTCGACGGTATAAAATATTGGGTTACAATGTTTGTTCAAAAACATACCCACTGGCATCGAATGTTCTCTATTTATCTTCTAAATGTTCAATTTGGTCGAATGGCTTTTAAGTGTTTATGTTTTGTGCATATATTCATCAACGAATTTGTATTTCGTGCGTAACCAAAGAGCGTCGCAGTCTCGTACAGTATCACAAAAAAAAACGGCAATATTACAGAAAAACAAGTAAGCCGATGAAAAACACTCCTATCAATGTGAATTGTCATGAAAAATTCAGCTTGAATTCATGTTTATTCGTAAAACATATGTAAAGTGTTAATACCGTAAAAAGTACGCTTTTGAATCGTATTTTTTCACCAACAACGACTCTTCATGAATAGTAAAAGAAATGAGCTTTAAATCGATTACACTTACAAACGCGTACTGCATAAACACACATGCATCGTCGATTTCAAATTCAACTTGAATATTATTCAGTGATGTCGTTATTTTTTTTATTTAGATCTTTTTCACTGCGTGCACATTCGAATGCGATGAGATTTAATAATCTGTTAGCACGTGTGCCGAAATCGCATAATAAAAGAGAGACGAAGAAAAATCGTCGTAATCACATTTCGCTACAACAAATTGTAGCATTTTACATTCACATCGTCTACATTGATACACAGTGGCAAATCAAATCAATTTCCAATCTCAGACCGACAAAATGGATTGTATTGGGCTTGTTGGAGAAGGTAATCTGTCACATGCACACATGTCAAAAGGTGCAAAGAAAAAGAAGAAGAAAAAAACGCTGATGACATCGCGTTAAATAATAAAAGAGGGCACATACATTTGACAAACTGCCTATTTGTATCGAGCCCATTGTACTGACAATAACATACAGTTGTGTATGTGCAGAAAAGTCGATCGCATGAGCTTATTTATTTCAAATAAAAAGCTCTGTGAACGACACAAAATCAAATCAACCAAATGAACGTAAAGCGACCATATTTTTTTCGAGATCTATATAGGTTAAGATGAAAAAAAGAATGTGCCTGCGGTCCACCATTCCAATTCCGACGAAATACGACAATACCAATTGTGTGTGCAAGTTTCTTAAAATGGATTTAGACATATGAAAAATAAAAACGAATCCTAATCGGTTCTACCTTTGTATACCAGAGGCTTTGCAGCCGCTGGTTGTTTTTCATACCTTCCAATTCACCTGATGTCTAGTCAATTTAAAAGGATCAAATATAAAATTAACAAAAGGCAATCTCATCATTGTAAAATGTTGATAAAATTGTGCTCCAAGAATTGTGGCCATCATTTTTTTCAGGGTTTCTAACTGACATCCGACAATTTCACCTCAAATTTGCAGCAATGGATATCACCAAAAAAATAATAAGAAAACTCAAAATGACCAGCACATAATTTGGAACAAGAAACCAAATGTTAAAGCAACTGATTGAAAAGGGAGGGAAATCGGTGGAATGAAATCACAAAAATATTGTTGGTCATTATTTGTATAGTTGAATGAGTTATATGAGTCCATACAATTGCCTCAATTTTCAGTATTTTTTTATTGGGCCATTTTTAAGCTTCTTTTTGCCATAAGTTTACTTATTTATTTTATGCTTTTACTAATAACGCATACTTTCTGAAATATCGCATTTCTTTCAAAGAACTTTTCCCATAATTTTTTTGTTGTCCTTATGGGGGAGACCAAAATTTACTTCCAATTTGTTCGGTCGAATTTATTGAGTGTTGTTCCCTTTATCTTATACAAATATTCCTTAAAGAGAAAAAAGGGGGTTTCTACACGCATCCATATAGTAATCCTTTCTATTCGTTTCTTTTGTTCCGAGCATACGTTTTTGTTGAATGAGTTCTTTTGAGCAGTGATTGTCATCATTTCGACATAATCATGGCATTACATGAAATCTACTGCCGCATTATGCATTTAATATATGTGTATGCGTGCGCGTGTTTTTTTTCTATTCATTGGCAAAAAGTAAGACATTGCGGTTTTCATAAAACTTATTAAGAATGCCGTATTCATTCATCGCATTAAAACGCTGCTTTGGGCCTTGTGTGATTTCCGCATGAATCTGTGTACACGAATCCCATTTGCAGAAAATTATCCTTCTACTTCGCATACACACACGATATATTGAATTAGGTAACCGGGCACATAACCTTGATCATGCAAAATGTATATTTAGTTGACGTTTACCGCCACCCTTGTTTTCATTTGGCATTTTCACATATTCAGAAAACATTAACTGCCATAATATAATAAACATCCGTATACGCGTTCATATATTTCATTGTTCATTTTGGCTCTAATCCACTTTGTTTTCCATTTACTGTAAAATACGTGTGTATGTGTGTGTGTGTGAGAAAGAGATGACGGCTGTAAGTTCAAAGTGCTGGTATCTATTACTTGGGGAAAACTTCGACTACATTAAAATGTTGGTTCGAAGACGAAACGCACGGTTGAACAACATCAGCAGCTACGGTTCAGCTCTTAGATTTTAAGTAAAGAGAAAATGTCAGTGACGAGATTCCTTAATGCATACACGCAATCGTATCTTCTGTCGAAATAAGCCATAAGACATTTTTAATCACTTGTTCCTATTATGTTTCATGCAAAACACGAACTCACATCCATACACACATGATTATAATAGGCTCCATCAAACGTTGCCAGCTCAAATGTTTATTTTCTGTTTAAATTGAATCATTACAAGCCAAAAGCAGAAAAAAGCATCCATAACGAAACTTTGAAAAAGTGAGCGACTTTTTCCATGCGTAATTTCTCGCTTTTGGCTTATCAAAACAAAGCGCCAAACCAAAATTAACATACATTGTTATATGGAATAAAAAAAATGTCGTGCCGAAAAAAGATCGATGTGCTTTTATACGATTATGTTTGCATCGATGAAAGTAAAACATCTCTATTGAATACAATTGTCGAGAAATTGATGTAGATGTTGCAATGTGAAAATGTTTTAGAGCGCCGAATGGAAGCTCGCACATAGGAAATATATATATCTACGCTCGATATTTAATGACATTTATTTATGTGTCCTTAAAGATTAAGTTGCTTGTGCGTCAGATAAAGTCGTGTATTGGGTAAACATAAAGCTTATTTTGAATGTTGCTTGATAGATGGATACGGGCATGCAGTTCATAAATTAGCCGTACATACGAAATCATTCGATAGATATAGTACGCGCATCTGACGATTATTCTTTGAAACGCGAAACAGAGAAGCAAATATCCATGTTACGGAATCAATTTATTTGCTCTATTAATTTACTCCTCATTCAGAAAGCATTCTTCTAATACATTGTACCAAAGCAAATGAGTTCTATACACACAAGCGTTCGCACTCGTTCACATGCACAGAATCATTCGGTTTGAGACAACCAGTGTCGAACTAGTTTCTTGTTAAGCGGTTGGATTTTTTTTTCTTGTGTGCAGTCGAGCACACGTGCACCAATTTCTTCACATTCTTTGATGATGCCTCAACTTTTAAAACAAATAGGTTTCGGCATGCCAATGTTAATTAAAAAGTTTTCTTGATTTCGGTGAGCCGACAACGAATTGGTCTAAGAGCTAAACGCGACTCTCCTCGATAAGTCAGTTGAGTGTGGAATTTGTTCAAAGTGAAGATAGAAAAAATTCAGTAAAAATGTCTAATTTGTAATACAACTTAATTTTATTAGAATTGAAGGATGTCATTATAATACGATGTTGATAAGCATCGAAGTGCCACAACCGCAATGAAATTCAAGTATTTTAATGAAATAACTTGAACATGTGCATCACATTTACGGCTTTTACATTCTCATCGATTGATGCGCACTATGATTGAATTCAATGTGCCCTTCAACAAGGAGAGATTAATTAATCAAGGCGAATGGAAATCGTTGATGTGTTATGCATAAGGAATTGATAGTTTCTCATATATTTTGTTAATAACTTTAATTCCAGAGTATTAACTGACGCGTATCTCTTATCTTTTGACGGTGCGGTTTATTGAGTCGAGAAATGTTATCGGGATAATGGTCGATCAAGTGGCGCAACTACATATATTGACAACTATATTGTATTCGATAAGCCAAAAGACGCTAACTTCGGGCCCATATATCATTATTTAGTGTTGTAGTTTTCAATAGAATTGATTGATTTCAACAACATTGACGACGAGATGAATTCGTTTTTCATGATAATTTCGTTGTTGTTGCTAGTCTTTTCATACAGTCAGTCTGACATATTCCATTGAATCGAGTTTGTGATTGATAAAAGCGCCTTATTTTGTCTATGTTTGTCTCGTGTTCTATAGCGTAAACAATTGTTACATAATAATCAAAATCTGATCCGCTTCCACCGCATGGAATTTTTTTTTATTGTTGATGCGATTGAGTTGAGTTCAAATATAACGATATAATGTTGGTCGCCATTCAATTTAACTTGGAATCACTTCAACCATTTGATGCAAAGCAAAACACTCCAATATACAATGTGGAATGGATCCAATCAGTACTTTGTCGGCCACATGCACAACGTACAAATATTCATTACATCATTTTAATTGGATATTGCTACTTTCCAATTCAACAATCAACTTCGGAAATTAATTAAATTAGTCGATGTATTGGGAGATAACCAGAGAGAGAGAGAGAGAGAAGGACGGGGTGAGAGCAAGAGTATTAATTGTTGCAAAACAATAAATCCCTTATGTAATTTTTCGGCTTGGAAATGAAATGATTATCGGAATTACGTGATTCATCAAAAAGTATTTTGGTGGTTGGATTTGGTAGATAATCTCACTGTATATGGACGATGTGTAATTGATTTGTTTGCATTCCAAACCGAGACTCGACATTTTGCGAATTTATAATTTTCAGTTGAATGTTGATCAGCCATTAAATGCACAATTTATTGTAAATCCTCATCGTTTATCATTTGATCGGTTATTGACACAAAGAAATATATAGATGACCGATTTTATTTTAAACTTTTACAGGGAATGCATCGAGTGTGAGAGAGAAAGAGTAGGAGATTGATTATTATTTGATAGATTTTACGATAACAAGCGGTTTTTGAAATAAATGCAGACACGAAATTGGCGTTAACATAATCCTTAGAAAATACTAAAAATTGAATTTGTTGCACAAAAAGACCATTTAAATGTAAATGGCAATGGATTTTCCATTAAATCACCCACGAGAATATTGCATCGCCATGATTACTATTCAGTGACCGGCCAACATTATATTCATTTGATCAGTCATTTAGATGGTTTAAACATCAAACCGATGTTGTTATTTGTGCGCGTGATTGCATTTTTCCATTCATTTTAATCGAAAACAATTTTAATTGATTTTGCTGTTGGACGGCTGGAAAATTAATGTTCGTTTGAATGGAATTCAAATTTTGCGTATAACACAACCACATGCAAACTAATGGAACCTCTAACCAGTTTTCAAAACACAAATGCAATTAAAAATGTTGACTTGATGCTACAAAAAAATTGCGTCATGCATTCTACTTCAGAAAGAAAAACAATATTTGATGCGAATATGCATTTTTCGTTTGAAAGAGTTTTGATTTGATTTTAATGAGTGGTTTGCGGTTCAAAAGCATACATAAAAGCATATAGCCACAGATTTCCAGCTAAATGGAACGAAGAATGCCTGACTTTTAAAGCAATTTTCTCTCTTCTGGTCTCTTTCTCTCGCTCCCTCCCACCATTTGGTGCTTCCGACTTTTTCTCCATGTTTCACCATTTCATGTTTGATGAGAGTAATTTTCTTTTTGTGTAGAATAAAAAAAACGATTCTTTTAATGGATACTGTATAAATTCAATTACGAATTTAAATTAAACGTATAATGATTAATCTCTATGCATGCATATAGACAGTGTAAGTTATTTATGGAAGAAATGCGACGAAACCATTGCTAATTGTGTGGTATGGCATTCATTTTTTTTGTCATTTAAATCGCGTACAACCGCAGGGTAAATGAATGCGTTTAATTGTGTTACGCTGTAAGAAAAACCCAACTGAATTTGGTGTAAATTTTCCAATGAAATTAACGCAGTAAATATTACCGTGGAATATTACATTATGCACCAACAAAATCCAATCACATTTATTACATTTTTCATTAGCAATCAAAGGTTACTGTGTTCCGTCTGTCGCATATATTGTAAACTTGTTTCCCTTGTTGATTTTGTTGCTATTTTTTTTGGCCAATAAATTTGTGAAATTTAATAACCAATCAATTCGTGGTATGTTATGGAATTGAAATTGGCATTTTATTTTGTTGAAATAATTTGTATACGTATTCATTTCTATTGTAATTATATTCCATTGTAATTAAATGTGTCAGTCTTACGACGACGTTCAAGCAAAACACAAGTGCTTTTATTTTACTCTTCTTTCCACTGCAGCGTTTTAGGTGTTGAATTACAGAGGTCCGAAGACCGTATTTTCGCTTTGCTTAACTAAAAATAACAGGTTATGTTCCTACGCTACGAGTTTGAGAATTAAAAGTTTTTTTTGGTTTTGTCGTGTTTTAACGTTTGTCAGTTTTTTTTTTTCCATTGATTAATAAAAGTGAAATTACAGTTCATGATGAATAACTTTAATCATCTTGCATTTGAACGCCTAAAGGGCAGAGAAAATTTCACGGACTGGAAAATTGGCTCAAAACACTATCTAATATCGAAATGTTTTTGGATAAATATGATAACACCGTTGGTAGAAAGTCCAACGCCTGCGCAAAAAGATAAAGATGCGAAGGCACTTGCAGAACTATTCATGTTGATTGATCCGTGTATATATTCCTACATCACTGATTGTGAAACAGCGAAGGATGCGTGGGATTCATTAAATCAAGTTTTTGAGGACAGTGGATCAACACGAAGGATAAATGTTTTCAAGCAATGGTTGTCTTTAAAATCGCAAGATTGCGATTCAATCCACGATTACGTCAACAAAAGCGTAGCATATCGAGCTCGTGTAAAAACTGCCGGTTTTGATATAAATGAAGATATCGCTGGTTCAGTACTGTTAAGTGGTCTTAGCGATGATTACAATTCATTAATCATGACTATGGAAGGCCGAGAAAAACATGAATTCGACTATGTGAAAACTACACTACTGCAACATGTAAACTGTGACCAAAGAAATGAGACGGCCATGAGTGCACAAGGCAAGAAAAATAAAAATAAAAATAAAAATTTCAAGTCGAAAAATAAAACAGTGAAGTGTTACGATTGCGGCGGTCCCCATTATAGAAACAAGTGTGAAAATAATGGTAAAAACAAAACAGAAAAAAGTGAATATGTTTTATTTAGTGCTCTTGATATTGAAAACAAGAACAATGACATTGGTTTTTTCAATGACATAAAAAATGAAAACAAAAAGCTTGTTTTGTGTAAAAATATTGACACTATTTTTGAAAATGATGGAAACGCAAATGACAATGTTTTATATAGTGCATTGGCAACGAATGGTCAAAGTGAAAATGATTGGTTTGCAGATAGTGGAGCCACTAAGCATATGACTTATATGAATCTACATTTGGAGAATGTAAGAAAATCCGAGATAGACTCAGTGAAAGTGGCAAACAACGAAAAAGTGAAGATAAGTCATGTTGGCGATCTCAAATGTAAAATGGGCGAGAGTTCAAAAATCAAATTACATGATGTGCATTACATACCGGGACTTTGCGTTAATCTTTTATCGGTTAGCCAAATGGTCAAAAATAATAATATCGTGATTTTTGACAAAAATGGTGTGAAAATTTACAGTGCCGAAAAAATTTTGATTGCAAGTGGACTTTTGATCAATGGAATGTTTAAAATAAACATAAAAACAAAAGAATTTGCTGGTGCAGCTAATGAGTTTAAAACATGTGACCCTATTTTATGGCATAGAAGATTAGCACATACAAATTTTGAGACTTTGAAATCAGTGCTGAACATTAAAATGAAACCTGATATGCAATGTGTAATATGTGCGCAGGGAAAGCAAGCAAGAAAACCATTCAATGACATCGGTACACGTGCAACAAAATTATTGGAATTAATACACACGGATGTGTGTGGGCCATTTTCAGTGCGATCGTTTGGACATTCTCGTTTTTATGTTACTTATATCGACGATTTCAGCAGAAAAGTTTTTGTATATCCGATAAAAACAAAAGGTGAAGCATTTGCAAAATTTTTAGAATTTCGTGCGCGTGTTGAAAACGAAACAGAAAACAAAATTAAAATTTTGAGAAGTGACAACGGAAAAGAATTCGAAAACAAAAACTTTCAAGATTTTTGTGCAAAGCATGGCATTAAGTTAGAGCGAACTGTGCCCGACTCACCGCAACAAAATGGATTGGCTGAACGGTTAAATCGAACGATTGTAGAAAAAGTGAGGTGCATGTTATTTGACTCCGGGCTTAGTAAACAATTTTGGGCTGAAGCAGTTCAAGCTGCAGTTGATGTTATTAATGCAATTCCAAATAACACAACTAAACGAATTCCAAGTGAAATATGGAGCAATAAAAAAATCAACATGAAACTATACAAAGTTTTTGGCTGTAAAGCCATGGTGTGGAAAGCCGATAGAAATCGTACGAAACTTGATCCAAAATCATATGAGTGTGTGTATTTGAGACGTGCTGATAATGCCAAAGCTTTTCGATTGTATGATATGAATGCAAAAAAGATAGTGATCAGCAGAGATGTGATTTTTATGGAAGATGAAACAAAGATTTTGGATTCGAAAACATCAAAAGATAATCGTGTTGTAAGAGTATTGATCGATGAAAATGATGACATTGCCGAAATGGATCTCCTGGATAAAAATGAAGATGCTGTCGATCCAGGGGAGAATATTGAAAGTGAATCGACAGATCGTGATGAGGCTGGTGAATCAAATGAATCATTGGTTGAAACACCAACTCCAAATAATGGTAATGGAGAGTCAATTATATCAATCAATGACAGTCTCGATGAAAATCCACATGATGAGACCGTCCTGGATGATTCGTTGTCAGATGATCCGACATTTAATACCCGAGCCAAAATTGATGGAAATGGCACAGGTGCCACAACACGCCAAATGACGCGAAGTCAGCTGTTGAACCTCCATGTAGCTCTCATGGTCGGCGAGCCAGAGAGCTATGGCCAAGCATTAAAAGGTGAAAATTGCAATGAATGGAAAATCGCCATGAAAGAGGAATACGACTCTTTAATAAAAAATGATACGTGGGATCTTGTCGATCGTCCGTCAGAAGAAAAAATTGTCACCAACAAATGGGTGTACAAAATAAAGACGGAACAAAAAAATGCGCCAGCACGTTTTAAAGCAAGATTGGTTGCAAGGGGTTTTACACAGGAATATGGAGTGAACTACCATGAAACGTTCAGTCCCGTTGTAAGATTCACATCCATCAGACTAATTTTGGCAACGGCAGCGCAAATGAAAATGCATATTAGACAGTTTGACGTGAAGACCGCTTTCTTAAATGGTATTTTGAAAGAGACGGTTTTTATGGAACAGCCTATTGGTTTTCAAGATGGTTCGAACAGAGTATGCAAGTTGAAAAAGAGTCTGTATGGGCTGAAGCAGGCCAGTAGATGTTGGAATGAGAAGTTCACATCGTTTATTAAACTTTTCGGTTTCAGACAGTGCCAAGCGGACTCATGTGTTTTCGTTAGTAAGAGAAATGAAGTACTAACAATTTTGGCAATTCATGTGGACGATGGTTTAATTGCTGGAGAAAATTTGAGCGACATCAAACAAGTCTTGAATTATCTTGGAAAGCAATTCGAAATCAAAGAAATGGACATTGGCTGTTTTTTGGGCCTTGAAATTCATCAGGGTAAAGACAAGTCAATTTTTGTGCATCAAACGGCGTACGCAAAAAAGGTTTTAAGTCGTTTCAACATGGAAAATTGTGATGGCGTCACAACACCAAGTGATACGAATCAGTCATTACATGATTTTGATGAGTCTGACGCATCAAAATATCCATATCGCGAGTTAATCGGAAGTTTAATGTACTTGGCAATAGGTACACGACCGGACATTGCATATGCCGTGGGAGTCGCAAGCAGGTTTCTGGAAAAACCTACAGTGGTGCACGAGAGAGCAGCTAAACGTATTTTGAAATATATAAAAAAGACAATTAATTTTGGTATTCTATATCTCAGTAATAGGAGCAGTGAGTTACACGCTTATAGCGATGCTGACTATGCTGGTTGTATAAACACAAGACGATCAACATCTGGTTTCGCTTTCATGTTTGGTAACGGAATCATAAGTTGGTGCTCAGAAAGGCAGAAGTCAGTATCATTGTCTACAACTGAATCTGAATACATCGCCGCATCCCAGTGCGTCAAGGAACTGGTGTGGTTGAAAAAGATCATGAATGAAATTTTGAATAAAGATGCGCTGAAAATTATTTTATACATGGATAATCAAAGCGCCATTCGTTTAGTAAAAAATCCCGAGTTTCACAAAAGAACAAAACACATAGACGTAAGATTTCATTTCATTAGAGAAAACTACGAAAAAGGTGAATTCATTTTGGAATACATTTCGACAACGGAAATGTTAGCTGACGTATTCACAAAAGCCCTACCAGCGCAAAGTTTCAATATTCTTGTGAATAAGTTGGGTGTCACACAGGCTTAATTTTTTTTTCTTATGCTGACCAACATTAAAGTAAAAATCAAAGTTTAAATTTATGCATATAAGCAAAGTAAAATTTAGAGAATAAGCCATTTCAATTTTGATCGTTGCACAAGTCACTTCAATTTTTTTTTGATTACTGTTGATGTTATATTTTTTTTGAATTTTTGTGAACTACACTAAGTATGTTTTAAATTTCAGTTTTTTTTTATGAATTAATATCAGTTTTTAATTAGATTTTTTTGACATACATTTTTTTAATCAGAATCCTAATAAAAAAGAAAATGGGTTGGTTTGGATCATCAGAAGAGAATATCGAAGAAAAAACTGTGGATTCCACTGGCCATGTGAACAATAATATAATTATACAGGAGGCAAGAGATACCCATGAACAAGTCAAAATGAATGAAAAAATGTTAATCACCATGTATTTCATGTGCATTGTTGAAGTTCTTAAGTTGTTGGTGTACTTATATGGTGCATTTAGAAAGAGCCTAAAGAAAAAATATGGACAACAACCCGCACAACAAGCTCCACAACCAAGAAATAATGGAAATTAAGAATATTTTTTTTTTGAACAAATTAAAAGACATGTCAATAGAAAATAAAATGTAAACAAATAGGGAGAATGTTGAAATAATTTGTATACGTATTCATTTCTATTGTAATTATATTCCATTGTAATTAAATGTGTCAGTCTTACGACGACGTTCAAGCAAAACACAAGTGCTTTTATTTTACTCTTCTTTCCACTGCAGCGTTTTAGGTGTTGAATTACAGAGGTCCGAAGACCGTATTTTCGCTTTGCTTAACTAAAAATAACATATTTAGTGCTCATTTATATATTTCTGATTTCGATTTATGACATTTCGATGGCATTTTCCATTTCAGTTTATAATTTTACAATGACATTTCATTTTCATGTATGAACGGTATAAATATTCACCAGCATGCCAGCTGCTACGGTGGATGAGATGTGTTTTTTTCTCTCCCTTCTTCCGAAATAAAATGGCATATCAGATTTGATTGACGTGGAAAAAACCACCGTTGGCCAATATAATATAATTTTTAAATTGTGTCAAATCACCGCATTGCCATCGCATTTTAAAAATATGAAACAAACCGCTTATAATGTGATATCAACGTATAATTAGAGTATTTTTTCTCTTGGCGTATTTGGGATTTTTTGCAACTTTTTTATTCGCTCCAAACGTTGCCAGCGATGTCGACATAAAAAATGGCAACGATTTAAAATGTTCATGGGGATTTACTGTGAACTTCAAATCATCGTTCAACCGCATTCCATTCATGAGCATTGATATTTCTTTGAGCTCCACTAATGACATGCACAAAGTTTCCAAACCCAATTAAATTCCAATATATTTAATCAAATCTCTATGACAAACATTTTGTATTTCTTTTTTTCGGTTTTGAACAAACACTTGTTATTTACAATGGGCATATTTTCATGATTATATACATACATTCAAAACCCTATTTATTCAGCTTCATTTCATTCATATGTTTGCCTTTTTTTCATTTGAACATATGCATTTAATTTCATTTCTATTTGATTTTGGCCTTGAGATAAAATAAATAGCAACATTTTTCGAAATGTATATTTATTAATGTTGTTGAAATGGATAGAGGGTGGAGTGAACGACCTCTAGAAAAACCATGTTTTTTTAAATTGCGATATAAATAAATTGTTAGTTGCATCAATTAATCATTTGAAACTATCCATGTGCATGCAAAATGTTGTCATTATCGTGTTTGCGTATATGTGAGAGAGAAGTGGCGTTTGCGCGTCGAAAGCAATTTTCCAAAATAATTGGATTTTTGACCCCGAATTATAGCACCATTAAAAGAAATGTGCAAATATTGAATAATCAATATGTTTATGCACTTTGATTTCATAATTTAATGTTTTGACTACCAAAAATTAATGAAAATCCATTCACAATTTATTTAGATTATTTTCCATATTTAAATATTTGACACGTATTGAATGCCACAAATTAATGAGCATTTTCCATTAAAAATATAAAAAAAATCAGAAAAAATTGTTTTCAATCAGTTCGCCTGCGAGCTCTCACTTCATTTTCTCTGATTTTTTACGCTATAAAAACGATCGCCCAAAAGTCATTTGCAATGGCCTGTTCGAAATGACTGACATTCATGATATTTTTTAAATTAAAACATCAATTCAAAGGAGCTGCAACTTTCTATAAAGTTGCACAAATAATTCTATAATAGAATTTGTTTGAGTGGAGTTTTAGTAATCAAAGGGTAAGGGGTCTTGTATTGAATATGTACACCGTACTGTGTAAAGAATTTGTTTATGACAAACTTCTTCTATCGTCATCAAAGGGGCTGTACGTCAATTGCAACATGACAAGAGCTTATTTCATAAATAAATTGCATTTTCAAACCGTTGATGAATTCACTCAAAAGCAAATACAATGTCTACCATGGACAAAATGACTTCGTTAACTTTTTGCCTCTCTGCGGGTCACATTCTTAGTTTGTAACGTATGTAAAACTCAAGTAATTCATGCAATTGCATGGATACATACACACCAAGATGGTTGGAAATGCAAACGAATTGCTCTTTCTAAACGAAGAAAATGACCTGAATATGATGCGATAAAGCACAAGAGTACAATGTATCGATCCATCAAGCCAATATTGTTTGTTTGTCGATGATAGTTGGAATGGTACTCGTCGAAAAGTTGAGCATCGCTTTAAAGTGTGTACGGTATAAAGTGAGCGAGAGAATGCTTCAAAGAGCAAATGTTGTGCTTGCGTATCCGGAATGCAGGAATGACTCACAAAATGTGTGCAAGTTCTAAATAAATAAACTTATGCCTTATCACATTAAATGTCCCCGCAGATTTGCTTTTATAGCATGGGTATGTGTGTTCGGGTGCACCATTTGTTTGCGTTAGTTTAGTTGTTAAAGAGTGAAAAAGGGTAAAATGCTTTGCAACAAAATTACCTCGGCTACAAATGAGATTTTCATTAATTAAGGTCGAATCGAATATGGGAACGTTGTCGAAAGACCTCATTCAATCAGTTCATCATACACAGTGTCTCTCATTATCATCCCATGTGAACGCTGTCGTGCATCCGCCTGAGAACGGCTTATGACATAGAACCGCGCCCGAACAACAACTCGGTATGGCCCCTTTTTTCAATGTTCCTTGATATAATTTGAATTTATCGACAATTGCTACCTTTTTCATGTAGTTTTTAATGAACATTTTATGATTTTATGGCAAAATACCATTGGTAACCAGAGCTATGTTTCAGCAAGTAACAAGACAAAATGGATTTTTTATGTCGTCAAAAAATGGATGCTGTAAAAAGTATTGTTGTAATTTAATAGCGACAAACAATAGTACAACTACACAAAACATGCACAATCACACTTGATGCAACACTACATTGAGATAGTGTGAATTTTGGTGTTTAAATTCTGATGATAAAAAAGTCAGTTCTATTGATTTATTTTGTAGAGAGAAACGCCAGGTACAATGGTATTTGATAACCAAAGAGACCATTTGGATTGAAAAAGACATTCAACACCGAAAATACACCCCAATTCAAAATTAAAACATATCGATTTGTAGTCGTATTCATACACTTAAAAAAAAAAAAAAAAAAAAGAGGCATTTGATGTGTTAACAAGCGAAACGAAGAGTATCGAGAAAAAAATATCGAATTACGTCCATTTAATGTGAACATTTTTCGGCATCAGATAAAAAGTCGTTCGTTACAAAAACATGCACACAAAATAAACGGATGGAAGTTAAAAACCCAATTCAGGCGAGCGATAAAAAATGTAATGACAAAATACCGAAAAAAGAATACCGGAATTTTGTTGTGCAATTTGGCCGTATCAAAAAACTTGTAAAATAGTTCAAATGTAAGCTTCACCATCCGTTGGATTCCATCAGTTTTATGAGTGTGGTGGCATTTGAATTCATTTTACCCCGAACGAATTGTAAAATTGGTTAAATTGCCTTTTCGAATATTACTATATGCATTACAAACGATTCACACGCTGAAAACGAATGAAGAGAGGCAACGTGAGACTATGATGCGCTTTAATTTTGAACATACGCAAAATGTATTTATGTTTGCTTTATTGTCAGTCGAATTATTCGATGTGACGCGACGTTATCTCCTTTTAAACTGCCAATAATGGAATGAGTTATGTAATAACCGCTTACAATCGTTGTTTTTTGCCATTCGTCTCATATGAATGCAAAAAATCGGGTTTACAAAGATACCAAAAAAAAAACACTTTCATAAATCATACATTCATTCCCTGTCACCCCAACTGACCATTTCATTTTCATAGTCAGTCTTTCCATCGACTTTGTGATTAGGTCGCCAATATTCTCAACAACCATGAAATACCGACGGTTAAAATTCGCCTTTACTTTATTGTTGCAGAGGAAAAAAAATGTTTTCATTCTGCGGTGAACGCATTTGCGGACGACAAACAAAGATTCCAAATGTCTCGTGTCATGCTGATATTATGCATGGAATGAAATTTGAGCTGACGCTCGGGTATAATACATGGAGCTGTTGTTTTGTACTTTTCGAAAAGCGAAAATATATTTATTTTTCCATCAAGAAAATAGCCATAAAAGACTCATTTATCATCATGTTTAAGAGAATCCGCTCACATCAGGCAGTCAACGTTGAAAAATCCATTGCACAGAAGTAGACACACAGTTAGCACATTTCCGGCGATGTATTTTTTCTTGTTGTGGAATGGAAATTCGTTGGCGACAAAGACTGAAGACGTTAAACAAATGAGAAATGAAGATCGAAAACTGGTTGCATGTATATGGATGATAAGTTGCCACACCGATAGATTATTACGGTGAACATTTGGACCTGGCATCGAAAAAACTTGGATGGCAAAGAAATTCCAGCGACATTGTCACCGCTGAGGGAATAAAATAAATGTCCAACGAAAAATTATGCCGTTTGTTTGAATGTGCACGATACTATGTGCGGTTGTCTTTACTTTCTTGACAAAATTGAGGTAATACACTTATTGTTTTGGCTGTGCTATCAATTTGTGCAAAAGGTGAATTTTGTACAACGTGCACAGTGTACACAATGTGAAAACCACACCCAAAATTCATCATAATGTTGCCTGCAAATGATATTATGATATCGAAAGCGAGGCTGATTACAGACAGGCGCCAAAATACACACGGAACTCACATGTACTCACATTTTTCATTTCCGTTGTACAGAACAATGGATCGACAAAAAAAAAAACTTGTGATAAATTGTGTATTAAGCGCAAGACATGTTCAGTGTTATTCACACTCTTTTCTGGAATTTACAACCAAACGATAAATGGTTGCACACTGTAACCAATGAAATGTCACATCTTAAACGAGCTTCGTAAAGATACACGAAAAGAACAATGAATATTATTGATGCAATGACAAAGTGTCAGATGGTTTATGAATAGAGTTGAACCACGATTACTCATGTTTTGCGTTCCACGTAACTTCAATGTTATCATCATTTGTAAGCACATTTTCCGTACTCTCAAGATGCGTTAGTAAACAAAGATATATATTGTGCTTTTTGATCATGAGATGATAGAGTCTTCAATGTAAACTAATCTCTGTTCGTACCCAGAGATGATGTAAACAAAATTCGATTTTTTATCAGATTTTTCCCCGATCACGTTTTTGGTGAAGATTAAAACTTCGCATTGATTCATTCTAAAATATTGATACCAAGTCGACTATCTAATGAAGTGGCAATAAATTTGAGCATAATCTAATTTGCAACTCAATTTGTTCCCGCTTAAGTGTCGTCGTTTTGAATGGCGTGGCGAAACGACAGAAGCAAAAAATCAATAAATGATGACGAATGTTGATGCGTTACATCAATATCATCAAACAACGTGTAGATTTACCGTTTGCTACGTAGGCGTAATAAGAACGTCAGCAAAATTGTCGGCTTAAAGTAACAAAACGTATAAATGTATCACAAAATAAAGAAAAATTGGGAGTTATCGAAAAGACAAAATGAAAAGATCAAATAAATGTAATGCGATGAAATTAAATAAATTCGATGCGTATGTGAACAATATCACCAGGCCTCTGTCGTTGTTCAGTTTTTTTTGTCATCTTCGATATCACTGCCATTCGGAGCAATCCAAAAACAAAAATCTATCATATTTTCTGTGGTAAAAACGATACATAGTTTGCACCAATGGTTTTGGTGCTCCAGTTTTTGGAAATCATCAACAAACGCACGCACTAAACATCACACATCATCACGCACATGATATTTGATGAAACAAATCGAATTTTCGTCATATATTCTCGTTGGTGCTTCCCATCCATACCTTATGTAAGTCGTTCATGGCACTTTGTTACTGTCGTCGCTCTCTTGTGTCATCTAACATTTTCATCAATTCGTTTGTTGGCACAGTTGGTGCTTATGCTGTGAATAAATAAATGTGCCATCTACGCGATATAACATGATTTATATCATATTTGCTTTTCTCTCGTTTCACATTTTATTGACAATTTGTTTTTTTCTTTCGTTTCGGGTGCGATTTTCGTCATTCGACAAATGTGTGCGGCATTCGAATCGATTAGATGTGCCTTTGGCACTGATATCGATGAGGCAATGTTGGTATGCCGCTTTTTTTTAGACGCATTTTCTTTGAAAGCACACACAAACGATACCGAGATAATTTGATGAGTATGTTGTTGTAAATGAAAAAAAAAATGTTGACTGGATCCATAAAAAAATGCCTAACTATTTCTTTATTGCCAAACAGAAAAAAACCCCAGTTGAGAAAGATGCTTTGAAAGAAAGTGAAAAACAGAGAAACAGTCACTTGATAAATATTATGATCAATTTGTAAAAAGATGTCGTTTTACGATGAAATCGGAGAGTTTTTTTCCCTTCGGTTTTGTTTTCGTTATAAAACGATAAATATGAAAAATGTGCCCAATTTTGTCGTTGATGTCCATCCTATAGCTCATTCCCAATGCATTGAACTCGATCGGAATATTTATGCATTGATGTGAAAGTGTCATGTGTCCGATAACAACCATACACGCACAAACCAAAAATGTAGCCACCATCAAAATGCAGCGCCGATATTCCGAGCCAATCAGCTATGATGATACAAAATTCAGTTCAACTTTTTGGAAAGACGCAACAGAACCAAAATACAAACATATAAATCCACTTTTATTTCATTTAAATCGAGCCAAAATTATTTGAAGTGGAAACATTTGATGTGATATTTTCAATGATTTGTTTATAGATACAGAAGTGCTTTTTGCAAAAAGGGCGTGCATTCGACCAATATGAGACACGTGAATAGGCGTACGGATTGGGTTGTTTTATGTCAACATTATAATCCATCGGAAAGCGATACGGTACATGTTATAAATATAATTTGAACTGTGTGAGCTATACGCCTTGTCATCATTACAGCCGTAGAAAATATATATCGATTTGATAAAGAACACTCGCAATTTTGCAGGATCTCAATTTTATTTTGGGGATAATTTGAATTTGTGTTCATAAGCTGGGTCGGGAATAGAAAGCAAAGGAATTTGCTAGATCTGAAATGAAAAAGTTTTGTTTGATTGTACAAATAGCAATCTAAATGCGCAGAGAAAATGCCATAGCATGTGGTATTTGAACGTATTTCATATTCAGATTGGAATTGATATGCTTGTGGCCATATTTTATTTCCCACATTCGTCATCGGGTTTTTTATTCATGTTTGCGCGCGCTCATTTGTGTGTGTGTTTGGTTGATTTGCCGATGGATTTCCGCCCGTTCGATTTGCATTGAAACAGTTCCCAATGAAATTCGATAAAGACAAAAGAAACATGATGGCACATCACAATTTCATAATAACAACGTACTGGCTAATGTTACAATTGTTATTTTCGTTCATTCAAGTGCATGAGTACTGGATTATATTTCTCCATTTCGTAACCATCGCATAGGCATTCAAATGAATGACTAACAAACGCTGAAAATTGTGTGTTCATTTTTTTCTCACTCCCTTTCATTCACTGCTGTTTTTTCTTCTTCTTCTTCTGATGAATTGTGGAAATATTGCGAATGATTCGATATAACAATGCAATCGACCGATAAAATGTGGTTGCTTTATTTTGGTGTGTTTCGGAATTTTTACGGTCCATCCACATGCTATTCATGTACGAATGGTAATGGATGGTTGTCAATTCAATCGAATGGATGAGAGTTTCAGATTTTCTAAACATCTGAATCTCACATCAATAAACCGCATTTATCGATCTGTCACATTCAGTTCTTTTCTCTCTCTATACTCTTTTTCATAGGTGCTTATTGTGCTGAAAATGTTTCGATTTATAACGTCATACGTTTTCTTTTTCGTCATCAATGAAAAAACCTTCCGCTCACAGTAAACTGCAATGAAAACCGATCGAATGTCTTTAGTTTCAAACTTGTGTGCACATACGATGAACATATTTTTCAAGTATGTGAGAAAATATTGAATTGCGCTCCAGTGGTAAAATAAAGTGAATGCGTTCGAATGAAAAAAAAAGCAAACTATAATCGACAAGTAGCCAGATAAACGATGCGAACTAGTGGAATGCAAACTGTAATATCGGTGCCAATCTCAAGGGATCGAATTAATAAAACATTTTGAAACGAAAAAATACATGTGTGTGTGTGTGTTCGAAAATATCCCGAAAAAGTGAAATGGAACCTGTATACCGTTGCATCTCTGGTGATTTGTCGATTGCGGTTAGAAATATTCTCAGCTCTTAATCGAATAACAAATGGCCGTGGTGATAGTGTAACACCAACACTAAACGTCCAATCCGTAACTATTGATTATATAGGATTCCATACTCAATGGAAACCATTACGTTTTTCTCTTCTCCCAGCCCCCGCCATCTCTCTCTACTTCACTCTCTCTCTTCGAATGAGCTTTTTCACAATGCTAAATTTTCCGCTCATTCCAAATGTGTCCATGTTTACCGATCGCTTTTCACTTATCTCATCTCTCTTCGTTCATTCTTCGAATGCCTCCGCATACGGAAAATGCCGCTGTTGATTTTCATTAGAAATATCATTATTTATCTTCTTGTTAGTATGCTGTATTTAATATTTGTCGAACGTGTCGTTTTGAAACGATGAAATCAAAACGACACCAAATGAAAAATGAATTGAAAAACATAGTCAGGTGTTTGGATTGTTAAATGCCAAAAAAAATATCTCGATTTTCACTCGCGATTGAAAATGATGTTCATTCGAAATTTCTGCCATGCCAGAAAAACAAACGAAGCAGAATCTCTCAATTACCTTTTTTTTCACGTATATAATCCGGTATAGTTTTTGTCAATGTTCTCTCAATCTAAATGGGTCGTCAACTAAATTAAAACGTTTTGTTGGTTTGGTACAAATTCGGTCAGTATTTTTTTAGCACACAAGAAATAATTGTATTCGAATAATGCAAACAAAAAGAGTCCCTTGTAACAGTGACACGTCTGTTTACCGGAGACTTTTCAATCGAAAATGAATTTCTAATTCTATCTGGGCCAAATTGAAAATCACTGTTCGAAATAGTTTAGAAGAAAGCTTTTTCCATTTGCTCGAACAAATAGTTGCCAATGAGAGTGTCTCATTCTAGATAATTTTTTTGACAAAAAAGTGTATAATTAAGCTGAAAATGAGATGAGTAGTTTTAAGACATTTCAATTGAATATTGCATGCCCGAAAGCAATTGATGAAATGAAACTTTTGTCAGAATTGAAATTAATTCTTTTTATTCTAGCTGCTGGAGTTTCTTTCACAACATTCATTGAAAATGACAGAGAATAAGAAGAAATATAATTAAAATGCCGTGCGAATAATGAGTTTTGACGAATGATCTTAATGAAATCTCGTAATCCATTTAGTCGATGGAGAATTGAAATTATTTCCACGGGAGAGAAGAGAATGAATGAGAAAGAGAGAGAGAGAGCGACAGAGACAAGTATGAAGAGAAAATGAAGGTATTTGTGCTGTCAAAAGACATTGTAATTGCAACGAATTGCATAATTTACATGGCTCCCGGCTCAACAGCTATGAATGGAATGATTTAATGGTAAGTGTTGCATTCATTCAGCGAATTATGCTATTTGATATAATTTCCATTGTTTCATTTCATTTAAATGGCACTTTCAATGGAATTGTATCAACGCTGAATGTGCTGCGCTGATAACAATAATCGCAACTACAATATCAACCATTTGTATAGACGTCAACGAGACAAAAATGTTTGGCAAATAATTGGGAAGCTTCTGGTTGGCATGTAAATTGTATTTTGGTTTTTTTTGGTTTGGAAAAATATTACTTGCAGTTATCACCCAAGAAGGTAATCTAAGAGAATGTTATTGGTTAAGTGTGTAATTGAAGCCCAGATCCAGTCACTGTATGTTTTGTGTTAACAAAAAGTCAGTGGTGACTCTGCCGTAATTTATGCATAATGGTAGACAGATTCGGCGTAAATACGATAGGCGATAGCATTGTTCTGATTTTCAATCGATTGTTGGGATTTGTAAAACAATTTTCTGACAGAATACCCGGAACATTCGTCATGAATGGGATTTAGATTAGTTTAAGGTTGATTAGAAGTGTGAGTTATTCTTGAGACTTACAAGTATATTGTTTCATCCTTCACGGAATTGATTCGATTTCGTGTTTGAATGAAGCATTTGAATGTGTGTTAAGCTATTTCAAATCCAACAGGAATACATTCCCGGTGTGTTATAATCTATGTTGGAAGACCTTTGTGCTAAATTCTTAAAATAATGCAATTATGCGCACAGTTGTATTTCATGTGAATCACGTTCACATTTACCAAAAGAAGTGCCATATATACTTAAGCTTAGAACGATTTCATTTTCGTGCCTCACAATGTCATGTTTGGTATAAAGTTTCGAAAGCATTTACGAGTGTATATAAAACATCGGGCGAACAATTTCGTAGTAGTGGCATTCAACGGTGTTGTCGAACACGTTTTGGCATAAATCTCTGCGTTCGCATTCAATTCAATGAGAAAAGCATTAAAAAAATTCGGTGCGTGTCAAAGTAATTCGTTTTCGTCTTTTCTCTGTCTTTCGGTTAGATCGCTTGTGGCTTTGTATGCGTAAGTGTTTGAGGCATTAGCACGCACCGGGGAGTGTAAATCGTGAAAAGAAATGAATGCGAATAAAAAAGTTGTTATTCACCGAAGTTCCAAAAGTTTGCCAAGAGCATAATGCCAACAGAAGCAGATCGAAAGATTATAAATTTTGTCGACGCCGTCGGTGAGTGAGAGAAAAGTAAAGTTAGTGGTGGTTACTTTGGCATATGTTATCTCTTTTATGTGTCGACTTGATTTTGGGCCCTCTCTTTCTGTTATTCACTTTTTTTTTGGATTTCACGCGAATGCGTCGAACAGGAAGTGAAACAAGAGTGCTATCGAAGTCTTGAGACAATTGACATTGTATGTAGGTGTGCGTGTCCGATATGCTGACGCACAAGCGCTCACATAAAATAATCATAAATCAATAGGGAACAATGGAGAGATGCTTTGCATTTGATCTTTACTTGAGGACGCCATTTCATCCAGTTCGTTGTGTCGCATATTTTATCACGTTTACTGTGTGTATTGATGTGGTGCGTTTAAAATGTGCGATTCTCTGGATTTTCGCACTTTACTTCAAAGCATACGGTAAATTGTGCTTATCTATCTGTGCTTATGCTTGTTGGAATGCGTCGTGTATTCAGTGTATCTGTTTTCTTTTCTGGATTTATTGTCTTATAATATTTGCGTTCGAAGTTCTTCGACACGACAAAGAAGACGAAAAAAAAAACAATCTAAGAATGTGACATTGGTGGTAACATTTGCTATCCGAAAATTTATTCATTTTTGATTACGCATTTACATCTCGTTTCTTGACTTCGTTGTATTTACAGTATGGATGACGACCCATCGGATGTACAGTGCATATACAGCAGCGGTTGCTAGCACAAAATCCGATTTAAGTGAGAACGCAATCAAGTTAACAAGCGTATAGTTGTCGAAGACTGAAACCATCAACCACCGATAAGCAGTACCATTATTGCATAATGTTGAACGCACCGATTTCATGCAAATTGCTTATCAATTTTAAAGTTCAAAGATCTCTCTCGATGTGAAATGGTGAATGTAAATGATATTTAAGAACATTCAATTTATTACGGTTGTTAAATATACCACCTAATTGCCATGAATTTATGCTTTTCATAAAAAACAAGTCCAATGCAATACAATTAGATGAATATGATGTTTGAGAATGAAAATATCTGTTGTATGTGGTCGTTTTCCGGAAATTGCGCTTTCATATATTTCAGCCTCGAACGAGAAAAAAGTCTCTCATGGCAATGACAACGGGATTATTGAAAAATGTCAATAACATGACATCGACGACATATAAGGGTCAGATAGCTTGCTTTCAACGTTCCACATCTGTGAACATCTCTTCGTTTGTTCAATGAGAGAGTTCGGAGGAAAGAAATTGGCGTACATAAAATTACTGACACTCGTCACAGCAAGAGAGAGCGAGAGAGAGAGAGACGGGAATGTGAAGGAAGCGGAAAATACAAACATTTCAATTTGCGGCCATTGCCGCCATACTTTGTATGCCAGTCGCTTTGTTGCTTGAATAAAAAATCGAGTTATTGATTTTACACGCTTGTTACACCAGAGAACGCTAGAACGAAAACGGTTTATTGAATTGTGTGGGAATTTGGTTATTAAATTTTTGATGTCTATATTGATGGCCTCAAAATCCCTTATCTGTTTGAATTTATTCAGCAGAATAGAAAAAAAATGAACCAATCAAATTGGCCGCAAGAAAAACTGATTTTTTTTCTACTTCCCATACTGTGGGTTTATATATTTTTTGCCGTTCATACAATAATAAAACACATAACTGAAAGTTCAACATTTTTTTTTCTTATTCATTCTGGTTTTTATTTTTCATTCAGCAAAATTTTTGCTTCACAACATCAAAAATATTTGTATAAATATGAAATGAAGCAGCGTTACTATGGCATCATTATTAAAGTTTTCTATGTGGAAAAATGGTGTGTTTCTCTTTCTCTCGTTCGTTTAAAATTCAAAATGTAAATAAAATACTTCATTCTTGTGCGCAGTTTCTCTCGATCTCTCTCTCTTTTTTTCGATTGCTCTCGTTTTTAAATGAAGTAGCAATGTCGCTTCGAATAATATTGAGCTTTTTGTAATTTCAACGAAAATGTTGATGACTGCAGAAAAAGCAGCCATATTAAGCAGCGTCGACTTTTTTGTTTTGTGTATGTTTGTTATTTTTCAAACCCATTTGTACGATTATGTTTTCTCATGGTTCTCATGTTCATATTTTTGTCCAGGTCTTCAATTTCTCTTGTTTTCTCACACACGATTGCAAGCTCGTATTTGGTTTTTAATGTTTTCGCAATTTTTATTTAAACAGAAAAAAATATTGCACAAATGAAAAATGGAAACGAAATAAAAACAATATCGAGTAAAAACATGGAAAACTGCACAATTTTCGTCTGGTGTACTCTAGATGAACACTTGTTCCCGTTTTTTCTCCATCGAACAACTAATTCCTTTATTTTGAGCACCAATTTAATAGCTATTTTAAAGTGCAATTACAAACTCTTCTTATAATTAACTTAATGTGGATGAAAAAAAAGCACCCCACCGATAAATAATAAATTGGTTTTTAATCGTAGATTGCCTTTTCTCAGATAGTTATGAAGATGAAAAACCAGAAAATAAATGTCGAAACTACAACTAATCACACATCATTCAGTGTGTGCAGAAGAAAAATGCTAGTTTTTCCATTTAAAATTCGATTTGATAGTGCGGAAGTCGACATGAAGTTCGTTGAATTATACAAGATTAGTGATCTCAATGGTTTGGTGTCACGATGCCTAAATCCATCATCCAAAGTAATGGAAACGGTAGGAAAAACTTTTGCTTCAAAACTTTCAAATGGTAGTTTGAAGTGTTCGAGCACAGGGCTTCACAAATCACTTTTAAATTTAATTCTCATATGACTAGCATTGGGCTAGTTTGCTTCACTAATTCCGATATCATTTGATGAAAAATACATTTCAACGACAATGTCGGTTAAACGACGGATTTAAAATGGTATTAGGTCATTTCGTTAACTCTGGTATTTTCGTTAGTTTACAGAGAGTTGTAACCGAAAAGCAAATTATTCAAAAAAAAAGGAGCCCGAATAGAAATGATATTCAATCGTTTTTTTTCCATACGAAAATAATCCCTGTCTTCTGGTCCATAAATTCTTGAAAAAGCGAGCCCAAGATTTGAATGTGATAAGCGTAATTTAAATGCTGGAATTGTTGCTGAAAATTAATGTCAGTTGGAAACGAGTTCATTTCCCATTCGAAAATGGTAAATGCTGTGTGTGCTAATAAACATTGAGAAGAAACATACATTTCAATATTCAACATTGAACGGCAATCTAACTAAAGATTGATGATACTGCATAGGAAAGCATTTTTCTTACTTGTCTAACAAAATAAATGTTTTTTAGATTACAGTTCCCTTTTGCAGAATTCAATTCCCTTTTCTCCTTCCCCCTTAAATGATCTTTGATAAATAGTGCGACAAAAAGAGTCGAATGTGGTTAGAAAAAAGGCGACCGTAAAAAGCTACCAAAAGTTATTTAAAATAGTTGATAAGCTGCTGGTCCGATTCCAATTCATATAATCCACTGTACTCGGATCGAACGAACCGAAAAAAAAAATTAATTGAAAATGGTGTAATGTGTACAAACCTCCAGTTGGCGCAACAATTGCGATGATGTGGGCCAAAACGAGTGCCCGAAAATGGGCTACAAGCCTCATGGCGTCGTCCTCTTATTTTCTAAATCGGTCGCGTTATGGTCGCTTAATCGTAACACGAACGTACGTATGATTTGTGTTATTGTTGTTGTTTTTGTGTTTCAGCTGATTGCTGACGTTCTTTTGGCGGATATCCTTGTCGATACGTTGCTATATTCGGTCGTTCGACACCACCACGAGGCCATTCGTACAATAAAATCGATTCAACTCTCTTGTACTATTCACTCACGATCGCCAGCAAACGAAACAGAACGAATTGTATGAGAGGAAAAAAAAAACTTGGGCGCGAAATAGTGCATAAAAGCACGAACCAGGCAATGTTGCCGCTTTCTTTTTGTCTTTATTTGTATGTATCAAAAACGATGCCGATGACACTGATATTTGACACCAAAATAGTTCTATTGGCGAGTAAATAACCTTGACAATGTATGTGTGCGCACGCTGATAATGACCGTTTTGGACGTTTTAATTTTGTTCGTCTTTTTCTTTGAGTTTATTTATTGCTTTCTTTTTTATTTCAACTGGGCAAATTCGTTGCTATTTCAGTCACAAATTCCGCTTCCAAAAGTGAGTCTTACCTGAAAAAAAAAGAGAAGAGAAATATGTGGTTAACTCAAGTGCTAAGATTCAGTGCTTATGCATTTTTGGCATTTTTCCAACAGAATCCACGATAATTTATTTTTAAATTATTTCTTCATAAAACCTAGAAAAAAATATTTTGACGGAACAAAAATTTTCATTATTCTTTTCATGGGAATGGTTTTGGAACAATTTTATACAGATGCTGTAATTAAAGCAATTATTTCTTTTATGAGAAAACAAATTATGCCATTTATTTTAAACAGAAATGTTTCATCCATATATTGTTTAGAAATTGTTTTTTTGTTCTACTATGGTTTAAAAGTTTTATTGGTTTTAATGCAACTCGAAAAAAATGAAAGAAAAAAAGAGCATTTTGTGAGTGAAAAAGATTCGAACGCTAATTGTTCTCAATTAAACGTAATTATTGAAAGTGCTTAATGCAATTATTCATTTGTGTAACACAAAAATTATGTTGCGCTGAAAATAGCGCATGAAACAAATGTTTCAAATTGGCTGTGCTTCTTTTATATCCATGAAAATTGAGCGCATAATTAATAACTAATTGCAGCTTTGTTAATTCGCCATTTAACTTTGTGTTCTGTGTGAAAATTTGTTCATTTTCCATAATAATTTACATGCATGGAACACAATTTCCACACTTTGTTTTGTTCGGTTCTGTGTTTTGTTTGCCCAACCATCGTCCATTGTTTCGTCGTGCTTCATTTCACCTTGGTAATTGTTTTTTGAAGGGGATTTAATTTTTCATTCGTATTTTTCGAGTAACTAGATTATATTGTCGAAACGATTTCGAACCAGGATTAAATTACAAATATAAACAGAAAATGTTAGAGAGCCGAGGAGAGAGTGAGAGAAAAGAAAGCGAGAGTCGAATAAAAAAAAAGTCGAGAAAAAAACATTTGGTCAAAGTCTGCTTTCCAAACGAAGAATTAAGAGAATGGGCGGAAAATATGAAAAATGGTCGAGAATAAATGCTCCAAGAATTAAGTAAGTACAAACACTTAGCGAAAACTGGATTTTATGAATGTAATATAGCAATTTATGTTGTGCTCTGGTTTTTTTGACCGCATTGAGAATTATATTTCAAAACCGACGCAAGAGAAGCAAATCCGTATTAGATAAGTCGAGCGAAGGGGACAATGTTTATTTTTTTGCGCAGACACAAAAACATTTTCTGGTATGATTCTCAATTCTCTGATGCTGTTTTTGTAAAGTTTTTAAGCATGTCACCAGATAATATTTTGTTCGTACCACAAATTGGTTTGTGTTGTCGCGTTTCAAATAACAACACCTAAAATCCAATTCAATTCACATCGGATCAATAAAAGTCAGATACTTCATCATAAGTTATTTCAGGCAACAAAAACACATTTTGTGGGGCTCAAACATACAACACGAAGGAAAAAAAAGAAGTGAGCGCCACGAAACGAAGGAAGCGCATCGTAAAAATACATTCGGGTGTTATTTAAAGTGAACTTATACAAACTGCAAGGGAAAAAAGCAAACTAGTTTTTCTATATTCAAGAGGGCACCAGAGAAGTAAAAAAAAGTACTTGAATTATTTAAATTACGAGGGATGCCAACGATGAGGAATATATATGAATGAAAGGAGCAAACATTTGCCGAGGCATTGTAAAAATCACAGTTTAAAGCGAATGATGTGAAAAGGAGCTACCAAATCGCAACGCCTCGAATGAACGATCCAAATCCCTCGTGAGAAAAATTGAACCGAATGACATGCGGAACACTCATATATGTGAAAGGAAGCAAGTTGGCTTGTTGCCCGTAATAAAATGTAATTTTCATACATGCTCATCTCAATACAATGCTCGCACCTTTTTTTACTACCTGTCGCTATCCTAATTCTCTCAACAAATCACAGACAGACCGAGCGACCGCTTTACCTTCATCCAATGCTGTGTTACGGCTAGATTGCCAATAATCACACGCTCACCGAATGTACGATGTAGATTTTTTTCGCCGGAAGTTCGAATTCCTCATGAACTCGACGGTGCATGAGAAGTTTTTTATTTGATTGTAGTCACATTTGGAATCTGATATGTTCAATCGGAGGCATTAATTAACATTCTGTGTTTGAAATCAGAGCTAAGAGATAGCCTCAAGTTCCAACTCCAGCCAAAGGAACCAGCTTTTGATTGAAAATTACGCAAATAACATCTATTTGGTTGCGGACGATTGCCCTTCAGCATTTTACGGTTTAAACAAATAATTAATCACAGACCGACTGTTTCGTGAGAATTCAGCAGTTTTTTCTTATGGTTGAGTAGTTTTTCTACAACTATATCATAGTTTTTTTCTTTGAATTCAATTCGTTCTTTAAAAAAAAAGCTCAATTATGCGTTTGTTTTTGACCGGTTTCTTGAAAAAATTCCATTAAACAAAATGTTTTGTGGGAGACAGGAAATTATTTGTTGAATGGAATGAATGTTTTTTTATCCGAGCGGCGTTAACAAATAACCCAGTATTAAAATGCGATTCTTACCTTTCAAATGGAGTGGATCCGACACCCCAAGATAAGTGAAAAGGTGCATAAAGAGCATATAAAGTGAAATATTTTAAGGCCAAGAGAGTCAAACAAAAAGCATAATTGATTCGAAGAATTCATTTGGTTGAATTTAAACCAAACCAAAAAACCATCGAATCGTAAAAAAAGAGCGAGAAGAGATTAAGAATGAATTTGAAGAGGAGTGTATGTGTGAAAAAAAAAAATGCGAGAACCGATCGAAATATGTAATGTGTAATCCAAAGAGCGTATTCGCGAGAGTATAGAAAAAAAATTGTGCATGCCAGGAATTTATCGCTGGCATAAAATGTACGGCTCTGTTCTTTTCATACCCTATTTATTCTCGCCATTTCGTCTGTCGCTAAAATATTTTTCTCATTGTTTTCGTTCGTTTGTTCTTCTGCTTCGACTCTGCAATACGATAAATAAAATTCTCGACATTTCTTCGTTCGCCTGCCGCACCACGAACAAAAAAATAAGAAAATGTTCACACAAAATGAAGCCGTAGCCTGTGTGTGTGCCAAAGCCGTTTCTAGTCGCAACGAAAAGTAGTCCACTTTGTTCTGGGCGTTTCGATGTTTTTAAGCGATATATTCGTGTAGTTTTTTCTTTGTTCTGCGGTGGCCACATAAAATAATACGTTGAATTTCGGTTCAAATTGAAAAATAGAAACGACTCGAGACCGCATACAAACACCACAAATGCAATATATAAACATAAATATGTTTGTTAGGGAAATGAACAAGTCGATGAAATATCGCTAAAAATGAGTGAGAAAAAAAGAATTTACAAATTATTGGGCTTTGGAAGAGCGAAAGGAAAACAAAAAAAAAACGAGAAAAAAACAATAATGGCTCGGAAAAAATATCATCCCGAAAATGGAAAATGGCACAATGGTGAATGGCGAGAAACAAATGCAAATCGTACATTGTTTCAATGTTAATGGATTTCGATGGAACCCATTCCAAATTGAAATATAAAGTGAATTGTGCATCACGAAGTATCCACAAATTTTAATGCAAGTGCCCCACAAAATGTCTACGTGTTTTGTGTGTTGTTGCACAATGAATTTAATGATTTCTCTCGCTCACTCTCTCTCTCTCTATGTGTGTGTGTGCGGCTCTTTAGAGCGAGCTTTGCACTTGGGAAATATTTTAGAGACAAAAGTAAATGGCAAACGAAACATACAACCACTAAATATATTGGAATCATAAACTTTATTAAATTATTCAGCGTTGACCATGGGAGCAGGAAGGAACGACATCATCATCATCGTGGTTCGGCTTCTTCAAAACTGAATAACGAACATTTTGAAAGCGGGGCCAATTCACGACCGACCAATTTCCATAAAACTTTCGATAAGCTCGAAAACGTACACACGATTACGTTATTCATTTCGGTGGTAATAATCATGCAGCCATCAGAAACCACAACTCGACTATAAATAGCACTCAAAACTAATGGCATAAGATTTTCGACAACGAAAGCAATCTTTTTATGTTCACTCGTTTGCTCTCTTATTCGTCGTTTGCGTTTCGTACTTGCAATTGAACGTTTTGAATTTTGACTCTGGTCGTTTTGTGATGAGTAGAGCGCAATGCAAGCAACTACTAAAACATTTACAATTTTCAATGAACAGACAAAAAGAAAAGGGCAGCCTCAAAAACCGTCATATTTTTTTGTTGTATAAGTGTTTTATTCTTACGCTGAACTTACTGCAGTATTCAATGGCCAAAATTTTTAACCACTTTTCCCTGAACCGAATGGAACGAACAAAACCAAAAGGCAAATAAAGAAGCATTTGTGTGCACAAGAGATATGAACAGATATAGCAAATGGAAATAGAAAAAAAAAGACGTTATAGTGTTTAAGACATTTCGAAGCGCTCATGAAGTTGAAACGATGAAATTTTCTTGAATTTACTTTCACGCTAAATGTATCATTGACCTGTGTGTATACTAAGTGGTTTAGACAACTGTACAATTCGGTATTATATTTTTACGAATGGCAATTGACCGAGAAATATTTACGATCCAATAAAACTTGCATACTTGCCCCATTTGAAATGTGAACGCTTCAAAATATGAAACGAAATATTCAAAAAAAAAAAAACAAACAGAGGCGACGAAGAAAAAAGTTGCTGTCACCGCCACCTTCACTACTGTCGGAGAATTCACGAGGTAATCATACAATTTCACTGAACAAATAACAATATAATCATACCGAATACATGCCAGCAATAGACTTTCATTTCAGCTGTTTTATTATATGCCTAGGTTTTTATTTTAGTCAGCATTATTATACTTGTTCAAGTTGTTTCACTTCTTTATCTCTACAACTTGTTTGTATTCGTTTTTCTCGCTTTTTTCTTTTACTTCTTTTCTTTAAGTGCGAATAATTCATGAACGAACGAGGCGAGGGCGGGAGAAGAAGAAAGAAAAAAAAGAAAAATGAAATGGGAACGGGGGTTTGGATCGGCTACTTCGTTAGAAATTCACATAAATCGAAAAAGTAACCAATTTTACGCAGACGCATAAAAAATTGTTAAGATTTCAACAAATGAATGGATTTGTTCATCAGTTTGTTTTGTGTTGGGTGATACATGAGACCTTTTATCTCTCTCTCTCTCTCGCTCTCTATCCTAAAGAAAGGAAATATTTCCCACAAAAATTGGCCCGATTCTCATGTGAATTTACAACGATATGGCTGACAAAAGTTTTGCACTTTTTCTGCCGTCACAACGGTGAACGACTCAAGCGCTCAATATGTCTTGGTATCAGGTCAATGAATATTTGTGAAGCGTGATTGATTGGAAACATCAACGCAAGTTGTTGTTAAAGTTAAAGCGAACTTTTCACAGGTCAAAAAAGGGCGATACTTGATCAGAACAATGCCAATGAATTGTCAAGTCTGGAAAATATTCTACGATTGAAAAAGAAGTAGATTTTAATCCAAGTTTAGTCTCGTCAATTGGCGGCAACTGAACAGACAAAACGAAAAGTTACTTTCTACTTTCTATTTGAGGCGAACAACATCAACATGGATTGAGAGTGTCTGCACTTGAATTTGCATGTGAATGATAAAAACTCAACCGTCCGATTTACAAATTAAATTGAACAACAAAATTACATTGAACTAGCTTTTACCGAAAATCCACTTGTGGCGTTTTTTTTACACTTCACCAAATAAAGGGGTGACGAACAAAAAACCTTAGTTTTCATTTAATTAATTTCAATGTAACCAGTAGGAGAAAACTTTTCTGCACATATAATCAAATTATATATCGGCAGTAAAATCGCTCATGAAAATATCGACAAAATTCGATTCGTTCTTTTTCTCAATTGCTCATATGGTTCTGAACATACACATAAATGTCGATTTTAATCAATAGATTTTTAGCACGCATTGATTCAACTTGGCAAAACGTGCCGGTCTCAAAATCATTCGAATTGAATTTGGTAAAATTTCGTCGAAGAATTTCCATTGGAAAATCCGAACAGAGGAAGGATCCGGTTTGAAAAACAACGTCTAATTATTTTTGGCATGAGAAAGCCAAAATACACAAAGTCATGTTGGTATCCAGCGGCGATGTTTTTCTAGACACTGCATTGTGGCGATTAGGGTTTGTTGATTTTTAATTGGTTTTGTTGGAGTAGAAAGCACAAAAAAACGCATCAGACGCTTCCATTGCCTTTTTACACTATAACCAAAAATTCATAAATTTCGTTATGGGAAAATTCAATTTATCAATATTAATTTATAATTTGAAACTTTAAATCTCATTTAAACAATATTACATGTAATGGCTTTCCACTTTTGCTTATCTTTCTCGTCTCGCATGGAACCCATGCTCTTGAAATTTATTTGGGTTTCTGGGTGGTTTTAAAACCGCAGAACTTGATTGTATAGTAGAAAGGAATTGAATAAAAATGAAAGAAAACCGAAAAGCAAGCGAAAGAGAGAGAGAGAGATGTTTGACTTAAAAATGGCCAATGGAATGATGACATTGCACTTTGTGGTCGATAAATTATAAAGGAGCCTACAAAAGCTGGCTACGATCCAACCCGGCAAATTTTCATTTTGTTCAAGGTTTCGTGATTCTAACTCATTATCTCGCACACAAAACCATAGTTTCGCTTGAATTCATTAACACAGAAACGAGTTGTACGCGCATTTGCCAACAAAATACTGTTTGGCCGCGTGCATTTGCAGCCACAAAAGAAATTTTCAACTCTTCGAGCGATGTTATTTTCGAATAAACAATAAAAAAATCGATATTTGGGATATTTTTCAAGTGTATCAGTTGTATGTGGATCCAATGGTCAATCCATGTTTGTAATGCACATAAAAAAATATGCTTTACACGTGATAGTTCTAAATGTGCACACAAATCGAAATTAAATCGACAAATGACTACACATTGAAATGTCATAACGAGAAGGCAGTTGTAACTTTGATGTATTTCGAAATTGTTCGAAAACCAAAATTAAAATCAAATTCACACAGTACACAATGCCTGCGAGCATCAGTTAAAATATGTATACGCATCGACTGGAAAATTTATTTATATCGCAATGACATGCAAAATGGCAATCGTTGTTCCGATGGTTCTAATAGAAGAGTTGAGCTTAATGGCGATTTGGCATCTAATTGAAATGCTTTGCGGTATTCGAAGCAACTGTATTCTGCCGCAGATATAGTGGAATAGCGCGAGGGCAAACGTTGATTTGTAATGGACAAATCGAGCCACTGTTGCACAACCACCGCCATCATCATCACCAACAACCTCACAAATATAAATCAGAATACTTAATGCAAGTGGATTGGGTGAAAACACTGTAATTAATATCGGTTGACTGCAGTTAGAAGAGCCCATTTCATCGGCATAACCCACCCGAGAGAAAGAGAGGGGAAGAAGGGATCGAGAAAAACAGTGAAATCGAGTTGGCTGATGGCAATTTTCTTGTTTTGCTCTGTACATTCACCATTTACATAACGTAAATGCGCTCAACGACCCAATAAATGCTTGCCATCATTTGTTTGCGCACAAATTTCATATTTTCAGTCAACATTGATTGCGTATAGAGAATGTTTACGGTCTCATATGACCAATATCAACTAAATAATGCACGGAATTTGGTTTTAACAAGAATTTACGATACGCTTTTTTTTCTCGCTCGTTCGTTTTGTTGTTGGCAGCATATTGCTTAATTCATTGCAAATCGAAACGGAGTGGAATGCTGAGCCGAGTGTGAGCAAGGGAATGAAAGAGAGGGAGAGTGAAAGCCACACAGCAAAGTCAGAGTGCAAATAATCACACACAAAGTCGGGCAATGGAATGAAATTGCATTTTGTTGGCAAGTGAACAAACACAACATTATTATTGTTATTAAAAATGTTCTTGACTTTGTGTTATGACCTTTTCGTATTCATTAAAACTGAAGTGCAACGCAAAATACACGCACATACACACAAATATATATGTATATAGAGTGCGAGCAAGTCAAAAGTCTGTTGCGGCTTTCACTTTTCGAAATTAAGCCACTAGCCGATTTGCAAACATGTCCCAGCGAGCGTGTAAGTAGTGTAAATAGTTCCCAGGACCACATTTTATATGTTTATGCAATGTATTTTCATTGAAACTCATTTTGCTTGTGCATTGAGCTTTTGAAATGCTTCCACAAGTGCTTGTGTTTACTATCGCTTTTAAAATTATCATCGTTGGCGCTTTTTCCGCTGAAGTTTTTGGTTTAAGTTTTTATTCTTTATTCTTCTACTTTATGGCAGAATTCGGCTTGATGTTAAATTGAAACAAGAGAGAGATTGTGTTTGAGAGGGAGATAGATAAAGAGAGAGAGGGAGAGAGAAACACATAGTTTTAATGAAAATGTGAAAAATGCATATTTTATGAGTTGCAAATTTAATGATTTTTTGAAAGAAGCATTGAGTATATTTAATTAAATTTTTTAAAATAAATGGCCGCTTTTTTCCGAAGATGAATGAGACAAAAATAAAATTAATGCAAATGCAATACAAACAATGGCTTTGTCGATCGCATTTTGAGAGTGCATGGTAAATTTGCTGAATTTAATATTACTGCCAGATGAGATTTTTACAAGCGATTTATTAAATCATGTTATTATACATGCATGCGAAATAAGACACACACATGCATATATACGAAAGAGTTTGCGATGCAGAACGACCCCGATATGGAATGCTTTTGAGTAAAAAACGAGAGAGCATATTGAATTTTAATAAATAAATTATGGGAATTGATCATAGAAGCATCTTTGTTCTCAGAGTTCCGCATGCACATTGGAGTCTCTTCATAAATTCGGTCCTTCTTACAATAAAAAAAAAAAAAATCTCCGTTAAATCATGTCAACGTGTTTAATGAAACAGATATATTAAAGACGTTCAATGCGATTTGCAGCGTTCTCAATTTTCATTAATTTGAAACACAAGAACCTTATGCGTTCGTAGTGTCTTAACTTTGTTCTTTATTTTCTCTCAAAAATTGTTGCTTTTCTCATTACTTTCATTCTATTCAAAGAGTCGTCTTTGGACGAACAACACGAAGTTTTTCATGTATGAAGAGAAACTGAAAATCTGTCTGTCTGCACATCTGATTTCATGCGCTCATCATATTCGATGTGAAACATGAATTTGAATTAAAAATTCAAATGCAAATGCAAACATATTATCCATATGTGAAAGCGTGCACCATTTTTCATAGCCAGAAAATGAAGAATGTGTGCGAGAGTAAGCCATGACTTTGAGCTTGTTCAGAAATCTTAATATCTCCCGCTGTTGCATGCGATAGCATAAAGAAGACAAACAACAAAACGAAAAAAGAAGACAAAGAAGAAGAAGAAGAAGACAGAATGAGTTGACGTTGGAAAATTTATTCAGATAATATCACCACATTTCACATGCATGTCGATATATAACTGCATTTCAAGTGTCATGAACAAAAGTCGATGCGACGTACATGCACATCCGAAATATCATCGAAAAATATGTACAAAAACTCAAAAATAGTGCAGTAACACCAAATCTCATCTTCAAATTCCATTGAGTAACATACATTCTATTATCTGACCATATTTCGAATGGCACGGCATTGATCCAAATCTATATGTCATATGGATACATAAAATACATTTTGAACACGATTGACTGCCGAAATCTCCGTCTTCGAATTTCAATTCATCGATTTCAAATCGCATGATATTTACTTTACACAAGTAATATTCAGTCATGTCTTATGGGATCCATGAATATTTTACAATGTTGTTATACACCGACCTACAGCTGTTTCGATTACAACTGCTTTGGCACGCACATTCAAACTAAATATTACATGTTCAAGCTATCAAACGATTCGCATTGAACAAGCTCACGATTGTTATCGCATCATTCGAAATCGAAATCAATCTTAACAATCGCACTTCAATATGCAATTAAGACGCATTGATTTGAAAAACCTTCCAGAAAATCCTTTATTAATATCAATTCCAACGTAACTATATCACATTAGAATTCAAAATTTATTCGGTTATTTGATTTGTGCATTTTCGAGTCACTTTCAACCATTTACTTCAATTTCAAATTGTTCGAAATTTGAATATTTTATCTTCCCTTTCGTAATGGTGGCAAAAGAACATCTATTTCCATTTTGAGTTTTACATATTTGATTGAAGCCAACGCTGAGGTGGGGAGCCAACGCTTAGTAAAAAGCCTGAAATTACCGCTCTAATTATATTTTATTAACGATAATGCTTGGATGCTCTCTACGTTTTTAATGGATCAATGAAAAAGTTCTTTGAAGTGTGTGTCTCGGTAAAATGGAATGAAAAATGAGTGCAAGAGAATTAAGGTACCAGAGAAAAAATGTGAAATGGAAAAAAAACTTTCGCGAAAAGGGTACACGAAAAATATGGAGGTTTTCGTTCATTTAGTAAATTCTAAATGGAAAAGCAGATGCGCATCCGAAAAAGAAGTACACAGTATGGTTGGAAATGATGTATTTGATTTGAGAAAATTCCGAATCACTTTTACAATGTGCATTGCATTCGTATATATACATTTTTTTCGCTTTCAAATTGAAACCGCACAGAGCAAGGGGCAAACGAGCATAAACGATAAAAAGCAAATTTATTACATTCTCATTTTCTTTATCATCTATTTTTCTTGTTGTTTCTCGCATCTTTTTCTGGCCATTTTCTAACCGCTCACCGCTTCTACTAACATTGCCGCTTTTTATGGTATACCTTTTCTCCGTTTGGCTAATTTAAATATTATGACTTGCCATATATTGTGCACATTGCTATTGACCAGCAGTCTGAACCATGAAAAATACAAACAACAACGGGCCAACCAAGCGGCTGGAAAAGAAATTATCAATTGCTACACCGTGCTGGGAGAGCATCAGAGAGAGGGAGAGAAAAAAATATGTGGAAAAAAGTATTATGCGAACATTGAATGTGAAATGAAACACGAATGACGACCATTTTGTGCAGGCAATATTTTCTTTTTCCTGTATGTGGCATGTGGATGAATGCACAAAGCACCACTAAAAAATCAAATACGCATGAACCAAACCAACAAACAACAACCGAGTAAGGAAGCACAAAAAAAAATCCAACAACCATTGAACATACACATATCACGGTGGTGTGTATCGCACAGGGTACAAAATCACCTGTCACTTTTCAAGATTCAAAAGCATTCGTTCGTATAATTTAACCGATCAATATGGATTGTGGGTTCAGTGATGCAAAACACCCTGTGCAATTTGCAAAGAAAAAAAAAGAGTCGATGAGGAGAAAGAAGCGTATTTTTTTTTTGTTGTATACGATGATCATAACAATAAAACGAGAACAAAATGAAAACGGAATAAGATGAACCACAAACCGTTGTGGTCGTTGCCAAGTGATGGCAAACTATTCAAATTTGCCTCAGCAGGCGGCTGAAATTCTTTCTCAAACGAACCGCACACAATATATAGATGTTGCATGAGAACTAGCAAATGGAATGTAAGTAAAATAATTTCGCTTCTTTAGCAAACATCTCTTTATAAGAAGCAGCCCAATTGAATATGTTGAATGAGTGAGCATTTCATTAAACTCGCATTCGACATGAGCTTTTCTTCTTTCAACTTTTATGTAACTTTAGGTTCCTTTTCATTCCATGATGTCGGTTTCATTCTCTCTGCAACCCCCTTCACTCACTTCGCTCTATTGTGTATCATATTTTCTATTCCATAGTAATCGTTTATATTCATTCGCATGCATGGTGCCTGATACATCACCGTCATGAAACGGTGTTTGCGAACGCCACGTAATCCTGTGTATCGTCCACTTGTTCTGTTCAGTGACGTGTATGAAGTGAAATGGTTTATTTTTATCCTTGTTTTGTTGCCTTTGATGGCAAAAACCATGCAAAGAAGAAGAAGAAGAAGAGTAGGAGAAAAAACGACATCCAGAAGAAAGAGGGAATGAGTGATAAAAAAATACCCAGCTGCAACTCTTTCATAAGAAACAAATTACTTTGTTTGTGCTTCGGAATCAAACGTCAAAGGCAAGAATAATAACAATTGTTGTGAAACTGGAACATCGTGCTCATAAAAGCACATGAAAATATAACGCTGAATGTTAACATTTTATTGAAGCCAAAGAAATGAAAAATTAGCAAGAAGAAAATATCAAAGAGTTTATTCACATACACAGACACAAAACGTGGAATATACCCGCATGTATATATAGTTGCAATTACATTCACAGTCACACCGATGACTGAGAGAAGAAACAAGTTGACGGAACAATGTTAATTGCCATGCTCTATATTTGAAGTTATCGTCCAGAGCGCGAAACTTAGTTCCACTTGGGGTTTTTTTTGTTTCTTTCAGCACGAACCAGCACAAGATGGAAAGCTCGCAAAAAAAGGTGAATTTCGAAGTGAACGGAAGTATATTAGAAAAAAACGATCAGTTTCTTTCCTCCCCTTCCTGTGTATTTCGTAATTGAATTTACATCAAAGGAAAAATAGACAGGCACCGAACCAATCTCATTATGTTAATGGATTCCAATCGTATTTCAATATATAGGATACGAACTCTTTTCTCCTTCCATTTTTATTTACTTTCTCTTTTTTTTACACAAATGAAATGTAAACTCGGAATGTTTTACGAGTTGTCTGAAAATGACAACAATAATTTGGATTAAAAAATGGGCTACGGTTAGCACTGAACAGGGTTAACAGGGTGACCATTATTTCAAAGTATTGTTTTATCTGTTGCAAATTTGAACCGATTTAAAAAGTGACACTTTTCGTGCACCTTTTTACCTTGATATGAAATGAACATACGATTTTGCAACGTTGGGAGATTTTCCAAAAAGACAGCGCGAAAAAAAGGATAACGTTAAAATAAGAAGCATAGGAACAAAAAGTGTACAATCATGATAGTTATAAGAGAATTTGTAACGATCGTCATTTGTGTTGTTGTTACGTTGCAATGAAACCATCCCTTTGCGTCTGCCATTGTTGTGTGAAATTTTTCTTTTCCGTTCTTTTGAAAAGTTGTCAATGTGAGCATACTCATCGACCGTATCTCTAATTTTATATACCTTTCGATCTGAAATGAGAACTATAAATACAAAGCACAATCACATACCATACACACACATACAGTGAAAAAAAGGTCTCAGTCACGTAGCGACCATTTATAATGTTAGCCATTTTTTTGTGTTTCTAGTTGCTCTCTCGGCTTTTATCTTCGACTTCCTCTTGTTATTCGTATTCTTATTGTGTGTACGGTAACAGTGCTCTTTTCTCGCCACACACACACACCAACAATTCCGTTGACGCATTTCATTGTGTTTGTTTGCCACTCAGTTGGTCATGCCATTAAATCGGGTATAAGTTTCATTTCATTTTCTAGACAATTGCATGCTCTTCGTAATATGATGTTGTGGCAAGATAAAAACTGCACGTTTATGCATACAAACAAACTATCATTATATATTTTGTTAGTTTACATTGTCGCTTCATCTCTGCACGATAGCGAATATATGTACATAAATTAATACTCCATAAGAATATTAGATATGTATGAAAGGTGCCTGCAGTTTACAACAGTCTGCAACAATGAAACTCATTTTCCAGTTGCTGTTTGTGTATCGAAATTTTTGGGTATTCAATGCCATGCTTTGCTCAGAAACATTGGTTTTAAGCCCAGACATGCTTTGTTTTGCTACCGTAACTTGCGAACAATTTGCAGTGGATGCCTGTCATTTGACGAAACCAACAGAGAATCAAGTTAAGGATTTTTTTATTAGCAAACACTGTATGCACCTCATGTTTCTGAGCATTTGATGGAGAGAACCTCATCAACGGGGAGAAAAAAATGGAAACGGGAGAAATGGAAATAACCCGCAAGCAAAAAAAGCGAAAATGAAACGAATACGCTCAAGTGAACCGTGGCCGACGTAACATAACAAATGTCAACAAAATCACATCGTAATAAAAAATATTGTCATGACTTCATGACTTCATGTGTTTCATTTTTATACTCTTTCTCTCTCTCTCATAAACACATGTATATTAACTCAATTTTCTCTCGTCTTTCGACACTAACATGATGTTGCTTTGTAGCTTGATTGCTGTGAATCGTTCGAGACAATCGTTTGCTACCATAAAATATGAAGCCAGAACCACCACGCGCGCGAGAGAGAGAGAGAGAGAGAGAGAGAGAAGACAATGAAAAAACATCAAACGCCGTAAATATGTGAATGAATGCGTGTATGTGTTGGGCATGTATGTGCGAAGTGCGTTGATGCGTTAAAGTCAGATATTTTTATGAGAGCTATCAAAGCATGTTTGTTGCTCTCATTTTGTTTTCATTCTTAATGAGCAAATAGAAACATGAGTGGAATGTCGAATGGTGCTCGCAAGAGGTGCGATATGTGTGTATGTATGTGTCTTTATTTGGGTTAGATGATTTGCTTTTTTATGTATAAATTTTGATACAAACACAAAAATTGATGGTTGCAATTGACAAAGATAGAGCAAAATACATGGCACGGGATGCGAGAAGAAAAAGTGTAGTATTGTGTGTCGGTTGTCGTTGACATCGCCATAACAAACTCAATTTACACATGGATTTGGAAATTTTTATAGCACACACTGACAAAACTAAGGTTATGATTTTGACAACACCGTGTTGTAAATGCTTACATTCCAACGAATGTTGTGAAGTAGCCAACAATTGTTGTCATTGTGAATACGTACAATGGCATATATTATATGTATTCACAACGACAACAATTGTTGGCTACTTCACAACATTTGTTGGAATGTAAGCATTTACAACACGGAGTTGTCAAAATCATAACCTTAGTTTTGTCAGTGCACATTCAACGTATTTTACCACATATACGACTTTTTCCTCTCTTTTTTTCATTCGCTCTTCTTTTTTATATTATTTTTTCTTCATTTCCTTTCGGTGAACTTTTCACTCTTGGTTTGAGGTTGGTGTGCGCATTGCCGGGGTAAGTGATTGTGGCTGCTCGAATTTTATTGGCTTTATTTTATTTGGACAGACAGTGCTTTGGGCCATAAAATATGCAGTTAATTTTGTTGACATTCATTTTTGCGTACCCACTCATAAATATTTGAAACCTTAAACCGTTTCTCTATCTCTTTCTCTTTTTGCCTTGGTGCACGTGTAGATATACGCACGGAAAAATAATAACAGATGTGTAAATGCTCACATAAAGATCATCAATTCAATTGCGTACATGAACAAACTATTTTTCATCTAATTAAAAGCTCATAAGAATGGTCGTTTTGTGCTAATCAGGTGAATGTATCTCATGTGTTTGATGTGCACAAACTTCGTTACAATGCTAAAATCTATGATAACAATGTTGAGTCTAAAACGCACACGACCTGCCAACAGGAGAAAATTTGGCGTAGATATTTTCCGTATTGCTTGAAACCGAAAATGAGCCACATATTTGCAATGTTTGCATTAAATTCCAAGTCGAAAAAGAAGTGGCACGATGAACGAAATATCTGATAATTGTTTTATTTTGCAAGCAATGAATAAGCATTTCAAAAGTCGGAAATACAATGTTCAACTAACTAACGGGTCGATTTTATTCGGACGGTATTCAAATAGTGTTTTGTCGGGCTGCCATGTTTCAGATGTTATAGTTGATTTGATTTGATGCAGAATTCTTGAAAAGAGCCTAGAAACTCAACAAACTCTGGCTTTGGTAAATTGAATCTGTATGCATGGCCGTTATTAGCCATGGCAACAACACTTCAATCCCTCTACATTTCAATGTAGATGCACACACACACAGTGTATCATACTGGTGTAGTTTTTGCAGTAACGAAAGCGCTTATCAGGGTTGTTGGCATTCAGATCATTTTGCAAATGCATGTATGCTCATAATATCCAGTCGATTATAATGAAAGCATTTGAAATTGGCTTATTACAAAGTGCAACATTGTTGTTAGGTTCTCTCTCTCTCTCTCTCTCTCTCTCTCTCTCTCTCTCTCTCTCTCTCTCTCT
>NW_022198383.1:8890822-8907512 GCF_009176525.2 Contarinia nasturtii
TCTCTCTCTCTCTCTCTCTCTCTCTCTCTCTCTCTCTCTCTCTCTCTTTCTCTCGTTAGAACCGAAAATTGAAACATTGCATTGTTGGCATAGGCCAATATTGCCGCAAATTCCATAAATTTTGGTGAATGTATTCAATTTTCGAAGAATCTTCATTGGCTCGGAATTCAAGATACAAGACTCTGCCGTTTATAATTTTTCGTCATCCGAGTTTTTTTTGCCGCCATCGTGTGTAAATCCATGTCAACGATTGAAAACCTACGAAGCCAAAAGATGTTTTTCGCAAACTGTATGGAGCATCTGAAGATGGGCCAAACAATCACAAAAACAACATGATATACAGAGAATGAGAAATTCTTGGTGTTTTCGGTTCCGTTGTGTTGTACAACATGTGCGATGTGCAATTCACAGCGACCACATTTTCACTTGTTAAAACACACATTGCAATAGATTTTTCAATGTGTTCTATTCCCATTTGGCTTGTCGTACATCTTCATCTTCCACTTTTTCTTCATAATATTGGTGGTGATGGCGAATGGCAACGGCAGTGCGGCGGAGGTGGTAGTGGATATCGGATGTTCAATGCAACTTGCACCACTTATACCATTATCACTTTATGTATGCCGTTCAATGTAAAGTGGATGTACACGCTCTCCATCAGCCGTCGCATTCATTTTGCAAACTCATTATGAAACACTATTTTCTCATATTTAAGTGTACAAGTCTTTTTGAGCGGTGCGCTTTATAAGAAATTCACTTGAGCTTACCCACTCACTCGTCTTCTTTTTCGTTTACTCTTTTGCTCTCCCCCACTTTCTCTCTCGCACTCTCAATGTAGACATTTTCTCTCTTATATAGTGAGAATGCACTTACGGTCTAAGCTCTAACTACATCATTGCTTTTGGCTGTACGAATTTTAGTGAAAATTTTGGCCAACGAATTCATTTCGAATGCAATGAGAGAGTGGGAAAGATAAAAAACGACAACGTTTTATAGAAATGTAAACATGCGATGTTACAAAAGTACACAATCAGCGAAAACACGTGCTGCGCCTGCAGCGACCAATGGAACAAAGATGCCATTTCAACTGGTTTTATCAATCCTTAACAAGTTATTTTATTTGGGGATGTGTGTTCAGTATTCAGACTCCGGCATTCGCTTTTTGTTATGCGTCGGACGGAAGAATATGAACAGTGACAACGAATAAATCGGCGAATACGAAATGTAACAAGAAATAGTTCTTCGAGACTGCAACATAGTTGTATCAATTGAACTCTCCTCTCCCACTCTCTTTTTCACACAACAATACATATTTTGTACTCCCATTACCCAGCAAAGCCAAAGAATGCAGCCGAGTCATTTGGGGTTAAGATGCTATGGTGTGTGCTCAAACAAAAAGCTTACTTTCACATTTGGAAAATGATAAATTCTCGTATATTTCAAATGTTCTGTTCTGTTGAACATCCATTTCGGGTATTATGTTATGTCATTCATCAACAAAAGTGAACATGAACCATTTCGTAATTTTCTTATATATATTTGAGTTTCCAAACAAACATGTTATTTGTGTTTGAATGGAAATTCATGTTTTGATTACAAATTGCATCTTTTATTTTGTTGGCAAAATTCGAACAGTCCGCAAATGTAAGTGGTTTCGGGCCATTTTGCCAACCGCTTTCCTTTCATCTCTTCGCCATCGAAACGAGCATATAACGAAGAACGAAGAAGAAGAAGAGAAAAAAAAGAGAGAAAAAACAACAACAGAAAAGAAATTATCATTCATGGGCACTTTTTCTTTCACTTTCATTCCCTTTCTCGCATCTTCATCAACGGTAAAAATGAAAATGGCGACTGAAAGCTTTTCGTACATTCAATTAATGTGATCATTAATCACAAGCACTTTTATTCTAACGCCATTCACTTAATTAATTTTGGCATTGTTCAGTTGGAATAAAACATTTCAACACGCCGTGTTAACACACATACATACAAATAGACAACACACCGCCGAAACTAAAATGAAACGACCCAATTCAGCGTTCGTTGCCATTGCCGTCATCGTAACTACCGACAAATCTTTTTTTTCTGCAAGCATTTGCTACTTCAAAAATAAATGATTTACGGCAAACGAAATGAGAAATTCTCAACTACAAAGTCGTAAAGCATATGACAGAACATAAAATGAGAATATAAACGTCAACAAGCACTGTAACGAGTGACGAAAAAAATGACATAAAATTGTCTTGGGATTTCAATTAAAATCTTTTAGTTACTAGAGCGGCAAAAAAACGATGATGAATCTCGACAAAATTGAGTGTTGCATAAAATTGCATTTTCGCGCTAAATATACAAAGGAGAGTGCGTGCCAGTTTTTTGTGTGAGTGCATATGACGAGACGAGAGCAAAGCACGTCGTCAGTGGTAACGCTTCAAGCGAAACGGACCAAAGTAAATCTGAAGCTCATGAGGAAGCAGGTGTAACAAACCCCAAAAGAAAATAAATGGTAATGAAATGCATGCATTTTTAATGAATGACTCGAATGATTTCTTTTCATTCACGGTGCCAGAAACAGGTATACACACATCGAAATAAATGAAGGGAAAAAAGAGAGTAATGGCAAATGGTGAAACGATGAAGTTAAAAAAATCACGAGTCGAAGTGATGGGTTTTCTCGTTACATTTGATTGAATTTCGTGATTTATCCAATGATTTTATTTTCTTTATTTATGAAGAATCAATTCGTTCGAAAAAGGCAGTAAACATCGGAAACGTGCTGTCGCAAATGTGGGTATGTATGGCAAAGAAGCGAAATGCCACCACACAGGAACACGTGTGTGTGTGTGTTGTTTTGTTAATCGATTTTTCGGTACTCAATTTTTGGAGGGTATTTTTAGAGTCGATTTGACATTCAATGTCATCCATATCTCGGCATATGATCTGGGTGGTTTAAGATGAATTTGTGCCTAAAATTAACCGGAAACATACAATAATGAAGGCAATTTTATGCAGAGCAACGCTAACAACACACCATATTTATATTTAGCTTGTCGTGTATGTGCATGGCAACCAAAAATCTAGGAGATTACCCAAATCAATGCTACATGAATAAAATGATGCTGTTAATAAACATTCGACATATGCCATGTCGCGTAATTTCATCACAAAAGGCAGAAAACTACACGATTTTGTAAATGTGTGTTGTTATTTTTTCTGGCGTATTCTCAACACAATGGCGCATGAAACTGAATTCATTCCAAGAAGTAACAATAATTCGACAGTTTATCTCATGTTTGTTTACGAAAATAAAAGCTCGACACATTGACGCACAAAAGACCATTACGAATCGAGGTTTTTGAATAGACAAGACACACACATTTACGAAAATAAAGCATATCCAGTTAGGATGAGCTTAGTCTGTAGCCTCACTATTTTATAAACATTTCGCATAACGTCAAACAAAACATTGTTACTTCATTGCAATTTATTTTCACTTGGTTATTTCGTTGCCATTGTAAACATCAAGAATTACTTGCGTTTCTCGGATTTTTTGTGCTTTTGTCAGAGAGGAAAAAAAACGCAAAAAGCAAATAGTCGGCATGAACAAATATATATGTTTCGATGTTTGTGTGTAGAGGAACGCATACACATTGTTTAACTGGATTTCTATAGTGTTTTCCATGCGTCATGGGACCCATCCGTTTTATCTTTTCTTTCGCACAATACATTTTAATGGCGAAAGATACATGCATTCCTTCGTTTTACACGCCATCCGCATAAGAATAATAAATAATTTTTCTATGTATTTGTGTCACCCCACGTATAATATACACACCATTTTTTTTTCGCTCCGAGATGACACGTGTTTATCCACTTTTTTTTCAGTCGTAATCAGCGAGAAAAAATGAGCAATTTTTACCAGAAAAAAAACACTGTTTTCTATCCATGCCAACGTTTACATCTCGTTTTCATAAAATATAACATTTTTTTCGGCATGTTTGCCCGGGGTAAAGATCATTTCATATCGATAGACATTCTTTTACATATTTCTTTACTTTAAGCGATTCGAAACCATAAATTCTCATCAAAATGACGTATTGTTTATCAATTTACATTCACAAATGAATTCAAACGATTTCATCAATTTATTGAGCATTTTAAAATCAAAGTAATTACTTTGTGAACCTTTTTTCTACTCTCAAAAGTAAACGTCAATAAAAAACATGTATCACGTACTTTTGATGCATTAAATTCAATATAGAGTCTTGTGTATTTTTCATTGAAATTTGCTGTGTCAAACAAAATCCATCGTTATTGACTGCTCCGGGGTTCGACGTAATTTGATTTTTCGCTTATTTGCTTTAATAAACAAAGACGAAAAAAAACACATTAACATCAACATGTCATGTTATATCAAAAAGTGGTCGGTTTACATGTATGCAACCCTTTATGCTTTGCTGTATCGCCCTCCACCATTTGCACCCTTTTTTTCTGTGTAAATTACCATTTTTTATGATTTGTTCTGGTTCATCAATGGGAAAAAGCTTTGCCGCATTATGCGACGATGCGTAACAAAATTATTGCGACATAATTATTTCAATGACCGTACATAATTCGCTATGCGCTTGGTCGGGTTTGGCCTTGTGAACGGAGAGAACGAACCAAGTGAATTCTGTGCGAATGCCAACATCTATATTTCGCTTGCTGCCGGCCCACGCATTAAAATGTGATTTATGGCATTTTTTCCGGCTTAATTTATCCCATATCCGGCAACGAATGTACGACTTTTGTCAATTTTAACCAAAAGCAAATTCGGTTGGCATATCATAAATGCCATTTTTCGCGCTCTTGTGATGCTTATCAAAGTGACATTAAAAAATATATATATATCTAACTTGTTGAGCATCAAGTGTTTCTTTTTTCAGCTTTTTTTCGGAAAAATTGAGACAGAAAACAATCCAATTACTAAGCGTTGAAGCGGTAACGAAATACCTTCTGAAAAGGAAAGCGTCTCACTCTGCTTCAATGAGCACAAGCAAATTCTTTGCTTGTCAATGCATTGGAATTGGGTGTGATCAGAGAAGTCAAGCATAAATTAAAATGTGGCAATTTATACAGAGTGAAATAAGTATCAATGTTCATCGTTTTGAATGAACAGGTACAATTGATAGCTTTTCTTTCATACTTCGTGATTTTCTTTTGTTCGGAAAATGTTTTTTCTTCTTCCCTTTTTCTTCGATTACTCCTGAAAAATAATGACATTTGACCGTAAAACAAAGCGATAAAAATTCATTTGTAACAACATCGAGAATTTCCATTTTGCATTTCGTTCTTGAAAACAACGAAATCTCTGCTCCCGAAAAAAAACACATCACTTTTCATTCAATTGAACAGTGAAAAATGACACAAGAATCTGTATGTGTGTGTGTGTCTCTGTGTCTGTGTGATTCGACGCAGTACAATAAATCGGGGATAAAAAGTGCGCCAATGTAAATGGTCGACACTATAAAAAAAAGTTCGGTCGGCGATGAATGTGACGGGACGAAAACATTGCCAGAGTCGCAGAATAGAAGGCAACACAAAGGCAATAAGAAGAAAAAACCCGAACAAAGTTCCTTTTTTCTTGTTGTTTTTTTCGCATCATCAAACTTTAACGATATATCTTTTCCGATATGTTGTTACTATATTGAATCTGAAGAGTGAATACTTTTCTTTACTTTTTCATTACTTTATCTACTCGCTTCAGAGCTAAGTTTATCTGTTTGCAACGGTTTGGTGCCAGCAGCCAACACGTTTTCAAACGCTTGGAATATACACGAGCATATCTTATGGTGGCTTCTGAAAATAAAATCGATCGATGAAACACACACCAACATTAGATGCCAGGGACAAAAGAGAGGAATTGTGGGTAGAGAGAGCGTGAGAGAAAAAGAGCGCGTACTACATCCTCAAACTAATGATTTGACGAAACATGCTGAAAATCAATCAATTCGATTCGATTGTGTGGCGAATGTGTGAGAAACACGTTGCCGTTTTGGTTCTTTTTTCATTATTGCTTTGTACATGATATTCATTGCGTAACCCAACTTAAATGATTTAGTTTGAGAAAAGCACACTTATCACAATAGGATTGCTGAAGTTTGGTTAGTTCAAATGAAAATAACACGTATGAACCGAAAGTTTATTGTTACGATTACAACTCATCGTGAACTCAATTTGAAAGTTTTTTTCATCTATTGTTCTGATGAACCAGTGTGATTAAATGAATAAGCGTAACCTAGATTCGGCGTATTGTTATATGAAAAACAAACGATCAAATTATCGACTGCAAAATATTAAAAAACGTTCCACTCAATTTTGAATGCAATATTTCAAATTCTTCAAGTACAAAACGAGCGTGATACGTTTCGGCTCGATTATTTTCAATGGAATGTATGCGCCGGTTTCGTTCGCGAGCAAGTTTGCATCGAGAGATGAAAGTCAATAACGTAAGCCAAGCGTGAAAAGCGAGCAATTTTAAGTGGCGACCACAGAAGAGAGAAAAAAATTATTACCATCGTTTTCGTTCTACTGTGCAGTGTGCACCTCTTTATACTCCCATGTAATTACCATCATCAATATCATTGCATAAGAATTAAACTACCAGGCTCTTTTCAAAAACCACATCACAATGCAAATGGATATGATGATGATTCAGTCTATTTTCTGCTTGAGGTTTATTTATTTATTGTTTCCGTTTCATTCGACGCTTGGGAAAAGTGGCCGTGCTTTTTAACAGAGTACTAAAAATAGACGTATATTACTTTAAAACGGCATTCGGAGGAAAACCACCGACACCATTTGATCCGAACACGCTTAATAGACTCGCTGTGTCCCATACAAATAATCCGAGAATTACGGAAATCAAATGGATGTTCTATGCCTTCAACTTTTATTGTTGATACTAGATATTATAATCGATTTAATGCCCAATGAGTAGCAGGAGTACCAGCAACGTGAGAGATGGAGAGAAAAGATGTGGTGCTGAGAACTTTTTTTAATAATTTCGATAATAGCCATCGTACACCATCGCTTTTAAGCTTAAATCGATATCGTCCAATTTCTTCTAAAAATTTCGGATGCTGCTCAATTGTTTGGCGTTTGCTACGATGAATTTATATTGAATCCACTATTCTGATAATGGATTTTTGTTCATATATGTATCTGTATGTGTGCGTGTGTGTGTATGTGGTTGGAGCGAGAAACAATGGATGTGCACTATCACATCGGAAAAGAGAAACGAACAGACAATTTAATTCGATGAAAATATTTTATGTGGTTTTTCCCTCGTTCCGCATCAAACGGATGACGGCATGGGCTTTCGGTTCCGGTAGCATTCGCTTTTTTACATCCACTCTTTTTTCTCGTACTCTTCCTCCCCATTATTTTCATTCCATTCATTCATCCTACGCATCGAGTAATCTTATTAATGAAAGTTAAAATCATAATAACAATGGAAATATGCAATAAAATCAAAGCGCCAGCAGAAAAAATGTATATAAATAAAAAAAAAACTGTTATTGAAAGCATAAAACATGCAAGCCATTTTAATATCATAAGTTCCCATCTTGTCTTCCATTACGATGGCTTGTCGATTATTTCCGTTGTTTGTGATTGTGGCCATTGTTTTGCTTTTGACGACAATTTGATAGACGAACCAAAATAGTTCCTAAGCCGTACACAAAAGGGAGAGAGCGAGAGAGATACAAACAAAAGAAGAACAAAACACATTTGTGACAGACATTGAACGCGCTGGTAAATCATTCGCATTTCGGAATCTCCAATTTCGATATTATTATTATTTATTTCTATTTTTTCTGCTACGGACTTTTGAATTGATTCTATTGCATTTTCAAGTAGATATTTTCGCTGGTTTTTATTTCACAATGGGCTGGAATCCGTCGATCTGAGTTGATGACATTAACGATATCGAAATGAAACCATCATCATTCGATTGATTTTTATTTATTTATGCAACGCATAAAGCACGTCCAACCAATATTTTATGATTCCAAATAGATTTTCGTTTGTGTGTTTTCTCGTTTCCAATTTGATTGTGGTTTGGTTGTGTCTTTTGATTTGAAGTGCTCGATGAGCTTATGAGAGATTTTATCATTTTCTCGACCGGTGTGCTATTGTAAAAATGACGCTTTTTTTCGAGATAGAGATACAGCGCACTTCGCAACAGCACGTAGGAAGTTATACATAATTCAAAAAAGAGAAAGAGTGAGGGAGCAAAGACCACTGTGTAAAATAAAATTACCGACAGAGTGAGAGAAAACGAAGGAAGAAAGCGAAGGCGTACAGAGAGATGACAAACATCCATTTATTTGATTTGATTCATTACATTCAGAATGCATGATTCGCATGGCGATGTATACATATATGAATAATGTTGTGTTGTTTGTTGTACAAGCGCGGGGCATGAAATATCTCGCGAGGGAGATATATTCGTCGCCGATGATGAACAAAAGACTCAACAAACATGGTGATTTGCAATAGGCCGAAATATACGCGCACCAGTTTTTTTTTGTATATCGGAAGTGTGAGACGAATTCAAAGCAAGAGCCGCCTCGAAACCATTTTGCTCATACATGCTTGATATGCGTGTAGAATTAAATAAAACGATTTTTAATGCAAATTGAGGATGAAAGCAACAACACATCTCGTACCACACTGACACATGTGCCACACTCACACACACACAGCGTACAAAACAGAATCAAACACATAAATTTGCTTCGGCGAAACGATGATAAAAAGCGATCCGTAAACCACTATCAAAATAAACGAGTTTCATGCACATAAAGCGTAAAAATGTTTAGTATTTTGTAGCGCGCCACCACCGCATTTTGTGCCATTGCCACCTTGTTCGTTGTTGCTACTGCCACCATTCATTGAATTGAGTTAGTTTAGTGATACAGGAAAAACACACCAAAAATGTTGTAAATCATTTTATTCTGATTTTTTTTTGTTCGTATCTCACTCAGGGTTGTTTAGTTAAACACGCATTCAACATTCAGCGCAAAAGATTGCGTACATATGTGCCTTTTTTACTCTCCAATGCAGAATCAAACATTCCGTTTTTTTTTGTTCGAGTGAATGACAAACAATTTTTAGCATTGCGAACATTGAACATTCAGCTGCAGGCTATGTGATTGCGTTTTTTTTCCAAATAAATAGAAAGTTTATATTACAAATTGAGCGAAGAGTCCGATGGTCAGCGAAACTGGCAAGTATATGTATTTTTTTGGCGGTCGCGTGCTATCACGGCTTAATTTCTCATTTTTTCTCACACTACGACTTACATCACGGTCGAAATGAATATCGGACCGTGCTTTTTTTGTGATTACAAACAAAAAAAAATCGCCCAAGTGAATGTATGGATAGATTGAAATAACAGCAACAGCAGAAGTAACACAACAAATGATACAAAATTTGCTTTAACTTATTTGATTTATGTTTTATGGCTTTTTCATATCCGAAATGTACATATTGTATGCATTGTACAACACGCGACCAACTTGGCAGAACCAAGAGACCCCCGCAACACAAAGAGAAAGCGGGAGATGAACGTTGAGAGCAAGAAAAAAAACCTGAACGTGCACAAAATAAAAGCTACACATCGAAAGAGACTGGGTAAAATGTATTTTGTAGGCTTTTTATTCGGTTGACACATAATGTATCTTCTATTTAATGCGTGTACATTCTTACGTGAACATGTTCAGTGCACCGTGTGTTGTATTGTGTATCGTCGACGACGATGACGACGACAGCATCTAAAAAAACGACAACATTGCGTGTACAGAACGAGAAATGTATCCAACAAACGAGTCGTGCTCGCATCGACTACCGAAGAAATTAATTTAATGGCATTTTCTCTGCTTTCAGCCATTTCCATTCATTATGCAACTGTTTTTTTCTGTGTCTTTCTCGCCATTTCCTTCGTTTTTCTCCCATTTTGTTTTTTTTTTTTTTTTTGTAAAAAAACAATCTTTTTTTTTCTCGTTCAACTTTGCGAGTCCTGTTTCAAAAGTTAATTTTTATTTTGTCATTTGTTATCAAAATGCATACATGACATTTACTTGTGTGATCACATGCCCACTTTATGTTTTATGTGCAGCGAAGTTTTTCAGTTGACGTTTTTTTCTGTTCGTAATTTTTCTCTTTAGATTCTCTCATTTCGCTCTGCAACCCATTCAATTGCAAGGAGACTTTATCCTGAATGTTTCGCGGGCGCGTCTATTTCGCGTTTTGGTATTTTTCTCATCATTTATATTTGTACCGTTTCTCAGTCCGTGATAGTTTCATGTAAATCGACCTGTTTATCGCGCAGCCGTGCAACTATTACGTTTCATCAACAGCAAGTAACAATTAAGAGTGATGACGATGGCGAACAATAATGAAAAAAACATTGTAGTCGTCTATGGTCTAATTCATTATTTATTTCTCTCGCGCACACTTTGTGCGGAAAGAGAGGGAGAGATAGAAAAAGAACAGAAGTGTTTTCCGAACACAAATGTATAGAGAATCAAACATTGAAACGGAATTGCTGACTAAAGCGAATACAATAAAATAAATAAGTTTAAAATGTATCGTTGGGGGTGCTCAATGAGAGGACAATGTTTGCTATCTCCATTCGAGATGATGCTTGTGAACTGTTTTTTATTTTGTATAGCCGCCGGACCGCAACAACAATTTCATCGTAAAATAATGCGCAAACAAAACTACAAATATTTACCATTTTCATTTTTAGTCGGATATTGAATGTTTTGTTTGTTTTTCTTGTTTTTTTTTTCTTGTTTGTTCGCAACTTTTTATAAAAAGCTGCTTGAACAAAAAGCTGCTTTTCAAACTCATATTTCTCTTCAGCAAGTATTCATCAACATGACACAACAAAAACACGAAACAACGAAACAATATTATTGGCATCGAACATATGTGCACTGTGTATGTTAAACATTTGTCCAGTATGAACATTTTTTTTCTTGATGTTCTCCACACAACCATGGTATGTGATTTTAAACCAAATTTTCCTGAATTTCAGAGCTCTTTCAATCACTGAATTATTGAAATGCGCTCAAAATATTTACACGCATGTTTTTTTTCTTCTGCAGGCAAACTAAAGTTTTGTTTTTACAATCACCCGCAAAACATCGACAACGGACAGTGACGAGATACAGAGAAAAAAATGAGTTTCGAATACATTTAAATTTGTGGCACTGTAAAATTCAGTACATAAAATTCATTATGCACCATAAATCCAGATTATTTTTAAAATCTCATAAAAAGATTGTTTCTGACATGAAAAAATTGAACGATGACTTTTTATCTAATCCCAAAAAAAGGATATGGATTGCAATAAAAAAACATCACAAACAATTTGGTCAATGTCTTTTTTATAAGTTTTAAATAAAATGAGTTGGGATTTTATAACGGGATATCACACAGATACACACACGCACAAACGCGTTACACATATCAGTGGATCGATATGTGACCACCGTCAGAACCATTGATGTCAGCTTACCATGATTATAAAGTACAACAATTGCACTGAACAGTGAGTGGCACTAAAACCAATCCATGAACAACATGGAAAAGGGCGGTAATGGCAACAACGCAGGGTGACAGTGGCGATAGAAAAATGAATAAATGAAACGTTAATATCAACTCATTCTTGATTAACTCTATGTGTATGTTGGTGCTGATGCTGCTGCTGTGTGTGTGACATAAATCCAATCAAATTCACTTATACGCATGCAGGCAACGCAATTCCCGTTTGCAATTCAGTCACAAATGATTTGCTCTCTCTTGGTTGAAATGGTTTGTGTTTGTCGCAGAGCCATTGAATGTGGATGATAGCATTTTCGCGTGTGTCTGTGTGTATTTATACATTGAGTGATTCGTTGTCATGCTTATTATTCGGTCTTCTGCAGACTTCAATGCATGTAAATTGCCTATTGAGCAAGGCACTCACTTCACTCTGGATTCTCTCTTTGTATGCATGGGATTGGCGTCGAGTTCAAGCTCATCAAAGAAAAAGTGTCATAAACATATATAGCAGTTTGTGCCAACATTTTCTGACATCTTTTGACTGAAAGCCGCTTTTGCGACTGATTCGAGAATATTCGAAACAGAGAGAGAGAAAGAGGGAGTGGGAGTGTGTCATGTCGGTGAAATGAGAATGAAAAAAAGTTATTTTATTTGGAGTGGAGGTCTGATGAATGCGACACCGATAAAGGGAGATAGATGAATAGAGTGAGCGACAGAGGTGACACACAGCACAGCAGTAGCAACATAACTAAAGTGCTTGTACGAATTTAAATGAAACGGCAACATTTTCCATCCAACCGGCAGTGTAAACAATTTGTATTTGTGATATTGCAGTACAACGATGTTCGCTCTATCTATTGCCACTTTTTTTTCTTCTCTTCTTATGCATGAATGATACAATAAAATAAACAAGCTATTTAATCGCTACAAGTGCAGTGCACCAATCAAAATGATATTCTGCGACATTGAAACAAAATAAAACACGCACATCAAACAATAAATATACAATTGCCGCTCACAACTCGAGCTCAACATATATTTGATATATATATACCGTGACAAAGCGAGAGAGAGAGAGAGAGAGTGAGACAAAGACACATACGTGTACACCAATATCAGAGACATCAACACAGCATTGAACGTAATATCAAATAGTACTCACCTTTTGAACTTGTGACAACATGCGTTTACACTCTACACACATGGGAAGTGTCGTTTAAATGACATAAAAATAAATTTCAATTTTCGCTTTCGTTTACTTGCTTTGGTTGTTGTTGTTTTTTGCTCATTCTCTTTTTTTGTTTTATTTTCATCATCTCTTTCTCTCTCTCTCTCTCTCTCTCTCTCTCTCTCTCTCTCTCTCTCTCTCCCTTTCTTTCTTCCGTCTGTTTGCGGATTTACGAATGGAGTACTTTGCAAGAAAAAGTCTAAATGCAATTTCAACGATGTACGCTTGAGACTTGGTACGGATATATTAAGGACAACTAACAAACGATTCAATTCAAATGGAAACAATAAAAACAGCGAAAAATAGAATGATAAAAACAAGAGAATAGAAAGAAATGCCATGTGATTTAAAAGAAATTTCAAGATTACAAGTGAAACACGTAAAAATTACAAAGGCTGAGATATTATGTGCCGTGGCTTGGAAGTACAAAACGTTCAGCAAATATATGTGAATACGGAAAGGAGAAAACGAAAAAGGTAGAAATAACCGACGGGTGGCAAGTGACAGAGAGAGAAAGAGTGAAAAAAGTTCACAAAAGCATTTATATTAGCTCACTTTGATTCTATTAAATTGGCCTTTTGTTTTTCTTTGTGTGCTTTGTCGAGGCCTGCCATTTCGGGTTTCTTGCTCTCTCTCTGTGTGTGCTTTCTTTCTGTCTTTGTCACTTTGATCATGGTTTTGAGTAGCATGCGCTTTTTTTCGCAATATTTTCCATTGCATACACATTACATACACGATGCGACAACGTCAAAGCAACCGTACGACAATACTTTGTGAAAATTTAATTCGGTTTTTATTGTTCGAGCACTCTTTTTTAGCCCGAGCATCTCTGTGTTGCGCGTACACACTTTTCAAGCTCATCCTTGATGCAAGCAAATTGTGTGCATATAAAATAGACGAAATATAAACGTCGTTGCCTCCTCAAGGCAGCTCGTGTGCCACATTTTTGAGCTGATGATGAATTGAAGGAGAAAGAGCGAGAGAAGAAGGCAGCGTTTGCATAACACGACTTTTATTATTTTGAGATCACGCGGCGCATACAATATTGAATTTTTCATTTGAATCGTGAAAAAATGGCGAATGTTAACGCGACTGGAAATAGTAAAGAGTCTTCAAAATTCATAATACACGAAAAATCCATGCTTACCATTTTCGCTATGTATTCACATCATAGATGATGACGTAAAATTTTTTAGGGGGGGATGATGGCAAAATTCTGTAAGGGGTTCCTGGAAAAATCCATGGGGGTCCCTGACGATGTCAACAATTTGTACGAAATGAGACAAAAATCGTTTTTTTTTTTTTTGGAAGTCACTTTTTTGGTGAAAATCCCTAGCAAATCGAAAGAATTTTTCAACTCCAAATTCTCTAGCAAATGACGATAAAATCGTTTTTTTTTTTTGCTCTTCACTTTTTTGGAGAAAATCCCTAGCAAATCAAAAGAATTTCTCGACCAAAAAAAGTGAAGAGCAAAAAAAAAAAAAAAAGGTCCTCATTTCCAAAATTGTTGAGGGTTCCTAAAAATATTTTAGGGGGGGGTCATCCGACACCTAGGAACCCTCGTCATCACCTATGCTCAGACCACAGAGAGATTCGCTTCCACTTATTATGTGAGCGCCGAGCACAGAATAAATTTAGAAACCCTAGAAATACAAACTGGGAGTTACTTCGAAACGAAGTGAGAAAAGGATCCACAGCACTCAGAAGAATGTGTCTCGACATCTCTACAAGGGAGCGTTTAGACCAAGCAACTGAAAGTCTGACAGACCTTTTGAAGACCTCGTACCATATTTCATGTCCTGAACGTGAAATTAAGATAAAGAATAACATTTGGTGGAATACGGACCTAAAGAGGCTAAGAAAGGAATCCAGAAGACTACTTAGAATATATCAACCCCCCCTGATGTCAAACAATGAAAAAAGATTCATAACATACAACACCATCTCTTGGTATGCCACATATCTGTCTTTTTCTCCACAATGTGGAGAAAGTGTTTACGTATACGTATACGTTGACATTAATAATCTGTCAAAACCGTAAACACATTATTTTCATAACGCAATTTTGCGATAGTTCCTATTAGTTGAAAAAAATTAAATTTTTGTGTGCAAACTGTAAGTTATTTTGTGATTTTATTGTGTTTAGATTGAATACGATTTCATAAATTGTTGAAAAGTGATTTTACAGTAACAAGAAATGTAAAGCAGAGAGAAAAAAACCAATAAATGAGTTTAGAACGTTTAGAATCATATGCACATTTTCGTGATATTCTAACCTCAATCGCTCTTCACTCTCAGTTTAACATTTTTTATATCAACAATTATTTTATAATTTAAACAGGAAACGCAAAATGGTTTGGTGCGATATATGCCAGCAGAATATTTCGGGAAACATTTACAAGCACAAAAGAGTTGAGCACAGTTGGGATCGAGGTGGTATTAAATTGATTAAACAGGAAGATAAAACTCTGATCGAAGCTATACAAAACGAAAAAACATTCGTTGGACCTTCGCTGTTATATTTGAAACGTCTCGCAAATTATGCGGTAACACAAAATTTTCAAGCCACATTTTTTGGAGTCGACTCCAAGCAATGCCAAGCAATCCCAATTTGAAGATAATTCTAATGTCAGCAACGCTAAACAGCGAAAAATTCAGTAGATATTTCAATGGTTGTCCGATTATCGATGTGCCTGGACGTACTTTTGATGTTCAAACTATGCATCTCGAAGAAGTATTAATCAAAACAGAATACAAAACGAGCAAAATGGCCACATATTTGGAAGAGAATCAAGTATCGCAAATTCGGCGTATAAAAGATGGTAACTATTAAATGACATACTAGATATTACATATCGGTTGCCTTATAAAGCACAAAGATTAAATCGTTGCTTGGAAAAACGCATCTTTACGTAAAATATTAATTTATTGTTTATTATTTCATTCTATAGAAGACATGCCGCGATCATATCGCTTAATGTGCGACAGTCGCCTGGATTCTTATATTTTGCGAAAAGATTGTGAATCATTTGAAAACGTTTTTTCTCTCATTGAAGGCGACTACATGCCGGCCAATTATGTTCATCGTACAAAGCAACGCACCGTGTTGGGAATTGCTGCGGAAAATGGTTCACTGAATATGATGTTAAAGCTTTTGGCTTTTGGTGAAAGTGCGACCTTTAAAGATCCATTTGGTAAAAGCGCAATTGATTATGCGAAAGAGAATAAACAAGAGGAATGTTGTGAGGGTTGTGAGCTCTTAATGTGTTATGAACGTGTGACATCCACCACAACATGGAAAAATTACGTGGAAATTGGAAGAGCGTATCGATCAACACAAGGCACACAAAATATTATTGATCACAACTTACTTTTTCATGTCATTGATCATATCCATGAAAATACGTCAAAAAATGGCGCTATTCTTGTATTTTTGCCCAGCTACGACGATATATGCGAACAACATGAAAAGTTAGTAAGCGTACATGGATTACAGGATTGGGGTTATAAGATTTTTGCGCTGCATAGCGAACTAAATGATGAAAACAATGAGGGTCATGCTCATGTCTTTGATCGCATGGAAAATGGCGTTCGAAAAATAATATTATCTACAAATATTGCAGAAACAGCACTTACAATAGATGATGTCGTCTACGTTATTGATGCCGGAAAAGCAAAACCGCTGTTTTATGACGCGGAAACCAAATCGACCATTCTCGAATTAAAGTCTATTTCACAGGCATGTGCAAAACAGCGCAGTGGCAGAGCTGGTCGCGTTCAAAACGGCTTCTGTTATCGTTTGTATTCATTGGAACAATACAAAATGATGCACAAATATAAGCCAGCAGAAATTGTACGAGTGCCTATAGC
>NW_022198383.1:8907912-9009575 GCF_009176525.2 Contarinia nasturtii
AAGAGCAAAAAAAAAAAAAAAAGGTCCTCATTTCCAAAATTGTTGAGGGTTCCTAAAAATATTTTAGGGGGGGGGGGGGGGTCATCCGACACCTAGCAACCCTCGTCATCACCTATGTATTCACATACATATAAAAAAAACGCCACCCCATACCACGCCGGTCTTATGCAATTTTCTTTGCATGCATTCGTATTCGTACAATCATTGTACAACGATTGAGCTTTTAAATTCAAAGGAATTTGACAAAAACAAAGGCTACTTGCGCCAGCAGGAAGTACCTCACAGACGTAATTTCGAAGTGGGTACATTTTTCTCGCCCACTCAAATTCTCAAGGCTTTATTCTATGTAATAACCAACTAAAGGCTTGATTTTCCAGGCATTTTTAACACAAAAAACAACGAAATTCCGACATTTTTTTAAAAAAAACTTTCAACGGACCATAAATTAAGCAGAATACAGAATGCGATTTGAGAATTAAATTCGAGCGCATTTTATCGCAATAAATTTTAATTCGGAATGTCCAATGAGAAAGAATTATTGCTAAAAGAGTTGCAAACGAAAGCTTGATTAGAATGCGTGTTGTATATGTGCAGTTGCTTGTTGTCACAGTCACCATTTGAATTGATTAGTCACTTGCACAGCATGAATAAATTGGCGATTGGTGATCGCTTGATTAAATTCGCACGCGTCAAAATCACTATAACATTCGTATAGTATTGTCAGTGTCAAATGCATTGTGCAAATTTCATTCGCATTAACGCCATTTGAATTGATTCGTTTTGCCGATTAAATGCAACGATTCGATAACGGAATTGATATTCATGGTGTCAAAAAACGTGCACGAAAACAAAAAAAAATATATTTTTCATTCAACAATTAGTGTTGATGTGATGGAATTTTATTGTTGTCATCATCTGACACACCGAAAATTTAAATGTGCACAAACTATCGTGTTCTACTTCATTCCATTTCGATGCCATTATGACTTTTATTGCATCAATGAGCGTTGGACATTAAACGCATTTATTATTCGTATATATTTTTTGTTGTTGCTGTTGTTCGTACGTAGTTGGTGCTGCTGTTTTCTCCCTCTCTCCCTTTATCTCGCCTTGTTTGTGTCATTCGCATTCCATTCTAATTATTTTCCATTTGATTTACCAATAAATGTCAATAATTATAGCATCGGATGGCATCGGTGCATGCTAAAAATAGCCGGAATAATGAAACGTTGAAAGTTGGATGGATAATGACATTGTCTTATCGATGTCATTTTTCAAATTTGATTTGCGTATAGTTGAGCGTGAGCGAGAGCGCGAGCTCAACTAAAACACGTCAAACGGGGCGTTCGATATCTGGCTATGGCCGGGGTGCGTTGTGAAAATGATCGATTTGGCAAAATCGCTGATTTGAACATTGCAACATATTCGTTATTCGTTCTGCCAACATTCTTCTCTCCGTTTCTCTTAAAATCGCCAATTCGTTCGATTTTTGTCAGAACGAAAAAAAAAAATGTGTTGTTTTTTTTTTCTGCTGGCAACGCAACAAACGAAAATGACTGATAATTTATTCGTTTGACGATAATTTATGCTGACACATAAATCGATTGCATGTACGTTGAGATTGCGTTGATTGTTGCTGGTTGAATGTTAAAGCGTGCACAGCGATGAATATGCGCGAACGTTACATTAACAAGACAGACACTCGCTACATTTTGTCCCCATCTCTTACAAAAAGAAAACTCCATCCGCTCACACTCTTCGTCATCGTTATATGTGCCTGGCCCCACATGCCTTGTGCGATCCATCGAGGAGGCTATAGTTCACGGTGTCCGGATCGGCACAACAGAATGAGTGAGGGTGAGAACGATTGAGAAATGCAAACATAAAAATAAATTGGATGTCACACGTAGCGCGAAACGACGACGACGTGAAATTGAATCGTTTAAAAATGAGCATCGTAAAATTTATTTGGGCGAAAAACCAATGGAAAATACACACATACACTCACATAGTATGGTAGACGCGATACATTATTCAGGGATTTTGAGAGATGCGAGACGAGATGAATACTAGAAATCGATGGTGTGTTACGGTTTGTTTGCTTTGGTACGTGCGCGAGTGCGCCTTCATTACCATCATTTTTACGTTTCGTCTTGAATTGGTGGCTCAGAAAAAGAAAAAAAAACGAATCTCATCGTCGTTTGTTCGTTCACTCAAAAACTATACATTCCGAAACAATTTTGGATTTATCTCTTTTGTGCCGTCGTTCATTTTTATATTTTTATGCGATTATAGCAGCAACCGAATTGAAAAAAAGAGAAAAATAGAGAGCATGAATGAGATGCTCTGTCGTATTGGAATGAATGAATTGACATCGAAATGCTATGAAATTATCATAATTTAACTATTGGCAACCATGGCATAACTCTTCGCCAACGGCACTTTATTTTCATTGTCGAAAGAAAACCGAACGAAAATAATTGGGCCCAATCCCTATTGGACGGTTATTTTTGGACGTAAATACATCACCATCAACAATACTAAAGAATCCATTCCGAAAAATCGTTTTACATTTTCCCAGCCATAGATTTTAATTTAGAATTTATTAAATCTGATCGTTATTTTATTCAGATGTGAACGATTATGAGTGTAAAAATAAAAATATACGGTGTCATATAAGATACAGTGTGACCGCACGATTCCCTCTGTCGCTTCTTCTCACTTACTGTCGATTGGAATATACGAACGCGTCGGAACGAGAGTGAGTGGATGCAGCAACTGGATGAATGTATATATCGGAAATGAAGCGCCAAAACGGGAGTTATAGTCAAACGACCCTAATGTCAGTGCCAATTACATAATAAATCCATTAAACTTCACGAACCGAAATGGCATTTTTCGTCTGTGGAACATTCGTTCGGTCGTTTCGCGCGCATTTGGTGTCCATTATTTTCGGGTCGTTTAAAAGGTAAATCTTCGTCGATTACTAGTGATTTTGCAGGTCATTCTACGTTTTTTTTTTTGCTCCCTCACTCCTCGCTCTCATTCGTTCATCGTCACGCTTCTCGTGTTGGAATTCACGGCTATTGAATTTTTTCATGTATTATAAACATAAAAAATGCATGTTATCGACTTATCAACGTCCAAAATTATATGTACTCATCAGCAAATAATCGAATGGCAAATGGCCCACAGAAAATGAACGGTTGTTTTGCGGTTTATTATGATTTCAAATGTTTGCTCGTCCGAACTTTGATGCTCGCATTCAGAACTGTACAATGTGGACATATTGAAATTATTTGGCCAAACGATTATTTTGAATGCGTACAATTGCTGTATACATTTCCAATGAAAATGGCAGTGTTAAGCTTTAAACGATCACTGACAAATCCTTCAAGTAATCATAAATCGATTTTTATTATCAGTTAGCATTAGGCCTGCTACGAACCATTTGTGTTTGAACATCTATTTCAATGTTTTAACATGCGAAATGGCAAAAGAAAAAACAAAAAAAAAACATTTAATACACAAACATAGAGAAGAAACTATTTCGAACAGATGCAGAGTGAAAGGGGGTTAAAGAAAATGCCGAATAATGCTGAAATAAAAGCTCAAGTAAATAAAATCGTAAGAAAAATGAAAGTTATGCTTACACTCAATCCACTTAACATCGTTCTTCGATTGGTTGCAGTTTGTTCTTCTAATTGTTGGCACAACGTTTCGCCTCAATTTTTGAGTCAGCGCAATTGTTCTTTATCGTTTTACTTCGGCAACCGAATTGTCCGGATTTTTTTTGTTTGTTTTCTTTTCGCTTTTGATTCGTAAAGAATTTTGGAAAAATGTCTTTCTCACACTCACTTTCACGTGATTTTATGTAACGGGTTATTTGAGTTCACAAAATTTTGTTTTTTCTTTTATCGAGTTTATGTCTCATAGTATGTCTTTTTTTTGTTTTGAAGAAGAGCTTCGGATGTAAAAAGCAGCTTTTTGAATGTTTTCTGTTTGTCTCTTTTTATTCAAGCACTCCTAGGCATAATACCATCCGATTTAGTCGAATTTCTTATATTTGTGAAATATATTTCTATTTTTTCATCTCTCTTTTATTTCATGATTGTTGAATAAATTTTCGATTTTTCGCATAAATACTTCGAACTCATCGTCAAATCGCTTATCGTCGCTTAACATCGGGGACCAGAATATCAAGATCGATTTTTGTTTCGGTTTTTCGTGTTGTTGTTGTTTGCGATGGAAAAATCGTGTGTATGCGAAAATTGACAGATGAAACAAAAACACAACAATACTTCAGCAATAATAAAATGTATGCTGTTTTGAAGTTCAGCGACTGAATCGATGCTGAGATAGAGCGGAAGGGAGAAAAAAAATTGAGTCCGAATTACGTATGGAGTTGAACAAAATGCTGGAATAAGTATAAAATATACATTTGTGCAAAAAGCGCGCACATTATTGGGATTAATCGCAATAAATTTTTATTTCAAACAGCAGCACTGCTACACATTCGCCATCGTATCGCTTGTTCGCATTCTTATTTATTTATGTTTATTAGTTCAATATATGAATATTCGAACGGTCTTGTTCTGCAGCGCAGCGTTTCGAAGAATCAAATGTGTTGCCTTTCGTGGTTGTTTTTGTTTTACTTTTTCGTTCTCTCGCTTCGCCTTTTTCACTTACTTTGTGTCAGTTTGTTTGCAACTGTTTCCGTTCGGCGAATTTGCTTTATTTGATTTGGACTCTAATTAAATCGGATTTCAAGCACTACTAATTCGCTTTTACTGTGTGCGCTCAACGTCCACTTCAATTTTATACGCCGTTTTTTTTCCTTAGGCAATTTAAACTTTGGACCCAATTGATAATGTTGAATCGAAGAGAAAAAAATTCAAACAATTTATGCTGCCAGCTTAAATCACTTGGGTCGAATTTCAAACATGTATCAATCCGAATTGCACGGGCTTATAACTTGGTTCGTCCTCAACAAAGAATAGCTAGCTAAAGGCAACTGCTGTCTTTTCGTTGAAATATGTTGTGTATGCTGTGTATCCAGATGTGACGCACTCTCTCTCTATTTCTTGACCTTTTGCTTCAATCTTTTTGATTTAAAATCGAACAGTGGCCGATATTTTGTTGTTGTTGTTTCGGTTGTTCCAAACTAATGTGGGGGGTATTATTTTTGTTCTCCGTTCAGCTTCCGTAGTTGGACCGAAAATTTGTCAATTTCATCGATGAACAAAACCCGTCCCGAATCTATTTTCGTGTGTGTGTGTGTGTCTACGTTGTTGGTGATTTTTTTCCCTTTTTTACTTTTATTCGCTTTAATGTCTATTGTGAAAAGTACAATAAGATATATTTTTATCTCTTTTTGCTCGTTTAATGTGCTTGCCTCGAACTGGAGTGGTATGAAAGCGTCCAAAATATGTGCTTTGTATGTATGGAATGTGTTTTGTGTGCGTGTGTCTGTATTTTTGCAGTTAATAAAATTGCTACACATATATTAAGTTAATAATTGACATAAATATTGTGTGTATGTAATAGATAGAGACAGTGAGAGAATGAATGTGTGTTATAGTTATGTTGGCCTGATAGTATTGGTACATTCGATGCCATTCAGGCGTTTCGGTGTGCATACATCGATTATATTTTTGTTTTCCAAATGGGGAGATGGTTTGCCGTTTGCAACAGCGGTTAAATAAATTTATGGTTATGGGTTTTTATTGATAATGATGCAAAAATTGTGGAAATATTTTTCGTTTTTATATTTTTCTTATGGGCACCACATACACGCACACTCTCTTTCAAATGATTTATACGATTTATTACAATGGAAGCAGTTAACTCGAGGATTCGGGTTCGAGTTCACAATATTATAAACTGGGTTTACGTTATGTTTCAATTAGTATTTCGATTTTGGTTTTGATTAATATTTATCGTCTATCGTGATGGGACGCCACATATGATTTACATGCACTTCGTGAACGCAAAAATTATTTGCGGCCAAATGAAATCGGCTTTTGATTACAACATCGATATTCTGTTATATTTTCAAATTATTTGGTTGGTATTACACAATTTTTTTTTTATCATTTTCGTCAAAGTGAAATCAAGATGTGAAAAAAATGCACGATTGTCCAATCAGGTTGCTGATTAAAGTTACTATATAACGTATGCTTCGATTCGAAGCACCAAACTTAACTATTTTAGAAATTAATTATTTTAAATCAAATTCTTTATTTCGTCATCGAACAGAAGTGTTTGATTTTTTTTTTTCTTTTAATTTGGTGATGTATTTTTTTTTTTGTAAAGCCACAAACAAAAAAAAATGTTTTGATCAATATTAAATTTGAAATGAAAAACGAAAAAATTTTGCTAAATGATTTTTCTCAACAGTTTCAAAATTCTGAATGATATTCACTCACTTTCAATCAGAACACTCAAAAATTTTCAATTTTTCGCGCACACACAACAAAATGATGTCTACTCGTTTCCACGTGTCGCGCCCAACTGTAAATTTCGTAAAATTTTTACCGTTGATGCTGGTGTTAGAGATGCGAAAGCATTTGCTTGCTACCACATTTCCATCTCCATCGTATTCGATGGCACCACTACACACGCACTTCCGTCATCCAGACACCGTTGGAAGTATGCTTTGATATGTGCATATATTCATTTGGTTTCCAATATCCATTGGCGGAGTGGATGTGTAGAAAACTTTTGCCTGAGATGTACTTTTGAGATTCATGTTTGTGAGTGTGTGTGCACGAGTATTGGTGGTATCACGTTACTACGACTTCCATTGCACACATACCGAAGCACACTGGATGCGAGATGCTTGTAGTTGTGTACAGCATCTCCACATTTCATCGGCAATTCGTCCAAACATAATATTTCTACTTCTGCTGTTATAATTGCTTCGTTTCACGTCTCGCATCATAAAAAATTTATCCAATTTTTTCGTTAAGATTTTCTTCGGTAAAACTTTTCAACAATTCCAAATAAAATGATTGTATAAAAGGCGCGAGATACTCATACCGATATATGGAATGCTTCGAAGCTTTTGCAATGGAAAACACACGAAGAGATAGAATGTTTGCGAATGCGCATCGCTGATGAATCTCGCAACACAACAACAACAACAACAAAATGAAAGAAATGTAACATTGAACGATTTGTGTATATCACGCGCGCCAAAGACAATTCTACCCCAACAAATCGTTAAGCGAATGTCACAATCTTGATATTTACATCGGTGTGTGTGTGTGTGTGTGCCGCGTGTGTATGTATTAAATCATTGGTTGAGCTTTTCATCACATCTCATCGGCAGACTGGAAATTATGTTGGGCACGTATGTGAGCGTGCACTTGTATTGTGCGCTCATATAATACGCTATATATTATACAGTGCCTTTATACACCGATTTTCGTGTTTGTCATGTTATGCAACTCACGCGCGAAAAGCCGATATGATAAGTTTCCATCTCGTATGCTCACGCAAAGCGAAGGGGAAATTCTGTTATAAACCTGATTCTGACCGATAAAGCGAACGTATAACACAGCATTCATTCGGCTGGATTATCTGTTCACTGAACTGTTGTTGTTCATAGAAATCGAAGGAACCGAGAGAAAAAAGGAGTATGTGCTGATGGATGCTCAAATTGCATACACACTGCATATATGGGTGTAGATTTATCGACGAGCACATTCAACTCGTCGATGATGTGTTGTTACGTCAATCGATGCATTCAATCAAAAGTCAAATCACAAGCTCATTGAACAATTTTATAGAGCACATTTTTGCCTCTGCCTTTGATTTTTTACGATTTTTGATTTGCTATTTGGAATTTATTTCTCTCTTTTGATCATTGTTATTTCAATTACATCATTTCACAGAGAAATCGAAATCAAATAATTTCACAGTGACTAATATACATGAGAAATGAACAAAATGAATCCAGTTGAAAAGAGACATTCTGCGTGTATATTATACGCTCACACATTAGGTAGCCCGGCCATAAAATATGTTGCGAATAATAAAGCACTTTTTCCACGAAACGAACTTAAAATACTTTTTCAAGTGAGATTTAGTTGCTATTCGAATCTTTAGTTTAATACACATACAAAAAAAATTACCATGAAAACTACATGACATGCCATCTAATATTCGGAACTAGTTGACAATCCGTCTAAAATTGTATTTGTCCATCTAATTTTCATACAAAATATTGTTTTTGTTTATTCTTTTTTGTGCAGATTTTCTTCAAGTCATAAACGAAGAAATGGAGAAAAAAGAGAATGGGAAAAGATTGGAAACACACCGAATTTTCTTCAATCCAAAATTAATTGTATTTAGTAGACTTTAAAATATATGTAATTAATTGGAAATCTCTACATGAAATTGAACTTCTTTGTTTCCGTCTTAGTCAAGGGAGTGTTTAGGAATAAAGAGCTTGGCGTTCTCCTTCTCCCATTTTCTCCGTCTCTCATTCAAAGTGATGCCTTTGGTTGTTTTAATCATCTCAAGCGTCTAAAATATATATATGTTGAAAATGTATGATGCTACATCAATAAAATAGTAAGAGACTCATTCCATTAGAAGAAGGTAAAATTCCTTGCAATCATCCAAAATATTTCGTCTCGACATTGGTTGTGAGGCGGTTTGTTATGTAGTCGATTGAATGTTCTCATTTTAATCAGGTTGCTAAAACAATATGGTTCATCTAAATCACGTACAGTACATCACAGCCTACCTAGGTACCTCCGTCCAATTCATCTATTAATTTCATCAAGGTGTAATTTTATTACAGTCTCATTGCGATCGTATGTTTTTGCCATCGTGTTGATTTTTATTTCCTCTTTTCATTCCCATTCTCTCGTCGTTTTGTTTATGTTTGTGTCTGTATATCGCATAAAGTAAGCAATGAAAGTGACACACGTGCGTAAATAATTCTAGAGATGCGCTTAATATTTGCCAAAAGTAGATTTATGTGTGCTACCCAGTCTCACTTTATTTATATGTATTGCGATGGATGATGGAGATCGGTGCGGTTGGTTTTTATTGATTGTTAGTCCATTGTCAGATACTTGACAACATATAAGCGCTTCATCTATTTCTGTATGATTCTCTCGACCCCTCTCAATTCATTCGAAGCGAATTTATATTGCATTGCCGATATGGTATCGACTTGAAATAGAAAACAGAAGTAAAACTTGTTACTCTCATTACAGTTGCGGTTAGTCGCGATAATATTATACACATACACACAAACACATGAAGTCAATTTCAACATTCGAAGCTAAACGAACCAATTAACCTACTTTTAGTGAATGTGCACAATGCTTTTTGCACTCTGACACATCGTTGTGATTCAACACAAAAATGAGATTGAAATCATTGAATAAACATTGGCAAAGTCATCAAATGGCAAATAAAAATAAAAGCATAGGTATCGACATCGACATCACAATGCCATTCAAGACGACGCAATATAAACACAAACACACAATTTGTTTGAACGGAGCCATTTTTTTCCTGCTGATTCTTCGAAGTTCAGCATCGATAAAATATGAGTGTTGAAATCGAAAGTCAAAGTCGAAAGCACACCAAGCACAGCAACAGAACCACCAAAGGAAAAAGTGAGAACAGTAGTATGAGTGAGAGTGCAAAGCAAATGAAATAAAATACAAAAACAATCAAGAAAATTGTCGGTAAAGATACAGTCGCTCGTTCATCTGTTTGATCGCGTTTAGGCGACAAACAAAAGAGCGCATCAACTGGCAATCGAGAAAATAATATCTGCCATCAATTGACGTGACATATAAACTTTGTACAATATATACACAAGACCATACACGGTGTATCGTCGTATTCGTTATTCGAATGCGAACGAGCATCGGTGAGCGTGATTTTATTTATGCGTTCATTTCAAATGCCAAACAAAACGAGTTGTTTTTCGCTTCATTATGAAAATACGTGAAAAAAAAATATTATGTCTACACAAAGAGACAATTTACTGAGTCTCGTTTTTCGTTTTATTTTTATTTTCTTTCATGTATGTGTGCGTGTGTGCACACTATATCAGGGCAGGGTAGCACATGCATTTTACACCAAATGAATCCAATTGACAGCAGCACAAATTTATGTTATCGTTTATATTTTATTTGCAACCGAATTCGTTATGTGTGACGCTCATGTGTGTGTAATATGTATTTGCACGCTACCATTTTATTATTGTTTCCTTCGCAACCGAACGAGAAACCAGCATGTCATTGCTGTTGTATTTAATTGATTCAGGTAGAATAGCATAAGGTTAGTCGAACTGGAATCATTTATTTATTGATTAGCTTGTACCGTATGGCGTTGTCACGATCCCTTCGACCTTCTTCGAAAAAGAACCTAATCAACCTTCACAAAAGTATAATCAAACACATAATGAGAACCGCTTCTTTTCTTTGTCCGCACGGTGGACATAGAAAAATATTCCATTAATTCATATTCCACCGGACTCTGAAATAGAAGGTCACCAAAACATATTTTAATATATTCTTTGGAATTGATAATACAGGTAAGTTTTTTTTTTCAATTTTATTTCAGCAAATGCATTTGCTTCACATGAAGTCATTTTGAAGAATTCAAGTATCTTTCGTAAAAAGTAGAAAATCCATGATATTCGTCGCATTTGACAGTTTCATTTAATATTTGGGCCGTTCATCATTTGTTGAGTGATACTTGAACGCTCAATAGCTTGTGAATTTCAAATTGAAAATGGCAAATAATCATGGATTTTAATCTATTGGAGTGTTGATCATTTGATTTAAAATGATAATAACAAATTGAAAGTGATTTTGTGCGAAAAATAAACGAAACTTGACATTTTTTCTTGAAAAGTCTTCTTCTCTTGAGAATATTCGATTTAAATCGATATAAACAAGATTTTTGCTAGTCTATCTCCCGAAAATTAAATGCAATGAATGTCCGTATACATTCAAATGCTGTTTTGCATTAAAAAAATCAAATCGTTTTGTTCGATTCCATTGTCATGTGTCACGAAATGTTTGTATTTGAAAAAAAGAGAAAAAATGTGCTATTTGGAAAATTCAAATATTTGCAAAGATGTTGAGGGGAATGTCGTTCGTGAAATTGATTTGAACGTTTCTATTATTGTATTCGGGAGTCTTTTTTTGTGAGAGTGTTGGTCTTGAATTTATCGTAAATTATACATGCATCGTTACATCTATGTACTCAACGGATAAACATTAATTTTATGTGCTTATTCTTAAGTACATTCAAAATAAAAGATTATGATTAGCGTTTTGTGTGTTAACGAAGAGATTTGTTTGATTTTACGTCCCTCATAAAATGAACGAATAGCATTGTAAATGTGTATTTGCCCAAAATTCATCACCATGTCAATTTCATTAGATTTTCCCATAAAAATGTTTTCTCCTGTTAATTGCGAAAAAAGCGGAAAAAATGGGTCTGTTTGTTGTTAAAATATATGTATTGTTTGCCGTGTGTGACACATTTTCTTTTCATAAATCGATTGTGCTTTTATGCAGAGCATTTATCTGCTATTATATGGTAAAGCGACCCAAACCAAAACGTACAGAAAGTGTATGCCGCTCATATATGGCTGAATCAATCAAAAACGTTTCCACTAAACACAAAATTCGTTGCTAAAATATGCATGTTTTTATAAATAATTTCCAATGTAAACGCAAACGTGAGAGTATGTTTGCGACATATATTTTCCACATTTACCGTTTGAGCGTCAATTCGGCGAGGAAAAAGGGAAACACCTCTGACACAAACACGAATGAAGTGTGGCGATCAAGTGCTGCCAGTACGAAATGTGTGCGAAATATTTAATGAGAGGCACAAAGGGTGAAAAAAAAAAAACGAATCAATTCTCAATGGAATTGAACATGAAAACCGCATATCAAAAATGCATCCGATTTTTCGTCACATGAGAAAATTACGGCAAATCTACCACAAGGGACTTCAACAACGGTATCGAATAGTTTAGCGTGAAATATTCATCGAATATGTTTATCTAAAAGAATGCATTTTGCTCTTTGAATTTGCGGAGCATGTTTTTTCACAATCAAAATCAAAATCTGCTTACTTTCGGTCTCAGTGTGTCAACGTGTACGATGTGAATTTTTGCAATTGCCATTCATGGAATATTCATTGCTCCACTCTTTGATTCGATATGGTCACAACGATTATGTGAACATTGCTCGTCGAGCCATTGCGGTTTTTGCATAAAACATTTGGCGACATAGATGAAAATAAAAACCACCAGCTTCAAGTAACAAAACTCTTGAAATGACTCGAATAATAATAATATGAAGGCAATTTTATAGGCAATAAAAATTCGATTCTTTCAACTGTGTTACGTGTTTCACACTATCTCTCTGGCACTCCATTTGATGGAAAATTCTCTTAACTCGCAAATTGAAATGTTAAACGGTTATGGATAACAAGAAAATGGCTACATTGAATTCAATGTATGGCAAACAGTGATTTTATGAATAGAATCATGTCGACGCAACATTGAATAGGTTGTCGTCAATTCATGCCGTAAATGCCCACAAAATATCTTCGAATGAAAACAACATATTATAATAAAGAGGACGCACACACACACACCGAACGTGTCACGGTTTACTTGTTGCTTTGCCTATTCAAGCCAATCGATTATTCATTCGGCAAATGCGATTCGCAATCACTTACGTCGCACTTCGCACATTCTCATCATATCAATTAGGCGGATCGATAGCGAGAAAAGCGAGCATTCAATTCAGCAGACGAATGTGAGAAAATGTGAGCTTGCACGATTGAAAATCGGATTGGTTGCCAAATTAAATAGATCCTTTATTCATTGTTAATAATCACCAAGCAAATTGCAAGAAAGGAGTCTCAGGCATTTTTTGTTTGCTACAGAATAAATGAGTAACCAATGAATTGAGCTGGTAACATAATATTTTCGACAAATATTTCTCATGCCATTCCGATACTCCGAATCAATTTTGTTGCTATGGGATACATACCTCTGATAGAAGGGGATTGACGTCATTTTATGGAATCCATTGTGTGAATAAGCAAATAGTTGTCTATTTTATTAGACCAATTTTCGAAGCGACACGCATTTTTGCACGTTCGCATTGATGGACGCGGTATGAACAGGGTTAAATCTCTGGCATTGTTTGCATTTTTTATTTAAACAAATTTGTTGCAATTGTTGGTGTTTACTTCTTTCTATGAGGGGAGCGGACGGTGTGAAATGTAAGGAAATAAACAAGCAGTAAATATGGCATCCCTTTTTTTCAATTGTGGGTTGATGAACATTTTCAGCAAAGCAAGGTTTTTGAGCAAAGTTGAAAAATGTCTTAAAATCTTTGACACTACTACTAACTTCATTTTAATCACCATAAGCCATTCTTGCTTTCAACGGATGATTATAACCTGTGAATTCACGATTATTCATTAGGAAAAGAAGTGAACAATCGAACACATTGTTCCACATGGACGTACAGTAGATATAACGTCGAGTGTTGTTTGTGTGTGGAACAGTGTGAGTTTACATGGAAACAGCGCCATCACACAAGAGTGCCAACAGTCCAACACACACAAAAAAAATGATGATTGACAATGATTTTGATTTGACAATATCTGCCATACAGTATAAATGGCGCAGATTTTCTTCTAAATAATTGCAAACAACTATATTATCGTCGAATATAAATATTATTAAACAGTGAAAAGGTGAAAATCCGTGAAAACGGATCGTCGGGGTAAGTAAATATTAATTTAACCTCAAAGTCATGCCAAATCAGGCAAATATTTTGTGGTTTTCTTCTTTTACCAATTCATCGAAATTAATAACGTCCATATTTATTACTTTAATCAAATGATCATGAGAGTGTAAATGTGTTCGTAAGAATAAATATGGCAATACAAAAACGGAATCTGAAAACGGAATCTAATTTTTTTTTTGTATGGAGTTGTACTATGTTAAAACAAAAATTATGTAACGTTCTTCAGATTCCGTTTTTGTATTCCCATATTTATGCTTACGGACACAAATGTTTGTCTGTTTCGAAATGCAATTAATCTTTCAAATTTTAATCTATTTTTTATTCGTATTCTACCTCCAGCCAATTAAAACCATCTTTTCTTCTGCCGGAAAAAATAACGATTTGCTGTTGTTCATGCTTTTCGAAGATATCAAATACGTACAGTAATTGCATTCTTACTTCCAAACTTTATAGCCATGATAATCATCGATATGCCATTTTTGATCTTCTTGATTGTTTCCTTGCAGTTTATCTATATGTTGGGTTGGGCGCTGCTGACTGCCACCCTCCCCCCAAGAGCCCTTTACATTTGTTTCGTTGTTCATTGTTTTTTTTGGTTCCTGTTTTTAACAAAAAAGATGTTGATTTCTGTTATGAAGAAATCTTGTTTAAAGAGCTAGAAAACTTTGAACAACATCATTTATCCGAAGAAGAAAACTATGATCTTGACTATATTCACGTCGAAATTTGGGTTAAAATTAATGTTGTGGCAACATTATTGACCAGTTCAAGTTACAACATACAGGCACAAATTGACGTTGCATTTGGCAAAGGTCAAGTCGTTGAGTTTCTGCTGAATCCAACTTTAAGGCCCGTGCAAGTGTATTTGAGCGAATATCATTTAATTGATGACTAATGCGATAACAGTTTCAGCGACGAACAATTTGCCAACAACACTTTGAACAATTTACCTCAAACTCAGCAAAAATCTCGAACTTTTCCTGGTTTACAGGCTACACAAGTTCAACACACTGGTATGTAACAAACGTTTCTCGGCGTCACATCATATCCAAAATGAAGCAAGTGACATCACGAATACACATGATCATCAGATTTTAAACCCGGATCCTGCAAAAATCAATTCTCCATTGGCGACTGAAAATATTCGTCTTACCAGTAAGTGAATGGATTTTATATGTTGGTTGTCTTAAACCCGGTAATATGATGACTATTGTCCGTTCCCAAATCTACGACAACGCCATCTCTTGTTCCCCATCTGTTGCGAATCTTTTAACCAACCAATATTGATTGGTTCAAATTAAATAGTTTAATATAAATTCAAAAAGGGTTCAAGTCTAATCCCGACTATTTGAAAAATCCTCAGGTAAAATATTAAAACAAAACTTGAAACAACTTTTTTGAATTCATTTTTTTAATTGTCGTCGATTTCATGGAGTAAACATATAGAAACAATATACATCACACTTTATAACAGAAGAACGAAACATGCTGTGTATGAAAATACTAATACATGTGCGCATGCTCAGCTTCGTTTCTGTGATGACCACTTTAAGCGTACATGTGATGCTTGTGTATGTATTGTTTCTTTAATCTCTACAGTGTACTTTACTGTCAATTTCGCTCCTTTAAATCGATGGCAATTTATATTAAAATGAATTTTTTATCAACAAATGATTTTAAATATGGTTTCAATGATTTAAATGAGGATTTTTTTCAAAAAATGTGGGATTAAAATTAAATTCTTTTATTTTATTTTAAATTCAAAAGTCACAGAAATAGCTACTGCAGTGTAACCAAAGATGGCGTTTTCGGTTAAGATGCCAGTGACGTTTACATATAAATATGTCAACGCAATCCCCGGTTAGGTTGTCTTATTGAAATGTTCAATTATAGGCAAAGTTGCACGTAGCAACGACAATCGCGGTGCTCAAACTGCATCAGATATCCATTTGACTTCGGTGATTGATGATACCGGTAAGCGAATGAATTTTATATGATGATAGTTTTATTGAAATGTTCAATTATAGGCCATGATGCGAGTGACAACTCAATTTATCCGAAGTCTCAACCGTTTTTGGGATAAATTTTAGTATGCATTTTTTCCGCTCAAATGCCAAAGTGATATATGTTAAGCACTTAAATATTTGAGCGGAAAAAATCTTGTTGAGACTTCGGAGAAATTGAGTTTTATGTCAATTTTTGTTCATATTGAGGTTAGTTGACATTTGTGTGTAGTGTGACACATTACTAAAATATCAACTTTTTTCTAATGCTGTTTATGTGTAGGCAACACAAATCCTCAAAATGGCGTGACCGCTACAGAAATTGCTGAAGGATATAGTTCAACGCAACAGTACCTTGGTCTACTATTTACTCTCGTTGACGAATATTATATCATTTTTCAGATTGAAAAAAAAAATTGAAAATCATATTGCGTACCTTTGTGTATTTATTCAACGGCATATTTTGTGTTTAAGCATTGACTACCGAGTATTGAGGTGGAAGTAAAATATTTTCCTTATTTGATTTTGCAATTTTGCAACTTTTTTTTTGGGGGGAGTTCCAATAAAATTCATATATCACGTAATCTACGTGACAAGAAAGTATCGAGATTTTTTTTTTTGTGTTGGTCGTCAAGACTCAATTATTTCTTCGAAAATGTTAGACAAAGAAGAAAAACACAGCGTACAAAATCAACGGTAGCCAAGGTAGCGTGCACAAGAAATTGGATGGCATTGTTATTATGATGTGAATAATACAGTACGGCGAAAAAGCCAAGGCTAATGCAAGATTCAGAAAACCGCAATAAGTTGTAATGACTATGAATATGGCTATAGAGTTGAGCGTAAGTTGGGTAACATAGCAAATGCTATCCATGCAATATAAATAAGCCAAAGTAATGTTGGTTGTATGCGAGTCGTAAGTCAAGTGCTTTGCTAAATGCTTAGAGATTTTTGTTGCCATTGTACTCTTCCGTGAGTGCCATTTACTCATTGTCGCATAATGACCCCAGACGAAATACGGTGATTTGTTCATTAGAAGCGTGCAATATGAACTATGTGACACCTTCATTCTCTTTCTAAAGCTCACTCTCTCTTCCACTCGTTAAATGTATTGGATAACAATTGCATGATTTTCTGGCGCATATAGTTTTTTGTTTGTTTGTTTGAATAAAATACTGTTTTAAGAGTTTTTGCGTCGAGAATCATATTGAATAGAATTGGATGGCATTTTTAACCATTTTCTCGCACATTCAAGAAATAATAACTTTTTAATGGTAACAAATTCAGAAGCCCATTATTTTCTCTCATCTGAAGTTTAAGCATCTGGTTTTCGGTGTGAGAAGCAAGAAGAAATCAATTAAACGCTGAGTTTTTGCCTCTTGCTGTTGCTGTTAAAACGCCAGCTAAAACACATACATAATTCGCAATTTATGATGCAAACAAACACCTCAGACGCGCCTGTCTGTACGCGCACTTTTTCCTCTTATTAAATTTATTTCTGTTATTATTTATTTAGTTCGGTGGCGGACGAATGGGTGTCGAAGCGAAAAATACATACACTCACAACCGTGAAAATAAACAAATATTCGTGTGCTTTGGTGTAAAATACTCAGCGATGAGTGAGCGTGAATGGGGTGACTGGGTGTGAGTATGTATTAGTTTTATGGTTGCAACAGCACAGCCAGCTATAGCAATGGCAGGCCCCATTTGATATGGTCACCACGAATCTAATTTAGTATCGAACTTGTTTATAAATATACGTGATGCGAATAAATTGAAAGGAAGAGGGTCAATACTGCAATGCAAAATACCACAAGAGAAAAAGAGAGAGAGAGAGCGTGCGTGTGTTTGTGAACATGTTTTGTGCATGATATACCTTCAAAAACTGAAGCTGAAACGACGATGAGGCATTAAAATGAGAATAACAACATGAATGATGGAAACAATGAACGGAAATCGTATTGAACCTGTACTTCGATTATTTATTTATTTTTTTCTTTTTTTTTCGTCTTCTTTCGCAATTCTTTGTTGTTTCTTTCAAGATGCTGCGCGTGATATGCGGTGCCATGGCATATCGATGTCGAAAACCTGCCAAGTTAATCAATTTCAAACTTATTTCTTTCACTCTCTTCCGACAATGGAACGCTCGCATCCATTTCGATACATTTTGACGCAACCAACTCAAGTATGGATCCATTTTTCTCGCCATTCACCATATATATATATTATTATTATTATGAATGATTGATTGTATCGCATACAACCATTTTTTGGCAGTTCTTACAGATTCGAGGCGGTCATTCCGCGATCGATAATGTTCTCTTTTCTATAGAAAACGTATTGTTTACATGGAATAATTCTTGAAATCTCATTTAAAATTGATAAAAACGGACGCCAAACAATAGAGATAGTTGAACAAATGAAACAAACACTTCTGAACTGTACTCACATAAATTTTGCAAGCATTAAATACGTATGAGTGTTGGAATAAATGTGATCTCCTATTTTACCCACAAACATTGTACAGTGTACATTTAAATCTTTGACCTTCCTCAAATACAACAAGATTTTTTCGTCGAAATAATTTGCCGGCGATTTAAAAGTCATGCCAAAAAGCAAAAAATGGTATCCTTTATTAACCTAAACCAACTTCGGTCCATGTGTGACACCAAAATACCGAAAAATTTATGCGATCCTATTGTCATTTTGAGTTCGCGTTTGACAAAAAAAATGAAATCCTCATTAACTGCAACAACTGGAACAACACAACCGTTCAAAACAATCTTCTGTCAAAACATTTGGGGGCAACGTGCGTCTCGGTTTTACATTCTCTTCATATAAATTAATTTGGCAGACAACTTTTGTCGCCGCATTTTCGACAAATTAGGCATAAACGTTATCATTTTTATTGTATTCGTTCTCCTGTTCCATTATGACTTTTGTGTCATATCTCATTTACTTCGTACGGTGCGGCACATTTGAATTTTCATTTTTGTTGACAAATGTTCTTTGAGACCGATTTCAAAAACTTTTTGGGCCTTCATTCTCTCTCTCCGGAGCTTAATTTGATTTAAATTGAGGTTTAATGGCTGCAAAACAAAACCATGTCTACATATACTTCATTTGTCTACTCCATTTCAAAGTGGCTTTCATTTCAATTGTCTTTAGTTTCGAATACAAAGACTTTTAATGCTTCTCAATTAATTTGATCGTCTGAGCGATTATTGTTGATTTGAGTTTGGAAGCTTTTTCGAACATTTCAATTTCAAATGACATTGTTACATGTATAATTCAATTTTGGACTTTTGTTAATGGAACAGATACATTGGAACGGCCAAATCACTTTCTCTGTCTCTCGTAACAATTCAAAATTAATCGGAATGTTTTGTTCTACTAGTTTTTTTCTCACCAAGGTTGATTGTTTTTACATACCAAATTGAAACACAATACATCTAGCAAAACCTTTTTGATTGAATGATTGATTTTGGCCGCAAAAAAGTAACAAACTTAAACGATTGATGTGTTATATTGATGATCTCAATCAAAATCGAATGAGGATGCTTTGATTACTACGTGTAAAAAATCGATAGCTATTTTGAGTGATTTCCTGATTCACACTCGCTTGCGATACATCGCTGTCGATGGTGATTTAGATGTCTCGAAACCAAGCACAAGCACTTTTTTTACTTTAAATAAAATGCGGCGATAAAAATGATGGTTCATCCATAGTTACAAACATTTACACAGTGTCGTGCTAGTAATCGCTTGTCATTGTGCAGCACGCTGAATTTTATAGCATCATTTTTTATTATTACATATATTTTCTTCTCCAATCGTTTGTAAGTACACTAGAATAGTTCCCCTCTATCAACACGTGACTTACGTATTTCGATAGAAATACTGTATACCACAGTTACTCAACCCAAATATTTTCATGGTAAAGTCGATTGAAACAGATCTTTTTGTTTGGAAGACGTATACAAAATTCGAGAAATTTTCCACTTTTACAAGAAATTGAAGTGTTTGCGATTTGAACATTGGAAATTTTCGCTATTTTATACCCCTATTAATAATGAACTGGCGACAATTTTGTAATTGATCTACTTTGTTTGGTTTTCAATTAACTCATCAATTTGTGACATTTTCATGAATTTTATTGAATGTTTCGAATTTATTTCATTACAATTACAACGAACAAAATGTATCAAAACGAAAATCAAAAGGGGAAATTCAATGAAATGTACAATAAGAAAAACAATTTATTTTTTCCATGGACGCCTTCTTCCTCGCTCTTCACGAAATGACCAATGTCTTAAGACATATTCCCGTAACAACGGGTGGAATAATTCCGAATATTTGGCGCATATCTCTATAGCTAATGAAATTTTTAAATAATTAAAGAAAATGTATCGAGTGAAATTTGTTTGCGGTTACCTTCTGTCATTATTGGGCTTAAAACGAAGTTTGTCAGCTATTTTATTCATGGGATCCGATATGAATATACTTGATGTCAACTTAATGCCGAATGTCCGACAAATTTTTTCACTGATTTTAACCAATTCCACGTCGATGCCAGTATTTTTGTACTTGGGATCAATTCCAAAACCATCACTAGTCAAGTATTCCTTAACTCCATATTTTTGAAACGTATCAAAGCTGTACAGATCTCTTATTAAACTAATAAATTCGTCCAGTTTGTCATTTATATACTAAAAAAACATAATATGTAAGAAAAAAGAACCTCAATTTTAAAAACAACAACATTTTTCTCTTACTGTGGCAATGGTTTTGCTTATTATGTCTGCTTTTTCGACCACCGTTAATATACTAATGCCAATAATTTCATCTGAACCATCATTTCTAAAACAGGCCACCGACAATTTTTGTTTGAGTTGTCGTCTCCATTCTGCTTTAAAATGTTTTATAACTTCTGAGTCGTTCCAAAATTCTGGCAAAATGTTCAATTTTAATTTATATTAATACCATCAAACAAACGAGCAATAATCACATACTAAGCGCCACGTATAATGGTTCGTATTTGAGGATATATAGAGCCATCAAATCCACGACTTCATCGTATCTGTCTTCAGGTATATCTTTAATTATATATTCAACTTCTTCTTTGGGATTATGGATGCTTTTGGCCGTGAATGTATGCCATTCATGAGGAAATGGAACCACGTGTTCAGGACGTTTCCACGTTAGAAATGGACTACAAAAACTATTTTCTCCTCTGAGTAATGATTTGGTGATATCTGTTGCTTGAATCGAATCCAATAGTACAACGATCCCAATAAATGTGGTGAATTTTAAAATTAACATCTTTACGAGGCTAATTGAACGAAAGGTGTGAATTTACTGATAAATTCTGCGCTAAACAGACGATTATATAATAAAAAACAGATGCGCACACATTCAAACTATATCGATTCATGATTATTCCAAGGTCGATCGGCTTAGTTTTGTTTAAAGCGAATAAAGACAAGATTTTCTATCGACTTCTGCGACTTTTTTGTCTAAATTACTATGAACAATGAACATATTACCCAATTTCTTTTTATTTTTTCGATTTTTGTCGACTCAGTTCAAAAGTAAAAATCATCAAGAAGAATTACATGTAAAAGTCGATAACAAACGTCGGCTAATACTATAGTATGTAGAGTAATTGTACGCAAATATTGTTGCCAATAATAATTTAGATGTCTGAAAATGATCGAAAACCATGTACAACCGCCATTTGACACAAAAAATGTCGCGATGTGAAAATGATGAATTTCATCTGGTGTAATACACATGCACACAGTGTCGTGCTAGTAATCTCTTGTTATTGTTCGGCACGTCGAATTTTATGGCGTCATTTTTTATGATTACATACATTTACTTTTTCTTCGATCGGCACATGAGCGCATTAGAATAGTTTCGCCATGAACATCACGGAGCTCATCTACTGTGCGGCGCTTTTATGACCGATATAAGTTTGTCTTTCCGTAAATTGTTTCGTTTTCTCAGGAAATAGGTATTTTATGTGTGTATTGGAAACGATCAAATGGCCAAATAAATGACATTTTCCTCCTTCCATTCTCGTTACAACGAGCACCATCAAAGAAAGCAGCAGCAGCAACAACAACAACAACAGCGATGAATCGACAGAAAACGTATACTCAGCAATTTATTGTGATGGCATTGTGCTAGTGGCTTAAATCGCATTTTCAAACGATTGACAATTTCAAAGAATCTTTACGAACGAATGGATGGAAAATAGACATACAAGCGCGCGTCTATTCAAAATCATTTGAGAAAATATAATCTGAAGCCATCGGCGAACGATATATTGAACGGAGTTTTAGCTGAATTATGTATTCCTGCAATAAATAATAAATAAATTACGATATTTTTCGATGATATATTTTGAATATGTTCAACCAAAATATTTTGTACACGTTCAGTGGGTAGATATACGATGTGTGGTACACACAATATCAAAAATAATGACAAGATAGTAACGAAGAGTGAATTATTTCTCTTAGCTTTGGCTCAACTACAAATGTTTTACTCATACATGTATAAAATTTGTATGTGAGACGGAGAAAGTTTTGCGACTGACACTTGACACATTTCAAGATCTGCTTTTGCTAAAGCTAAAAACTTTCATTCCCTCTCTATCTCTGTTTTATAATATTCTTATATGTTTTTCTGACATTTTTCTTTCATTTTTCTTTGAATATTTGTACTTGAGGTCAAATGCAATGCAGTTGCTGTTCTATATTACATAGTATATTCATGGAAATCGCTCTTAAAACAATATTTGAGCAATATGTTTTTCGTTCGACCATAGTTCAAGTCTGTATAAATTGAGTTGCTTGTGAAACCATAACGAACATTCTCTCTATCTCTCTCCTCCACTTCTTCTTTCTCTTTCTCCTTCTCTTTTTCTTGTTCAACATGTTTTGCAACGTTTTTCTCTATCATGCAAAAGTTTATTTTTCTGTATCGAATTTGTTTCCGAATTCATCGATGTGCACAGTTCATCTAATAGAGTTTATCGATGGAAAATTATTTTGTTTGTGAATTGCTGTTGCTAATGGACAAAGTTACGAAGACGATGTGCTTGAGAACAAAGTTCTAGAAAAATCGTATTCAAATTGATTTATTATCCATTATCTCTTCATATTGCGCAAAATTCATATCATTTTCTTTGAGTCCATCACCTGAAGATTCATCACCATGGCAAAGAATGAGGTCTTCATGTTAGAGAGTCTAGATAACAAGTCGTCGACAAACACAGTAACACTAACACTGACATCCACTGTCAGACGCAGAAAAACGAATCTATCTGTATATATATGCTCAAAGGAGAACAGCATGCGCCGCCATCGCCATCGCCGAGCAATATATATAGAAAATTTAAAATAAGATTTTGATAAACGACAATGTCGACAAAATAAATACAAGCGTGTCTAACATCTTGACATAGGTAAAGAAATAAGAAATACAAAATGTTTGCTCTTGTGACTATGGTCGCTTCTATTTTGTTGAAAGAAAGCTTGACAGTATAAATATTGAACTGACGCAAAGAAAGAAATTTCGTTTACATCGTGGACAAAGAAAAATGTCTCGAAGTCGAAGTGGACTATTAAAAAAGTGAGCAATGGTGATAGGATGAAGCCAAATAGAGATGGTTCAAGTCATACGCACTACGTTCACCTTTTAAAATGTTTATATAAAGTCTTCATCATTCGGATGGCATTCATGAGACATGCTGTAAATCGATAATTATTTCATGTGTGTGCGTTTCATGAATTCCCTAATCGACTTCTGTTTTTAGGGTTTGGTGTTCACGTGCCCAGATGCCATTTCACAATGTCCAAACAATTTTCTAGTGTTAAACTTACATCACATCTGAAATTGTTATCAGCACAGCGTGCCCCGCACAACAAAAACAAAGAGTTTTTTTTTTGTGACTTTTGACTCGGATCTATCATTGTTCAGATCAAAAACATTTTCAACATAGCTCTATCACGTCTCGATGCAGTCACTTGTCCATTTCCATTCGTTTCGGTGTCTTTTATTTCTCGTGCCTATTGTCTTTATCATCAATCTGCTCTCGTAACATTCGCATTTGTAATAATAAATGATTATTGGATTTGAAAAAAAGGTCAAACCCGTCCGAAATGTTTGTCTTTGTCTCTTTGGCAAATTTTGTGAGCAACGAAAATAAAAGAAGCGAAATTTTCAAATCGTATAAAAAATGGAAACAAACACACTAAAATAAATTGAACTTTGCGGACGAATGAGAAAGAGAAAAAAACAACAACAGAGAATCAAAACAAAACACATTTCGTAGGAATTTTCCGAGGACAAAAATCAAATAAACATGTGTTATCTACGAAATCTGAGCGCACCAAATCCGAAAATTACTAACACTTATTTCGAACCCACTTTCGAATTGGCGAGTGAACAACAAAAGGCAAACATAATCTAAGTAAGTATGAAATAAATGATAGCTTGCCAATGCAATCACACACACAGCCGAAATGGAAATAAATGGACGTTTGGCCAACGGCTTCATTGGTGCCATGGTGTCAGAATATAAAAGAAAAATTGAAAAACATCACCCGTTTATCGTCGATATGAGAACGATTACACAAAACGATGATAGACGATGGATGAACGATTGGCACGGGCTTTTATGACTCCGGAACCCTTCAGGTATTTTTCGTTTTTTTCGTTTTCATTTGCACTTGAATCAACATTTCGTATACCTGATGTCTCTGTAACCAATATATTTTGCTCAGAGAATAAAGTGAACACACAAAAAGGCTTGTTGTACCACCGAAAAAAAAAGAAAGAGAAGAAAATCACAGCTTTATGGCCAATACAAAATGCACTGAACATAGATTAAATAAGCCGATGTAATGATGCGTCCATGGAGAATGTTGGTCACTTAAACTAGAAGCAATTCAATTTTTTGTGTAAGTGTGTGTCGCTTTCTTATTCACTTCAATTTATTCGATTGCATAGCAACAGCTTATTGATACCCAGAGGCCATCACACTAATGGAACTAATACATTTGAATGGATGCGAGAGAGAAAGAGAGAGAGAGAAAAGTTCATCACATTTTTCACACAAATCCGATATCAAAGCGTCTTTTCATAGTATAACAAACTTTTATTTCCACAGAAGTTTTCCTCTTTTTTTTCTCCCTTCTCTCAATCTCTTTTTTGCGCCCCATCGTAATCAAACTATAGTTTTTTTTTCATCAAAATCAAATCCATTTTGTCGAACCAATGAAAAAAATGCAAATAATTCCAGCGAATGATTGGAAACAGCTTATTTTCTCCGAACAAAACACATACTTTGTAAACCATTTTCCAAATTTTTGATTGGTAATCACGAAATGTAAATTTGTTGTTCAACTGAATTTTAAATGCTTCAGTTTGAGCCGCATCAATTCCGTGTATTACGTTTCCAAATTTACGAGCCAATTATTCGTATTTGCCTATGCATGTGCATAAATTACGTTCGGCTAAATACAATGTAAAGTACTTTATATCGGATATACATTGTAAATGTAACTGGTTCTCATTTTTCGATTATCTGTTATTCACGGTGTTATCATAAAACTGAAATGGCATTGATAACTTCCATCGGACATTGCTGATTATTTGAAGTTTGCTATTCAACCGATCTCTCCGTGTGTAATTTGCTTCGGATCAAAATGTTTAGAAAATAATCAAATCTCTGTGTATGCCATTCTTCCCGAATTCCCCCATAATGTGAAATGTCAGTTTTTAACGTTGAATAATTTTGTGTGTTGAGCGTTCGCATCTTTACAACCGAGATCATCGACCTCCAACAAAACGATGCGCCAATCGGGAATTTCGAAAATTCCCCTCAATAGATAACAATTTAATAAATATTTTGTAAATGGCGAGGCCAAGTGTGGACGATTAATGCAATTTTCTCTCTCTAATAGGTCATATAGGTGTATGAGTTTGCAATTGATTGCTGTCCAGGGACTGATCCAAATTAATTGATACAGAAGAAGAGCGAGAAATCACCATTCAATATGGATTGAATGGTGTTCAAATAAAATGTTCATATCAACTATGCTGTGCACTAAACCGCCATTCAGCCTACGAGAATAATGACACACGACGAGAGTAGCCTGTTGGGTACGTGGTTTTTATTATTTTGACCGCTTTTGCAATCGATTCATGTTTTAATTATGAGTCGAATGATTCAGATTTTCAAAAGCTATTCATATGAGAGGTGATAACAAACAGAAGCATTCATGTCGAATTTTCCGTGTCACTTGCCAACACAACAGGTTGCCCCTATATATATCATGCTTTTGATGAAAAGAGCTACATTGATTTTTGTTTTGAGCTTGTCACCGTTTTATTAAATCAACTCAAAAACCATACAAATACCCGCACCAACTCTGTCATCAAACAATAACGTAATGGTATGCTTTTCAGCTTTAACCAGGGCAACCAATTCAAATTTGTTTCTTGCGATTCATTTTCCGAAATGATGAAACCATTTCGGATGGAAAAGGATCAAAATTCCATTTTGAAGTGAACATTTTCTAACCAATATTAGAAAACCGCTCTATGGCTTTTGAATGTCATGCTAGCATTTCACAAATACAAACACACACATAAAACACAATTCAACATATTTAATATTTTTTATTCACAATTTTACTCAATTTTCAAACATATATTTGCTCATAATATTTGCGCATTTATTTTTATCGAATCACGTAATGCGATGCATAAAATTTTATAATACTATTGCAGAAAAATGCATATAAAACGATAAAAATTACAAATATTTCCCCAAAAAACGGTCCTCATATGAACTAAAATAATAAACCGAAAATGATATGAATCTTTTATGGTGTTCATAAGAAATGTTAGCAAAAAAAAATGTGTTTCTCATTCCATTGATAAATGGAACTCTGTATGCATTACGTTGTGTACATATGTAGTGGCGCGTACGTGAATGTGTTGTGCAACATATAAAATGAAAAATTGGATGCATTGGTCGAAAGTGTTTTTAATTGAATTTCATAGCGTCAATATTATGTGCAGCGAGCGTGTCGTAAATTAGATTAGCTCATAAGAAATGTGTTGGCAATCAATTTTTTTCGTCTGCTGCCCTTGTTGTTATCTTCTCCGTTACGCGTGTTACCATATTTTATGAAAATCGCTGTCATAACGGGAATTAAATGCGATTAAGTCGAAAGTGTGTAATAAATACAGGATATAGTGACAACTTAATTTACAAAACAACCTTTTCGTGTGTGTCGTTTAATGAACGGGCATAGAGTGTTGTTTCAGGCAAAAATTATATGTTGAGATATGCTATAGGAGTATCGTGAGAACACACTAACTACTTCATCACCTTGAGCAATTTTATAGCACGTACAACACGGCCTTCTCTCTCTCTGTCTCGCTCTCTTGATTATACACTCCACCGTGGCGTAAGCCGAATGTCTTCATTTCAAGATAATCAATAAGAACAAAAGCACTCTGGCCATGGCTGGCATTAGGAGAGAAACATCGAAAGACAACATCATAAAAAGTGGCTTGATGCTATATCTTTCTTAATAGCTAGCAACATGACTGAATTTAAAAGAATGAAAAAACACATAACACACATGCACACCAAATGTTTCGAAAGTTTCACCACGACTTTCAATTCTGCATTATCGTCCCGTTTTTACCAGCCGCTTCAATCGACCATCCATTTATTCACTTTCAATACTGCCATGCATAGAGAGAGTAAAAGAGCCGTATGCGGTTCTGTGCTTTAATTGAAGATTATGTACAGAACTGTCTGTTCTGTTTTTTATTGCATTTGAACGTTGGTTGGCTCTTTGCAATATAGCCTCAATGCCACAATGCCCCAATGTGTATGTATCTCACTTTTGCACTCTTATTGACTCTGAAGTACTGTCTAAATACAACGTATAACACATCATTTAGTATGCATGTGATGGCTTCGACAATAAATTTAATTGAAACGTTTTCTTTTTACGTTGGACAAATGAGTGGTTACGAAAGCGTGCATTCATTAAATGTCTTTATTTGGGCCACACTTTCTCTCTCTCTCGCTCTTGCCCTCCGTTGCCATTTTCCTTCATCTCTGCTTCTCCATTAATTCCTATCTTTCATTTTGTGGTGTTGCTATTTTGATGGATGTACACTTTGAACAATCTATAGTGTCTTGTATTGCTCTCATCGCACCATGATATTTGATGATATTGCCTTTGGATTTTCCGAAAATGTCTTCTGATTACATGCTAAACGCGCTCAATGCTCCATATTATCATAGACCAAATGGTTAATTCAATGAAACTTAATTTCCTAAAACACACAAAATTTAATTATTTTCCATGTGGCCATTCAGACGTCAGAGATTCGTTTGGCGGCCCGAATGTACGTAAAATGTTTTAATATTCTGACAAAGTGCTGTGTATTTGGGATTTGGCCATTTCCAAAAGTACATTTTAAGCAACAGCAAAAAAGGCATGAAGCATGTAAATAACGGCAGGGTCATCACAATGTAGAATAGCCAAAATATAGTTATTAAGTCCGGAACTTGAGAAATAATCTCATAATGACCAATGAAAAGTGACTTTAATAGAGAGCATATTAGAAAAAAAAACTTTCGTTCTTGAATTGAATTTTAATTTGTTGTTTATCATTTTATAGCATTACTTTAGTCTTTTTCATGCCAATCAAATTTCTCCCTTATATAATCTCAAAAAAATCCAATTGAAATGTCAAGAACATTGAATCGTCGCATTTCAACTTTAATTGACTTAATTCCCCAAACAAAAACAGGAAATTAATTTCTGGTGCTTGACTCCAAACTTTCTCTTTTAAATCCCATTTTCATTCGTACCGTACTTTATGTGTGGATTTACTCTGTCATCAGCTATACCTGATTCGAACACATTTACTTCAATTGATCGGTAAGTTTTTGGCATCACCTTGGCTACAGCACAGAAATTCGACAAATATAGGCGACGGCGTTGTTTCATTTGCTCGCTCAAATTAAATGTTTGATTGGCTATACATGCAGAATTCTCAATGGTTTTACATTCCAAGTCACAGAAATCGTGTTTAGACTCACATAGAAAAAATGTGTCAACAATGAAGGGAATCAAAGAAAGAAAATGGAAAACGCAAATTTTTACTGGTGGAAATCATCAAAATGCTGATACTGTGGAATAAAATCAAAAGCATAATTTGTTAAGGGAAATATCTCGTTATTTGTTCTTGTCATCAGACGATTCACATGTGTCTTATGTAGATGTGCCTGCAAGCAAGTTTTCGACACATACGAAATAACTGCCGTTTATTTATACATCTTCGAGTGCACGCGGTGGCGCGTATGTGATTTTTGTGTTCGTTTTCTATCATTCAATCACTCGTTTGCGTCATGAAGCGGAAGAAGAAATAAAATGCGGGATTCTCATTTTCTCTTTTAAAAAAATGTAATATGTGTTGATTCGGTTGTGTGAACACGATGACAAAATATTTGTAACGATGGAGGTATAAAACGGGAACTTAAACAAAAAAAAAATTATGTTTAAACACTTAAATGATGAAAGAGAGAGAGAGAGAGAGAGAGAGAGAGAGAGCGAACGAAAAAGTTTCGAAATAACACAAATTGCAAAAAAAAAATCGAAGTTGAAAGCAAAATAAATTTATGGCAAAATTACAGATCGGAAAATGCGTCAATATTTGCATGTTTACATACATCTAAAACATGATTTGTTTGGATGCCAATCGAGAGTATTTCCTTTGCATGAGATTGAAATCAAGGCGAAATGTACACAGATAATTCTGATGATGATCGAAGTACCGTCGCTATCGTGCATGAAAATTGAATTGCCATGTGTGTGTATGTGTGTGTGTGCGCCAATTGAATTGTGCACATAAGTCCCCCCTCTGTCCAATTCGTTTTAAAAAAAGCAGCTGGCAAAAAAAATCTTCGGTGATGATGGCTCAATGGTTAGTGAATTTTCCACTCTCGTTTATCGACAAGTGTGAAAACACTAATGGGCGGACACATCATAGACTTCTCTACCATACTCTCCCACTTTAAAGCATACATTCAAATGACAAAGTTCGAGCTATGAAACACATTTCGTCTAACCCAGACGAGATGGATGTGTTCTCATCTAAAGTTTGAATAAACATAAGCATTGTTTATTCAAGTGTATCAAGAAGCACACAAAAAAAGGGCAACATCACGTCGAAAGTGCAATGTGGAGAAATTGCAATATAATGCGATAAAGTCAATTGAAAAACAGCAAAGCACAATCATGGACACATATTCAAACCAATCCACTTGCTGAATGCGTCATATTTCAATCGGAATTTCTTGTCGCCTTCTCTCTCTCTCTCTCTCTGCTGTGTCTTTCATTATTTGTTGTATGTAATGTCGAATGCTTTGTCGATAATAATTTTCGGATTTGAATGTGGATCGCTTGAGGGCGACTTCGAGACTAACACAACATTCACGTTCACACTCGATAACAACAGCGGACGATTGACTTCGGTGTCACGATCTCTGCATCTTTATCTCTATGGGATGTTTTTTTTTCATCTCGGCAAATAGCAAAATTCACTAGAAATTGTGCACTTCCATCAGCTACTCACACATTTATGCTTGTGTTCGCACACATGCTCTCACACAGAAAATGCAGACAATAGATGAATAAATGTGAAAGCAAGAGCAAGCATGCAACATCATTTAATGTTCTTATTTATATTTGTTCTCTGTCTTTCGATCTTCTCATGTGTTGTAGATTTCGATTTGTATTCGATGTTTTTTTGTTCCTCTCTCACACATGCTGTTGTTTCGTTATTCATACGCCACTTTATTTGCCAGTTTCCGTTCACAATCTGCTCCACATGGTTGGAAAAATGGCAACAAATAATAGCACAGCAATGAGACACAAGAGATGGACCATTTGAATTTACCATGTGTGTGTATATTGATATTCGCTCAATTTGCGCGTTATTGTATTGGCAAATGTGCATCGTATCGTTTCTTCGCTCATCTTTCTCTATCTATCTTCTGTTCTTTCCTCCGCTCAAACATTGAACCATCAATTTATCTATTTTTGCCTGAAAAGTTCACCAATTTACGATTATGAGTACGCTGCATACTGTATTTTTCGTTCTTTTTCTTTCTTTTCTGGGTTACAAGCACCAAAGAGCCACATAGTGTCAATAGCCAATCGCAAAAACTGACGCAAGCATTCATTCACCACGTTAAAGACATAGAGAGAAAGAGACAACAGCACAAAATAAAACAATGCCATGAACATGTATTTCATTAGATTTTGCTTTTTGCTGCATAGCATATTTGCACTTCGTTCAAATATTGTGCAGTGATTTTCCAGCCATACATCGAATTTTGCCAATGGTCGTTGTCGCATCTCCAATGAATCTTTGCACTTCTCGCTGTGATTTTCGCCTTTTTCCATCTCTATCGATTCGGTCGCTTTTATTTGAAATATCAGTCAGCAATATTACAATAGGTAAATATTAAATTTCGAGCATTGTTTATTGGCAACTCCCACGCAAGTACTATAAATTACTCATGCTTCATTCATTGGAACGTTCACCATATTTGAATTGTGTATGTGCTTCGTTGTAATCTTTATTCTATCCTTCGGTTACTTCCTACATCCTTTATTTTTATTTGTTTTTATTTTCATGTGTGTACATTTTATCATCGCCGAAAAAAATGCACGAGCGTCGGATTTTCACTTCATTTTGCACATTTATATTTGGCTTCATTTTTCGATTTGTTTTGAATCTTTCTCGCTTCATCTATGTTTTCATTCTAATTGTTCCACATCCGGCACCTATTCAATTGAACAAAGAGCCGAGTGAGGAAAGGGGGAAACATAGAATAAAGTGATCAAACCAAATTTATGGCCATATTTCGAAACAAAGAGATTCAAATTCGTTGGATCAATTTGATTCAGTCGCTTTATTTGCATATTGGAATTGGCTTTCAGTTCGGACGTTTGATGTTTGAGGTTAAGCCAAACGGACAATAAAATGCGTACAATTCGTTGTATGTGTGATTTTTGATAACATTGTTGTATTCAAACCACACAAATTCACAAATGTCGCTTTTGTGCATGGGTACAACACCAATCTTTTTCGATTTCTTTTGAGGTTTTTATTGAAAGGGTCGAAAAATCAATATCGAATTCAAATTGGAATACGAATTGAAATTCATTTAATGATTGTAAATCATTGCGTTTGAGGCAACATATTTCCAAAATCGATTTCTATGACTGCCAATCAAATTGATTTAGAAAGAAGTGAAAAAAAATATGAAAAAAGTGCTATAAATTGAGCGAAAACATAAAAAAGCTCTTGTTAAAAAACAAACACACGAACAAAAAACATGTTTCCATTTGATTATAGTAATGTTTGACGCTAACTGAGGTGAACGGTTGACTATGAATGAAGCCATAAAGTAATAAAAACCAAATCAATTCAAATTGAATATCACTTGAAATCATGCGAGAGAAAGAAAAATATTCATATTAGAATGTATTTACTACTAGAGAAAAAATACAATAAATCATATAAAACGGGGTTGGGGGGGAAAGGGAGATCAAGTAAATCAAGTGGTAGCTGCCATTTAGTGTGCACCGTGCATGGATAACGATATTGTTACTTCAGTTCGTGATTTATTTGAATCGAAAGTTTACTAAATTAAAATGCATACATATATTTGTACGTGAATTGGACGGGCGGCGCATCAAAAATGCATTTCATAACTCTATTCGATGTTCATCAATAGATAACCGATTCGAGTCAAATGTCAGACATTCATTGAACATCATCTAAAACAAAAAGAATTTCCATCATCCGGCAAACACTCAGCCGTGAAATCGAGTTCGATCGGTTTTACTGTGGTACATGTACTGCAGTCTTCAATCATTTATTATGTTATTGTGCGCGCGGTGAATAAAATTTTTCAAGCAATTTATTTTACTCACGCTTTTTTTGCTTGTTTTTGTTTTCGTCTTCGTTTCGTACATGTTCGTTAGATCTTACTATATCCTGAAATTGCTTTAGTTGTTGTACTTTTATTATCATGAAGTTGATGCACACAAAATAAGGCACTTGTGAATTGTCGAGCAAATGGTTGTAGCTGCTGTCTACGTATACTAAAAAAACTCGCAGTAGTGGCCGATGAGAAGTGGCCTAAGTGCTTCTGACGTAATGTGTTTGTTACGCAGTCGCGTTGTTTCACAAGAACGATTTGAAGCTCTGTATTCGGCACATAAACTAAGCAAATCATAACTCGTGTTCGATAACCAATCTTTATGTATATAGGTAGTAGCCAGTGCAATTGAATATAACTAGAACTAATGACATAAAATCGCTCTGAAAAATGGTGACAATGACTTTTTCAACATTTTACAAGTGCCATACTGTGTGTGTGTGTGTGTGTGTGTGTGTGTGTGTGTGTATGTATAAAAGAGAGACCAAGTGCACAGCACGTCGACGTGAATGATGTGAGGAATAAAAAAAAGATTCAAACCTGTGCTGCTCTCACAAAATCAACCGAAATATTGCAGTTTTGAAACGAGAACCACTTGAATAATGCATACAGTTGCGACTACAATAATAATAACCGAATATAAGAGGAAATCAGTGTGCGATGAAACGTTTGTCGAAAAAAAAGCATCGAATCGTGTGTTCTTTGGAAAATTGAAGCCACATACAGTTAGAAATAACGAACAAGAGTTTACTTCAAAAAAGGAGAAAAGAAAAATGTGAATAAGAAATCTATTGGGTTCTTTTGGTTGTGTATTTTTGCGCTACTTTGAGTTGCGAACATTGAAATGAAGTAAAACTGAAAAGGAAACCCACTCACTGGAGACTACATTTCTATTGAAATGTGTTTTAGTTTGAAGCGATGTGCTGGTTTTCTTCGTCAGTTTTTTTTTTCACTTTGGAACAATTATTCTGAATCTCTCGCAACAATGCCACTATGTTGATTCACTTTTTTCTAATTCAATTCGACCGAGATGTGCAGTAGTTGTACATCAGCTCAATTGCATTTGTATACTTCATAGATATAACATTCTACGATTCTGATGATGGTGATTTTCTGTTGTGCGAAAAAAAAACACATACACACAAAAACATAAAGTAGATAAAACTGAAAACGTTTCATGTTTATACACTGCATTACGGTTAACGAAATTTGTCTATCCCTTCCAATCAAAATGATTTATGTAACGGTGATGGTACACAACTATTGTTTGATTCAAGTGGCATTCGCCATTGTTCTGCAATACTTCATATAACGATGATCACATTTCATGGCAAACAAACCGAAGGAAGGGAAAAAATGGATTCCGACCGAGGTCATCGCAAATAATTTATGGCATCACGAATCGGCTATATGTATTGTATATTTAAGATAGTTTGATTGTTCAATGCCAGCTCTATTCTTTCACTATTTCCAACTCGATTCCTCTGAACAGAGTTGGTGTCATTTCCTCTCCCTCTGGCTCTCTCTCTCTCTCTCAATTTCATTTGCTCTTCACTTCAATTGAATGCGAAACAACCTCTGTTATAATTGTTATTGTTTTTGTTCGCAAATGATGATATTATTGCACAGCATTTCCATGGAAAGTACAATTGCAGCTTTTATTCATAGCACAATTCTTCAGCAATTTAATGGAATATGTCTTGTGTAAAAGACGAATCGAAACTGAATATCTTGGCACCTTTCATTTCCATGACGAAATATCCCATTTAACAGACAAAGCGTTGCATTACGTTTTGTGCATGCCGTTGTATAATGTGAACGAATAAAACGCGATCCTTTTATCGAAAATTAGCAAAACTACCAATGGAATTTTCATGGAAAAGTGCCTTTGATGTACAAACAAACATACTCTTTCATTTTGGTGTCATTAACCTGGCTCAGATGTTACTAGCAATTTAATTAATGTTGAAATGACAACACATACGCGTACATCATCGTCTCTGAATCGAAATGATTTACACTGCAAAAAAATGTACGTGCACTTTTTCCAAAATATCTGTCAAATCTACGAATAATCGGCCATGTCAAATTGTCGGTCAAAAATAAACTAGTGCTGTGATACAGATATTAATAAAGGACAACTTTGTAGTGTTTTCGCATAAATTTTGTTGACAGTGTATGAGCAGTGTTCTGACAAATACGCTATACTTGACAAAAGTAGTGTTTGTCGGTGAAAATTTATGTTCATATTTCATGAGTTCGGAGTGTGCATGATAATCATTTTCATAACAACAAACAGCTTTGAAGTTGAACAACGAAAACAACGGCGGCGGTGGCACAACGGTGGCGAAGACGGCGATGGCAATGACAACGAACATCTTATAGGCGAAATTGCATGCTAAACAGTACACACTCAACACACAAGTAGATCAAATCAGAAGATTGTGAATCAAGCAAACTACTCACTTTACTAAAATCTATTTAATTTCATGAATGTTGCAATCATATACGATATTACGATGCGAATTATCACTGTTATTCGGAAATATCGTACTTTGCATATATTAGCCTTTATACGCCAATGCGTATGTTTCTCTGTCTTTCCATCTATCTCTCTGTCTCACCGAATTATAAGCAAACATATTATGCAATGCTTTCAATCTGATTTTGAATTGATTACCACTGTAATGATGGAGCAAAGCGAAGCAAAGCGACCGGGTCGAGTAGCAAGACTGAGAAAGCAAGAGAAATTCACAAGCAAGTATCTTGTTGTTTTCGAACACAAAATTTGCATTTATGAAATTTGATGCAACGTTTGTTTGAGTTGTTATGTAATGCCAACTATGCACGGAGCGAGATAGAGAGAGAGATGCTGGTTCATCTAGATATCATTATTCCAAAAAGAATTCAATCGCATACAACCCAAGGCGAACAACAATTCGATTGAATTTCAAATAACCAGATGAAAACGATCACATAATTATAGAGCGGCGAAGAGCTTCATTTAACAGGAGAACAAAATGAAAATAAACGTCGAACGCAAAATCATTGGGTTAAATTCGATTAAAAATTAGAATGTTTGATTACGTAAAAGGATTGATGATAAATGTCCTGTGGGGTTGAAAAAACATTAAAAAAATAGATGGATAGTGGCATTAAAAGCGTGGACCATCCGCAAACTCTAACTAATGATTTTCCATCGCTATTTCGTATTTCGCGCGGTGATGCAAAGTTCGAAACGCTAAATTGAACCAAAATCCTATTTACGAATTTATCAATCTCAAACGGTTATGGAAATATATTTCAGGAGTTTTTTTATGGTTCGTTTGTTGTTTTTTTTTTCATTCGAGTTAGCTGACAAACGACAAAAAGCAGCGACTCTTTCAGTTGGATTTATTTGAATTTGTGTGCAAATTGATTTTTACCAGCGAAGCCAAGGCGTGTCAACGCAGTTGATAGCCTCGTTAACTTTTATGGACCGTGAAAGGCTGTTGTTTGCACCTGGACATACATATGATATTTGGATTACTGTCGATAACACGACACCATATACATCTATTTTTGGGGGTATGTGTGTCCATGTCGTCAGCATTTTTAACAAGCGATATTTGAATACGCAACCAAGCAATGCTCAATCTGAAGAGAGAAAAAAATAGGCTGCTCGAGCCCATTTGAAAATGCAGTTATCAATATTTAGTGCGCTCGATTTCGCCTAAAACATTTATATCCATTTACCGATTTTCGTTCCAAGATTAACGAGACGGCGCGCGTAGTAGTCGACGATCAGCGTTAACAGATGCTGAGGAAATTTTATTATTATTTAATTTGATTTTCCGAGCCAATCAGTTTTTTTTCCCCATACATTAGCGTGACAAATGTCATTTTTTGAGACGGACAACATAACGCACCAAAATGTCTAATAAAAACATTAAAAGCTCATTTCCAAGTTGGTACCAGCGACGAACAACTCGATTGGATGATGAAACGCGCACACGAACACATGATAATCGAATCGGTAATTTTATGTAGCAGTGAACATGCATCCGATGAAACCGCACACGGCATCCAATTTTTTTCGTGTCAGCCTTGCAAGCACCAACTATCGTTGAATGAAGTTTTCCGAAAATGTGGAAAATGAACCCCACGATATGCATCAATAATTTGGTGTACAATTTTGCTATTCGGTAAAAAGATGTACCGTATCTACGTCGGTTGCAAAATCACCACCAATTGAAGCTATCGACGATAAATGTTCTCTCTTTCGTTTGATTGCTTTCTCAGCATCTAATCTATCAATTTATGTGACCGCGAGACTGGTATATTCCGTGGTTCATTAACGGTATTATGCAGAATCGGAGCGATAAATTCATAGTTCTGTGGTCGCATATGCCATCTGTTTTATTCATAGTTTTATAGATGTCTGATGTCATTGGTGAATATTGATTTGAATATCATTTGACGATCTTGCTTTAAGTCTGCATAATTTGCATTGGATAAGTCGACATGTAAATGTGTAAAAAAACACAGAGAGAAAATGTATGGTATTTTTAATTCAATTTTGGTAGATTTAATATAAAATCAACCAAAAACGAATTAAATTTACCATTTTTGACATCTCTGAGGCATACTTTTCAAAAGAGACTATCAGTTGAATTAGTTTTATCAACTGCTTCATTACATTTACCAACTTTTCGAAACCACAGATGGCGCTAGCACATGAATTTGGTGAATGTAATGAAGCAATTGGTAAAACTTATTCAAGTGATAGTCCTTTTTGAAAAATATGCTTCAGAGATGTCAAAAATGGTAAAGGAGTTGGTGATTTTTCTTCATATGAAGTGAGTCTACTGTCAAACGTCAATATATTATCGAACCTTTCTATGAAATGTACAGTGGCGCCACCTTTTGGTACTAAGTAATTCCATTTCGATAAAAGGGTTCGATGAAATATTGACATTTGACAGCAGACTCACTTTTTCACGAAGTTCTTTAATTCACTGTTGGTTGATTTTATATTAATTCTACCAAAATTGAATTAAAAATAAAATGTCTTACATCCGTAAGATGAACTTTTCCGCACTGTGATCAGCGACATGAAAGAAAACTAAATCTGACATTAGTTTTAGATAAAAATAATTTTCGAAGCACTTTTCTTACAAAAACTACTAAAGATGGGAATTTTTGTATCGGAGCCATGCCTATATGATATCGTAATCATGTGAAAATTTGCAGAGGTTATTTTTTTCACAAAAAGTTAACATTCTGAAAGTTTGAAGAAATTTCAATGCATATTAAGGGTACTTCCCATACAAAATTTCGTTTTAGAGCGAAAAATCCAAAATATTGTTCGGAAGGTGCCCCTAATATTCGTTGAAATGTCTTCAAACTCTCGGAATAGTATTTATGTGTGATAAAAATAACCTGTGCAAAGTTTCAGCTCATTACGATATCATACAGGCATGGCTTCCATACAAAAATCCAAATTTTTTGAATTTTTTGTATGAAAAGTGTTTCGAAAGTTGATTGTATCTGATGTTGGCTACGAACGTTCGTTCGTTCGTTCGTAGGCAATAGAAATAACATTTTTGTTCGTTCGTTCGTTCGTAGAAATTTAAAAATAAAATTGTGTTCGTTCGTTCGTTCGTAGGAATTGAAAAAAAAGAAATTGTTCGTTCGTTCGTTCGTAGATTTTGATAAATAACAATTTTGTTCGTTCGTTCGTTTGTTCGTTCGTTCGTAGCGATTTTTTATTTCAATATTTGACCAAAAAGGAATCAATTATATTATACACTTATGTCCTGATTTTAAAGTATGAATCAATTTATTTTTATTATAGGGCAGGAAGTGATATTGAGATATTTATATTATTTTTGTGTACATTTTTGCGAAAAATGAAAAATTAGTGAAATCATTTTTATAAGCTCCTTCCCATTTCTTCACTATCTTTCTCCATCACCCCCCTTAAATTTTCCCCTTGAGGACGTATGCTCGATCAAATATTTTTTCAACAAATCAAACGTTGGCCATACCATCCAAAGTGTAGGTACTTTATCTGCTTCTAGTCGTTCGCTCCATATTTTGAAACTTTTCAAATAATCTCTGATTATTTCTAGATCATTTCGTGGAATATTAGTCAATTTGTGCATAACATCAGCATTTTTAACTGCTTGTTCTTTCTCCAATAAAATTTGTGCCAATTGTGTATAATTCAAAGCGACTGAGTTCAAAGTGTAATAAACAGTATTCCAACGAACTTCAATATGTTTTTGCAATTTTGGGTTGCATGTTTCACCTAAGCCGCTATTCCGTATGAATGATACCTTTGCTTAAAAATATTGCACTAGCAACTGAAGTTGAACGAGATGATGTGTATGGTGTTATTGATGATTTCATTTGGAAATTAGAACCGTTTCATCAACAAGGTGAAAAAAATTTGAACGAATGCGTGAACATCAACACCGAGAATCAAGACATTTTGGAAACATTCATGGGCCCTTCCAATGTCGAATCAACACCACACAGTAATTTGACTGAAAAATTGCAAAGATACTTGCAAGCGAAAGTAATGCCAACAAACCCATATGATTTTGATTTATGTGGGTGGTGGTATGAAAATCGTCATACATTTTCAAAATTATATCAATTATTCGTGTCAAAGGCCGGAATAACTGCATCTTCGGCACCATCGGAACGAAAATTCAGTGAGACTGGCATAGTAATAACAGCACGACGTTCAAATTTATTGCCAGACACCGTTTCTGACTTAGTTTTGGCACGAAACAGTCTCATGGAATTTTTATAAGTTGTTCATTTTTCACAAAAATTTACACAAAAATAATATAAATATCTCAATATCACTTCCTGCCTTATAATAAAAATAAATTGATTCATACTTTAAAATCAGGATATAAGTGCACACAAATGACAACTAACCTCAATATGAACAAAAATTGACATAAAACTCAACTTATCCGAAGTCTCAACCGTTTTGGGATAAATTTTAGTATGCATTTTTTCCGCTCAAATGCCAAAGTGATATATGTTAAGCACTTAAATATTTGAGCTGAAAAAATCTGAACTAAAATTTATCCCAAAAACGGTTGAGACTTCGGATAAATTGAGTTTTATGTCAATTTTTGTTCATATTGAGGTTAGTTGTGATTTGTGTGTGTATAATATAATTGATTCCTTTTTGGTCAAATATTTGAAATAAAAAATCGCTACGAACGAACGAACAAAATTGTTATTTATCAAAATCTACGAACGAACGAACGAACAAATTTTTTTGTTTCGATTTCTACGAACGAACGAACGAACAAATTTTTTTTTTCGATTTCTACGAACGAACGAACGAACAATTTCTTTTTTTTCAATTCCTACGAACGAACGAACGAACACAATTTTATTTTTAAATTTCTACGAACGAACGAACGAACAAAAATGTTATTTCTATTGCCTACGAACGAACGAACGAGTGTTCGTAGATGTTCGCAGCCAACACTAATTGTATCGCAAAACTAACGTCATATTCGGTTTTCTCGTACCCAAAAAACCCCCAATACACATTTTTGAGTGTTTAAGAATACATTAAATATCACTTTTGGAAGAAAAATTGAATTTTTCCCATGGATGGACATGGGCATCACACCAGACATGACACTTTACCCTGTCAACCAAAGTCGGTCAAAATCTAATGGTTTCTATTCCTCGGCACCCCCAATCATCCTATGAAGTCAGATTTTGAATTACTTTTCTTGTTTGAAAGTTATCGTGTTAACAAATTTTTGCGTACAGGGTACAGGGTACAGGGTACATGGTACGCACATACATTCGGACATCGAAAAAACGCTAGATTCGTGTTCCCTGGCCCCAAAAACACCCAGAAAACTTATTTTTTGGGGAAGATAATTTTTCGACCGATTCCAATACTTTACCTTACACACTAGGTGTGTGCGGGAAAGTAATACCACATTTTTTCTCTCTGTGAAGAGCCAATTACTCTATGTACATTTGTCTGCGGTGACTTAAGTCAGTCGTTAAAATTCACATTTCAAAATTCTGCCCCCATTAAAACGTAGAACGGTGACTGCTTCGCCAGATGAAATGTGAAAAATAGTCAAAACAGTTTTAATCTTTACCATAGAAATTCGTATTATTTTCCATTTGAGCAGCTATTTTACAAGCAACTCATACCTCGAAAGTGGCATCATCACTTGAATTAATTGAAATAAATTTTGAGAATTTGCTTGCTAAAGAATGACCTCGGTTTCTCTCCGGTTGTCGCGATGGTGATGGTCGTACATGACACGTTGGACGTCGGATAATATTTTGTGCTGAATTGGCTGAAGACTCATTCTCACTGCCAACCGCATGAAATTCTCATTAAAATTTTGCATTTCCTCGCATTAACCACAAACACATTGAACGGCAAAAACATACACAATAGAGTGGTTCGTTTTTCGATGTTTTTACAAATCAAGTACGTCCCACCCAATAACCTTATGGGGACATCCAGTAGAGTCCAAAAATGCATAGAAAAACTGTATACCTTGTAAATGGCTTTTGCGCCAGGCCTCCCAAATTTTTCAAAAAATGCTCATTTTTGGCATATTTTGACATTTTTTAGTCTCAGTTTTTTTTATTTTATTCTGATGAAACATGCAGAAACGTTGCAAATTGGAATGAAATAACGAAGAATAAGAGATAATAGAGCGAACTAGACGCGCCGCAACCTATAAATGGCTCAAAAAATTCAGAATAATAGACTTTAGGGAATGTCAAATTTCAAAGAATTTATAAATATTTTGACTGTGTAGTTTAAAGTGATTTTAGTCACAAAACTATTTCGTTTGTAGACTGTAGAGATTCTCACAAAAATTGCTCTCATTCACTTTTTGTTGGTGTTGTTCTTATTGAGACATAGCATGTCATACACTCATAAAAGTACCGTTAATCGAAATTATCTCTCGATTCAAAGTCACACTGCTAAGCTAAGAGCTGCATCACCTCCAGTCGTGATTCTATAAGCCTTTATTGCAAATGTTTTATTTACTCTGGTATTGTGTCAAAATGTCGCGAAAAACTCGGTCGGAATACAACGACAAGATTCTTGGAATTTGTCAAGAATTCAAAACAAATCAATTGCCCACAAATTCCGATGTTCTGAAGCAATATTTATATTCGCGTCGAGATGGTTTAAAAAGTGAATCTAGAAATTATTATTTGCAACAGACAGCTGATTCAGTTCAAAGCTTATGGATGAAAACAACGATTCCAACAATCAATCTCAATTCAATCAAGCGGAAGATTGAGAAAATTTACGATCAATATGTTAAAATTAACAAAAATCAAACCAAAGCAAATTTCAATTCAATTGCAGGAACATTTCTTGCTGATTTGGAGTCAGAATTATTTGATGTATCAATTTGCAGATGTAGCAGTGTTTGCAAATGTTCATACAAATTCAAGGTTCCACACACAGAACGAGAATTTCTGAATGATCAAAGAACTTCTCGGAAAATGTACTTGATTTCCACAAATCAAAACCAAATTGAATCATCAGCAATTCAAAATTCAACAGCAAATTCATCACTTACATCGACGCCAGCAGTAAAACGTAAAAAACTCGATAAACCGATTCTTCGAGTATCACGAGAAAGAGAGAAACTGTCAAACGAAGCATCGAAAGGGATAACAACACATCGTATGGATCTGTCAAACACCGTTAGAGAGAGTCAACGTTTCAAAATCTCTACTCGTGCAACGGCGTCTCTACTGAATGCGTTTCTCAAAGATAATGGTGTCAACGATAAAGAAAATGTAATTGATAGAAACAAAATTATACGGCAAACGAAGAAACATAATGCGTTGTGTGAGACAAAACATTCAAACAGTGTCATTGACTCATTAAACAATGTGCGGTATTTTGGTTTGTTTTTTGATGGTAAGAAAGATAAGACGAATGTGTTGGTGCGGAATGAGAACACAACTCAAAATCATCTGCGTACACAAACAGAAGAACACTACACAATAATTTTTCAACCCAACGGCTTATTTTATGCCCATGTCTCGCCATGCAATGGAACAGGAAAATGCATTGCAGAAACTATCAATGAGAAAATAAGCGGCGATGAGATTGATTTGAAAAAATTGAAATTCATGGGAGCCGACGGTACTGTCACTAATACCGGACATACAAACGGTAAATACTAAATAGTAAATATGTTTGTCTTTTTCGCTCGCATTGAAATTCACATTTGATTTTGACAGCGGCCCACTGGTTTTACAAAGTACTTTTGTTTAGAGCAAAACTTACAATATTTACTTTCGACTTTATTTTATGTAGGAGCAATACCATACATTGAACGATTGATTGGCCATGCTTTGCATTGGTCTATATGCTTGTTGCATTTCAATGAACTTCCTTTAAGAGAGATATTTTATAGAATCGATGGTGTTACGAGCGGGCCAAAGCAATTTAGTGGTAAAATTGGAAAAATGCTTACTAATTGTGAACAGAGAAAAGTCAAGAAATTCAAAAAAAGATTCTCTGATGATTTACCTGTATGGTCAAAAAATGCTGTGAAAGATTTAAGTGTTGATCAACGTTACCTCTACGAAATATGCCATGCAATTCAAGCGGGTGTTGTTAGCTCATCATTGGAAATGAAAAATCCTGGTACATTAGTGCATTCACGATTCTTAACTACGGCCAATAGAATACTTCGATACTACGTGACGTTCAATATTGCTTCCAAAAAACTCAATACACTTGCCGATTTCATAGTCAAAGTTTATGCACCAATGTGGTTCGCTATCAAAACGAATGATTCTTTTCAAATGGGACCGAAATTGATTTTCAAATACATTGAATTGGTACGCAACAATATGGATTCAGAAATGCGAGATATAATTTTTGATGTAATAAACAGAAATTCATATTTCGCGCATACTGAAAACGTTTTGTTGTCAATGTTGACGGACAAAAATGAAACCATCAGAAAAAGAGCTGTCGATTTAATATTGAAGGCGAAATGTGATAAAAAAGACGACAATTCAATCCGCAAGTTTCTCAAGCCAGAAATCAATTTCGACGCAAAAGCATACCACGAAATGGTTGACATCAGCAACGTTGACCCACCAATAACACAAAAGGAATCATTCGAGAATGTCAAGTTATGTATCGAAAGTGCCGAAAATTGGATAGCAGAAATATCAAACGGGATTCCAGTCCACACTCAAGCCGTTGAACGAGCTGTTCAACTAGTTAGCTCAGTGTCAACTCAAGTTGCGGGTGAAAAAAGTCGTCATCAAAAAATTTGTTCAACTATACAGTCCAGAGCACTTATGCCCAAAACAAATTCGAAAAAAGATTATGCGAATTACATGCAAAGTTAATTTGGTGTTCCATTATTTGTACATCTGCTGAAACGAAAAAAGAATAAATTCTTTGAAATTTGACATTTCCCAAAGTCTATTTTTCTGAACTTTTTGAGCCATTTATAGGTTGCGGCGCGTCTAATTCGCTCTATTATCTCTTATTCTTCGTTATTTCATTCCGATTTGCAACGTTTCTGCATGTTTCATCAGAATAAAATAAAAAAACTGAGACTAAAAAATGTCAAAATATGCCAAAAATGAGCATTTTTTGAAAAATTTGGGAGGCCTGGCGCAAAAGCCATTTACAAGGTATACAGTTTTTCTATGCATTTTTGGACTCTACTGGATGTCCCCAAAAGGTTATTGGGTGGGACGTACTTGATTTGTAAAAAAATCGAAAAACGAACCACTCTAATACACAACAACAAAAATATTGCAATTAGCCACAATGTTAACTGTTGGCATTTTGCATATATTGAAAGTGCACTTGTGCAAAGGAAACAAAACGGTATTACCGAATGTATCGACAATCATAGCTGCTCACAATTCGTTGAATAATATATTCATTGCGTTGTATGTGTTTTTCTCGTCATAACAAAAATGCACTTTTTCTACACATACACGCTTGTTAAGCGTACTGCCGTTTCGAATATATGTAAAATACATTTTATGAATGCAAATAGTACAGCATATTCAACACCGCAAAAAACCGACCGAATGGGAAAAGTAAAAAAAAATGTAGTGAGTAAGAGAGTACCATGGAGTCCTTACCACTATTGCATTCCGAGTGTTTTCAGGTAAATGAGCACACAGTCATCATTCCACAAATTTGCGTCTATGAGTGTCCTCATTTATCGACATTTCATTCCAATGTTATGGCCATTGTTATAAGTATTATCCCAGATTATTATCACACATTTGAAATGTGCCCATTTTATAGCAATGAAGTAACACGCTAGTAGAAGCAATTTGAAGTCATTCAACAGAAATTGTTTTTTCAAGTTGTCATTAATTTTGCATTTTTTACTCACTTCCATCGGCCAGAATGCACTTACCTGCAATGAAAATAGAGAAGAAAAATATAAATTAAATGTTTATCTGCTGTTATTTCTATGCTATGTAATATTGAAATTGAGCGGATTGAGAAAAATATGAAAATATAAATTCACCAAGTGAAAGGGTTTAACTGATGCAAAACGAACTGAAAGGGTTTAACTGAGGAAATTCTTATAAGTTTATCGTCGATTCGGAATTTCACCAATTTATCGTTTGCTGACATTAAGATTACAATTTTTCGCTCCCCCCTCTCGCTCTCTCTCTCTCTGTCTATCTGACGTCCTCTGATTAAAATGTCAAACGTACACAGCCAGACACATGGCATCGATTGCGAAAGAGAACAAGATTGAAAATGAAGAAATATAGATATGGTGCATGGCCAGCAATCTACATACAACAGAATCATCGCTCGAAAACTATTTATTTGCCCTGTAGAGCAGAATATCTTTTTTTTTCTTATTTCCGGATTCAATTTATGTTGTGTTCACTTTCATCGAATAGTCCACGTTTCACTGAGCTCGCATATTTTTTCATTTTTCATTTCGTCTATGGCATTTTGATCGATGTCGATGGCATTCGACAACGATTTCGCATCTCGCAACAAAGTATGCAAAATAAAATTATTATCCCATATTTGATGCACTCTCACATTCATTTTTCAGTTCGTTGAAAAACATTCCACAATCTCTTTTCAATTTTGTTCATCATACTCATTTTCTGCATCCCATTCCATTACAATCGCTATAGCTATTTCGCTAACTATTTACGGTTTGATTGCATAATTTCATATTTTTGATTGATTTCTTATCTCGAACATGTACTTTGGTAAAATGTCAAATTATTATCGATTCAATCAAATTGGACTGCATCTTTTTTTCCACTTCAATGAAATTACTTGCTTAGTAGAACGATTCTTTTGCTCAACTATCTTCGTTGGAATTTTGTCGATAAAAAGAACTGATTGAAATTTGCAATGGCGTAAAAGCTGTTTCATTCACCAAATTCAAAACTTTGATTTCAATCAACTCCGAAATTCGATTCTTTGTTCTTTCTAAACAATGTCGTATTATTTTCACTGAAAATGCCATTCACACAAAATTTGTGACTTCTCATCATTTTTCGCATCAAAAACTCCGATCATGTTGAAACACACAATTGGACATGCACGAATGCAATATTCATTAGGCATGATTCATATTTCAATACACACAACAAAGGAAATGACCAAAATAACGGGCTTCATTTTGATTCGGTGTCCATGTCTTTTTCAACTATTATCGACATCAAAAGAAGTCACTCGAATCACCGAAATTCTTGTTAAAGCAGGAAAAATCAAACACGAAGAATGTGACAACGGTATTGAAACATGTTGCACGAAAATGCATTATATTTACGTGAAAATCCACACATGAAAATTTCCGTATGAGACATGGAAGCCATTTCGGAGTATAATGATCGAAAAGGTATTGATCGGGTTTGACACGAATAAAAAAACGTTGAAAACTCTATTAAAAACTTTTTTTGGCATTAATAGACCTGTCGCTAGTGTGGTTGGTGTGTTCGTCGAGTGGCAAAAGGGTAAAAATGCCAGGGGAAGAAATTGCTAAAAAAAAGAACAATGCCACAATTACGCTTTAAACTGGTTTATTGTACGCAAATGCAACAAAAGTCTATTCTTCTTAGTCTTTAATCAGATTTTATCAAGTTTGCAGAAAAGATGTATTGAACGCAGTGTAAAAAGAAGAAAAGTAGTCCATTGTGTGTTAGCGGAAATAATCTTTATCTTCGGACTCTTTTTTTTCTCAACCCAATTACATTTTTTTGTTGTTGTACTTATCTGTTTTCCAAAGTAATTAAAAACTTTCATTTTTTTGTCCCGCCGTGTGCTGGTTTATTGGTGAAAAGCGCACACAACACACAGAATACACACACTATAAAGGCAAAAGTGATATCGTGCAATTTATTAAGAGAATGACATTGTTTGGTGTTTTCGACTTTCATTGTGATGCTGCATTATACCCCGTTCCTTAGTGCTGCAGTCGTTGTTGGAACAAATTTGCGCTTTTATCATTGTATCCGTTTGCTATTCTTTTTTTTCTCTGTTTGTGACCCAAAAAAAAGAAGAGAGAAATGATTGCAGTTATCTTCGAGGAGAAACACCTCGGCAATACAAAACAAATGCATTTGATGATTTCTATTTTTAACAGAAGAACAATGAATGGAGCGGCTCAAACAGGAAACACGAGTAAATTGAAGTCCGTCGCTATTGTATGACTCATTTTATTTATAAATAGCAAGAGGAAGTTAAGTTTGAAGCAAAAAAAACAAGTACCAGATAAACAACAAGAGAAAAACTTGAGATTACAAGCAGAAGAACAGCGACAACAACTTGCTGTGATTTATATGTGTCACTTCAATTTTCACTTCACTCAATAATTAAGCGTCAAGCAGAAGCAATATGAACATTAACTACCAATTAAGGAAAAATGATTTCACACCTCAAACTATTAACCTTAATTGGATGTGATGACGACTGTTCGCGATAATCGTGTGCGCTTCAAAAATTGAGTTTGACAATTTGCGCAGAAAAAAACGGGGATAAAACAGATTGAAAACGTAAAAGCATCCAAGCACTACACTACATGGTTGTCGGACCTCAACTATTGACTTTATACGACAATGGCAATAATTCGATAATATCGAAAAGAAATAACCATTAAATATTATATGGTCGGTCAGATAACGACTGCAACCCAACCGAAAAAAAAAAGCGGTCATAAACCAAATTGAGTGCAAATTTTTTCTACACAAAATGTTCGAGCTGACATTAATTTCTGATCAAAAACACTGTTGATATTGACAACCATAGATTCAGGGTTTATGGTAAATTTTCTCCGGCGTCTTCATTTTTAATCGGCCATTTAGTGTTTTTTGCATATTGTAAAAACTACCGCAAAATATGTGGCGACGAATAACGCACGTTGGTGCTTCTGATTTGTGAAAGTGTGTTAAGATTACTTGATTTTTGATTATTGAAGCGAAAACTCATAAAATTTAAAGACCCACACACCATTCTCTCGTCGCATATATCGTTCAATCAACAGCATTGAAATTCAGTGCTCGCTTTACCGTCTCATATGTGCTTGCAATCAATATTTGTGCATCAAGAAAATGTATAAACCATAAATTGTTTATTGTTCTCTAGATAAAAATTTACAATAGCACGATCGGTGTAAAATAACCCATGAGAATACTCTTATTACCGCTTAAAATGAACCATAAAATCAATTTTATCGATGATTTTTGGCGGCGCTGGCCTACTATCAATAATCAATCACATTGCGATGCAGGTTTTTCCGAAAGCATATACATTTTGCCCATTTTTAAAGGTTACTCCCAAGGCCATGCTGAACGTTGAGTGCCATTCAATTGGATGATCCCTTTTTTACGATGGTAGCATAATACAATGATTGTCGTAAAACCTCCTACTTTGCGGACCACATTTGTGGTTCGAAGCATTTTCGTCTCTTGTATTTAGTTTAAATTGTTGCTAAATCCATCATAAACCACTAACAACGTATACAATAACCGACAATAACATCATTTGAATCTATGCATGTTTTATGTTTAAAAGTAATGACAGAGTTTGATTCATGACACAACTTCAAATTAAATTGTATTTACTTCGAGATTCACATTTCATTGATGATTGACTTCAAGTGAAATTTAATTTGTATAGAGTTTCAAGTGAAACACCAAATAACACTGAAATAGTTATTTACTTTGAACAACGGAAACACTAAATATTTTGTTGTCGATGATTGTTGTGTCGAGGTTTGCAACAATGATATTTTAATTAAATTCTAACACTTTTGTGATAATTAAATTTTACGTTGAAAATTACTTTTAAATCTACCGTTTACTGTTTCTCTCTCCCTTTTTTCTTTTCTCTCTCTGTGTTTGTGTCGATTTTGACAACTATGCGTATGCATAATAATAAACTTTTTCATCGTTTCAATTACTTGCATGCATGCGTTTACACAAATTCATTCGGTAACTGTGGTGTATGAAGAAAATTCATTTTAATTCCATGCTTCTTTCCAATTATTTCGAAATTGTGAGAATTCAAGTGAAAACACACATCAATCAGTGTGTGAAAAAAGGGAAATCAAGTATGTGACAAACATGTTTCTCATTTCCGCATATTTCAAATTAAAATAGAATACTTTTGTGCAATTTTTTGCTGTTTACCACTGTGTATACATACTAATCATTAATGCTAGTTTACACAAAAGCGAAACACTTTCTTATGCAAATGCATGCTAATGGAACATTATGATTTGTTTATGATATAGCTGTAGGCGTCAAGCAAAATGCACCATATTCTGACCGCAAAATCCATGCCATTTCAATGCTTGAATTTGCTATTGAATTTATTGAAGCAAATAGTGGTCCAGCTATTAGTGCAGCATGGATTTGGTTGCATAATGCCTTGATTTGGTCGCACAGCAACTGATTTTATCTACATAAAATAAACAACGAATCGTGGAAATATTTTATTCATTTGGTTGAGGATTAGTGTTAATGAGGGATTTATGCCTTTTTTGGGGGAAAATTAAGAGATTTTTTATATACATTTTTTGAATCGGGATTTTATTTTTGTGTGTGCGTATTTAAATAACACTTTTCTTTAAACACGATTATGTTTGAATCATTCAAACTGATAAACATTTGGACGTTGTTTGGAAGGCATGTGTAATTAGTCAATGCTGAATTAAAAATTGTTCAATATGAAGACCAGTTTTTTTTTTCTTCAAAAAAATCTCCCTCCTCGTCGATTTTGAGTGTTAAGATCGATGTTAAATGTTTGGGGTTCGTTTCTCTTCGATAGGTACTCAAATGGAAAAAAGGTCATTTTCGATAATGATTTTGAATCAATGCAAGCCGGACCATTTATGTAATACAATCAAGTGATTTTGTTGAATTGGCCAGTGTGTTTTACATTCGTGTGATTTGAATTGAAAACAAGTGATCATCTCATTTTCTCGCATCATTTGATTTCAAGACACAACCGTATGTACTCATCGTGAAATCCAATCGTTTTAAGTAATATACCTTTTTTGGGTGTTATGGTCAATAAAAAGGGATTTCCATGCATTGATTGAAAACAACCAAAAAAGAATCAATCGAAATTTAGCTGGTATCGATATAATGTTGATTTGATGAAATATTGTGTCCATGACTGGCATCAAAAGTGAACAAGGTCGTTTAAGCATCAAGTCATTTGCTTAGAAGTTCATTTGGCAGTCACGACAACTTCTTTTTCATCCGATGTTGTTGCGATAAAACAAATGTGGTCTATCGTCTGACGCATGATTTTCATTGACGTTTTTCGACAACTGATATTCCTTCAACACCACACCACCATGACGGTGACCTTGTCTGTATATTATCGTTTAGTTCATTATTCATTTCACTGCTGACATCATTTGGGTGAATGAGCTCGAAAAGTGGTAAGAGGTGCTCTAATCGATTTTTTTCTTATCTCATTAACATTTTTCTTTTTAATATTGTGAAAATTTGATGTGAATTGCTTTCTTTCGGGCACATTTTAATGAACATAAAACTTCAAGAACCAAAATGGAGGCATAATCAACGAGTTTAAAGTTTTCTTTTGGTCGATGGATCTTTATCTTTTTTAATTAAAAAAAAAAAGAATCTTACGGACCGGAAAATCTTGAATTATTGACAACACTTTAACATAAGTTTTTCGACCGAAAATTCATTGGAAAACTTGAACTCCAACAACTTGCATCCGAAATGTGATTTTTTTTGCTGTTGTTATTTTTAGATTCATTTGGAATACTTTCGGACAAAACTATAAAAACACATTTTGTTGTGTGTGTGTGTTGTACAATGGTTTTCGAGACTCAACAAAGAGAAAAGAATAAGTAAAGGAAAACATTTCGTCGTTGTTGCTTGAAAAATCACTGCAATGAATTTATTGGTGCAATTCAAGAATTTCATTGTTTTCAAATGTCCGAGCTAAGTAAACAAGTTGCTTGAACAAATTCCGTACTCGACAGACACATAATTCCTCAAACTTTGTGGTTTTCCATGTCTGTTCCGACCACACGACCAATGCTCACACTCATAATTCATGGCCGAATGTTCTGAAGTCTCCGCAACCAAAGGCGATGTCTAATAAATATCAAGAATGTTGAATTTTGAGCAAGGGAGAGAGAAAAACGATGGTTTGAATATATTTCTTTGGCACAAGAAAAAAAAAATTCCACAGAAAACCGAATGAACTGAGAACAACAAGTGTTTTCTTGTGCTTTCGACACATTAACCAAAAGTGATGGCTTTAAAACCCACTTTTATTTAGTCTTCTTTCTCATACAAGTGTACAGAGTAACACAATAATATTTAATATTTCGTCGTTTTTTTGCGCTTTCGTTGTTGATTCAAAACATCGTTGGAGGGGAAAACACACCAAAAGCAGTACATTGACGATAAGGACACATTGAACTTGATTTCGGTCTACTTTATTATTACATAAATGCGAGAGTAAATTTTGTTGTGCATATTTTTTTCTTCTCTTCATCGCTTTGAATGTTTTTTATTACAAACTTTCTCTCGCTAGTTCAATGTTTTCTTTGTGCGAATCGGTTGTTTTTTTTTCAATCGCCCAGTTTTTTCGCCGCGAACAAAACACGAAACAAAACTCAAATGAATAAAAAGTTTGTTGTTTTGCTTTTTGCCATAAGCTTTAAAAACAGATTTTTGTTCATCATTGTTGTTGTCGTCGAAAGAAGGAAAATGAGTACGATCAGTGAGTGGTAAGTACTTGTGATTTCTTTTTTTTTTCAAGTTTTCATTCGCAGCTCTGAAAAAGTGTATGCGGGCGTTGGTTGAAAGCGACAAAGAAAGAAAATCTATTTTTATTTAAACAACAGCTAAATTGCAATTTTGGATTGTATGATGCGGATATTGCGATTTAAATTTGTTTCATTGCTTTGGGAAATGGACGAAAATACATTGTAAATAGCAACGATTTAAGCTTATTTTCATTGACTTATGCGTTATTACCATGGTTATTAATCTCTCTCTCGCTCAGCTTTGGGACTATATGAATAAATGCGTTATAATTATGGCCATGTGTTGGAACATTCGTGTTGTTATTCAAAGATCGCCAAATGGGAATATCGACTCAGCGCAACTTGGTTCACATGTTGCCATGATTTTAGCTAAAAAACCATCGAAAATACTGTCGCGTGCAAGACTCATTAATTCGCATTTCAATGCGAATGTGTACATAAATCTTAAGCCAACATGTTTGCTTTTCGTTAGCGAAACTTCGCTGAGAGAAAACACTCTGACATTTCAAGCAGATTATTTTTGGTACAGTTTTTCGATGAAATACATTTGGCAAAATTTATCGCTTTTTATAAGTATACATGTGTTCATATACTCATTAAGATGAAGACATTCAATTTTGGCCAAAGTTCGCATGTTGCTGTAAAGTGCCTTCCATCAGTTTTCCCGTAAGCGAATATTTTTACCCAAACAACCAACCGCAATTTTCGTGAAATCAAAAGGATATTAATAAAAAATAATCAATAAATACCACAAAATGTACAGCTCATATTACTTCAAAACATATGTAAAGAAGTACTTTTATGTTGGAGCTTTTTTTAGATTAATTCGAACAAACTTTTGACGGATTTTCCTTAGTTACTTTTCCGCACACACCTAGTGTGAAAGGGGAAAGTATTGCAATGGGTCAAAATTTACGAAACCTCAAAAACATGTTTTCTGGACGTTTCTGAGGTCAGAGAGCTCGAATCAGGCCGTTTTGAGCATGGTTGGTGTGGGTCTGTTCCACGTCGTACGTCGTACGTTGTCCGCCGTACGCAAAATTTGTCCATCGATTATCTCACCCCCCAGAAAAGTTATTTAAAATCTGACTGTACAGGATGGAAATCATTAGATTTTGAGCGATTTTGGTTGATGGAAAAAAATGTCATGCCTGGAGTGATACCTATGAAAAAGAGTCCAATTTTCGTCCAAAAGTCATACTTAATGTAGACTTAAACACTCAAAAATATATATTGGGGGGTTTTTTGGCACGAGAAAACCGAATCCGAGGTTAATTTTGAGATACAATCAATTTTTGATACAGTTTCCTTGAAAAAATCACAAAAAAATTGCATTTTTGTATGGGAGCCATGCCTGTATGCTACCTTAATGACGTGAAACTTTGCACAGACTATTTTTTGCACAAAAAAATAACATTCTGAAAGTTTGATGAGATTTGAATCAAAATTAGGAGTACCTCCCATACAACATTTTCAATTTTTGGTTCAAAAAAGAATATTTTGTATGGGAGGTACTCATAATTTTCGTTGAAATTTCTCCAAACTTTTCGAATGTTATTTTTTTTGTGCAAAAAATAACCTGTGCAAAGTTTCACGTGCTTACGATACCGCATACAGGTATGATTCCCATACAAAAATCCATTTTGTTTTACTTTTGTATGAAAAGTGTTTCAAAAATAATGTTTATGGCAAAATTAACGTCAGATATATTTTTTATAGTGTTTTATAGAAAAAAGAATTCTTTCAAATGTCGTACAAATGGGTTCATCATGAAGTGTGAAAAATCTTTTCCGAGTACTTCTGCTATTAAATAAAAGAATATTTCGATGCCGAACACATTTTTTGGCCTCAAACTTAACGCCGCTTGAAAGGCTTGAAAAATCGAACAAATATTATTTTGAAATAGCTTAATAGAATACGCATCTACCACCGTGCGGAAAAGTTCGTCTTACTCCTGTAAGACTCTTTATTTTTTTTCGGAATGAGTTTTTGAGTTTTGTAAACGAACATAGTTTATATAAATGAAAAGTACGTGTCATATTGAGGAATGATACTCGACTTTATCTAGGGGGTAGACATACATTTTTACTACACGAAACTAAAAGTATACTAGAAGAATATTTGTGAATAAATGTTCATATTGATTCTTCGACCGATCCATACAAAATACATTGCCAATACTTTTCTCCGTATAAATGTCTTCACACTGGCAATGCGATTCATTTGGCTTTTGTTTGTATACTAAAAGAAACTAGAAGAAAATCAATACACATTAAATAAATACTAGAAATTGTTGTCTATCCCCTAGATCTTTTGTTCATAGAAGTGCACTGTTGATGCATAAAATTTAATGTTTGAAAACTCGTAACAAACAGGATTTGTGAGCTTGTTAGGAAATTTAATTTTTTTAGAGATAAATTTTTCTTGAGGTACAATGGGTCCAAATTTAAAAATTTCAAATAGTAGATTTTTGACTATGGAAACGTCTCTTCAAAATTTTCAGCATACGCAATGATCAATTTCATTTTATCCTTCGTATATTTCTGTGTTTTTTCGTAAATTTGATGAAATCTTCAAGCGTCTTCATAAGTCTTCGGATAATTGTATGCGATGCACATGTATCCAATTTTATTTTGTTTTCCAAACAAAACAATGTCTGTGTGGTAATGGATACGTTTTCAGAATTGATTATAAATTATCCACAACAAGCATTGCGACCAGGCAAATGAATAAACAAAAAAACATGGCATTTTCTTCTCTCTTTTGTTTTCGTTTTTTTTTTTTTTGAAGAGAGTGGTAAACATTTCAGACATGTTACTTTTTCATGTTGTTTGTTCGTGGTACTTTTATCCATGGCAAATGTGAACCGAATGTGTATCATATGCATTGTGAGCCAGTTTGCTGAGCTACACAGAACACACGACATGACAAAAGCGTTCTTTCGCCCAATCGTATTTTATTTGAATTCAAAAAAAGACTTAACAGTTGACATAGTGTAGAAGAGCTTCGCATATTAAACACACACTTCTTTGCATGCAATTATTGCAAGAGACAATAATAACAACAACAAACGACAACAAATAACAACTTTAAAGTACAAATAACCGCAGACATCTTTTAAATTAACGCACAAGACATATATACAAATGAGATGGAGAGAACGAGAGGAAGAGAAGGAGATTTAAAAAATGAAACTTTTCCACATGAAACCACAGAATAAACGGACGAACGAGATGCAACTGGAGAAGAAGAGAAAAAAGAAGTCGCTTCGATTTGTGTAGTTTTGAGTTTGTGCACGGGAATAACAACAGACAGTCGATGTGCTTGTTACAATTTACGAGGTAAATTCATGTCACACTCTCATAAACAAAAGCTGATCGCGGTTGCGGTGTTCGCTCGAATATGTATTCCGAAATCAAGAAATCAAACAGTAACTACAGTAGCAGAGAGCATGGCAGTGACGGTAGCAATGTGCATGAATCCTTTGAAGAAAGGAAAATCACAGCGCCCAAGTAATGCATGAATAAACTCTAAACCGAACAAAGCGCTGTCGGTATGAGAGACTCGACTCACTACGAATTATCAGATGAATGAATAAATAACGGAGGAGTGAGAGAAAGAAGTTGTAATCAGTCGACATAAATATTCGCTCGGTGTGCGTGCGCGCAATTGTTGTCTTTTTTTCGCGATCATGTACCACTGCTGATTACACTGAAAATGTTATCTGTCTCCGTTTGGCGTTTTTCGTCGCCCAATACGTTGCGAATGCAAATTTCACATTTTTCACTCACTCGTTCTCAACTCTTCTTTTTTTTATCTTCATTGTAATTTCATCTCATTCGTGTTCGTTTGCTGGTGTATGTGGTTTATTCTCTTTTTTTTGTTTGTTTCATTATGCAAAGTCAAAAGCGTTCACATTTGAACTTCAAGGCGGTCGTTTACCACAGCCGTTGCTACAATCGGATTGGAATTACTTATTACGCTTAAAAAGTGATGTGAACAAAAGTTTTCAGCTGCCTATGTCGACGTCATTTTTGTTGGGACTGTCAACAGGATACATTGTTCTTGGATTTTCCATTGTCTTTGCGTGTCGCGCTTGCTGCCACTGCCACCGCCGCTGTCTGAAACATGTGACTTCAATGGCGTGTATGCATGTGAATGTGCGGTGGCAGACAGAGATACAACTGAAATTAGATAGCGATAAAGGAAGAGATTGGTTTGGCAACATTTTCACATTGGCTCCGGTCTCCCTCTCTCACTCACTCTTTTGTTCTCTCTTTCTTATTTGGTGCCTCTGTATTTAATAATAAACGGAGACGAAAGGGAAGCGAAAAACCTTAAAAAACAATGTGTGTGTATACGCAGTTGTTTTGTTTGTAATTGAGACACTTTGTCAAATGAAAAAAGCATCGGGCAGAAATGAATGGCTTCCCAGAAATATATTTTTTTAAATGTCATACCGGTAGTTCCGTCTATTTTCTCGCTGTACAATTCTTGAGAATGAGAATAATAACTGAAAATAATAGCGGAAGAGACAATTTGAATTTTCTTAAATAGTGAAATGCTACCAATCACTTCAACCAAACATGAAAAAACTCACAATGGAATATATCTCTTTTTGGTTGAAACACAAAAGAAATCTTAAATGGGAAGACCGTGTAAAGTGGGCACCCGTGTAAAGTGAGCACTCGCAATTTTTTATTTGTATATTGCGTTGGAATAACAAGCGCTTATACGTCAAATGTTTGTCTCATCCATGCCTCAATTTTCATAAAATACCGAAGCGAAAACATGAATTTCTCGTATCTCTACCGAACATCACGTTGAGAAATTATGGAAAAAAAAAATTCTTGATTTTTTGAAATCTGCATAAAGTCATCAATTTTCAACGCATTTTCAAGCTTAATATATTCAATGAATTGTATTTTTCATGAATTTTGATATGCAGACTGAATCCGAACATTTTACATGAAATGTGAAAAAATAGATCTAAACCAAAAAAATGGTGTCATCCGTGTAAAGTGAGCAGCTCGATACCGTGTAAAGTGAGCAATTCTTAATTTTGTTTCACAATATTTTATAACATTCTTTGGATTCATTTGGATGGTTATTCGTGGTCTTTGGGGAATGTTCTAAAATATTCTTAATTTTTCGGATTTTTGCTATAAAATTCTCACAAAATAAAGAGTCTTACGGGAGTAAGACGAACTTTTTCGGTGGTAGTTGCGTATTTTATTAAGAAAGTTCAAAATAATATTTGTTCGATTTTTCAAGTCTTTCAAGCGGCGTAAAGTTTGAGACCAAAAAATATGTTTCAACTTTGGCAACGAAATATTCTTCAATTTAATAGCAGAAGTACCCGAGAAAAGAGTTTTCACACTTTCATGATGAACCCATTTGTACGACATTTGAAAGTATTCTATTTTCTAACAAAACACTATAAAAATATGTCTGACGTTAATTTTGCCATAAAAATTATTTTTGAAACAATTTTCATAACTAAAGTCACAAAAAATTAGGATTTTTGTATGGGAGCCATGCAGTGTGTCCATAATATATAGAAATAGCACTAAATAGTGTCGATATCTATACTATATCGATCCACTATATATGGAAGATATTGCCGCACGGCACCGTATCGCACGATCGAAGTGAGTGTAGACGGGAAAAATCACAAGTTGCCGTGCGGCAGTAGAAAGAACTGTGTGTATGCGTCAACATTTTTGCCGTCCGCACTCACTTCGATTGTGAGTAACGGTGTCTTGCGGAAATATCGTCCATATATAGTACACCGATATAGTATAGATATCGACACTATTTAGTGCTATTTCTATATGTTATGGACACACTGGAGCCATGTCTGTATGCTACCTTAATGACGTGAAACTTTGCACAGGTTATTTTTTCACAAAAAATAACATTCGGAGGGTTTGGAGAAATTTCAACCAAAATTAAGGGTACCTCCCATACAAAATATTCGATTAAGGGTACCTCCCATGAAAATGTTGTATGGGAGGTACCCCTACTTTTGATTGAAATCTCTTCAAACTTTCAGAATGTCATTTTTTGTGGTTTTTTCAAGGAAACTGTATCAAAAATTGATTGTATCTGAAATATATAGATTGGGTATATAATCGGCGAATTTTGTGCACTTGACTCAGTCTGATTTTGAACAAGTTCAAGTTTACATCATAACTAGTAGTACACAGAAAAGTTGAAACTGACAAGTGAATAAATAAACACGCAATAAACAACAATATTTTGGTGTTTTAATTACATTTTTGCACTTTTCCAGAAATTTTCAAAACTTTTTAGTGGCTGCTCACTTTACACGGTAAATTTTTTTTTTGCCAAAAATCATGTCTCTAGAAAATCGTTAAAAAAAATTTGTTTGAAGCTATATCAAACTACTTTCTTCGGCAAAGTTGTTGCCCAAAACAATACCTTTCCAACGGTATATCATATTCTTCGATATTTTTATATTTGAAATTTTTTTGGCCAAAAAACAAAACTATGCCCACTTTACACGGTCTTCCCTTAACTCCATGGGAATAAAATCGTACCAAACAATTATACGCTTGTGATAAGCGGTATATTTTTAGTTGAAAAATCGATTTGGATCTCATACGGAGTCCGACCACAAAACCATCAACATTTCAGCATTGAAATTTAAATTTGGCAAATAAAGGGAACAAAAGAAATCCCAAGTACTGATATGCTTAAATACGCATGAACTTACGTCGAGACTTTTTTGTTTGTCAAAGACATCCTAACATCCGATGTTTTTATTATTCGAAGACGGTGACAATGTTTTTTTTTTCGAAAGTGTTTCCCGCATGAAAAAGTAACATTTCGGTTGATTACAATTTTTACAGCTGATTCAACCAATGATTTTACCATGACTTTCATGAAACTTTGTGCATTTCAATAGCGAATTTCGATCGGTTCAAAATGCGACGATGGTGGAAGTTCACACAAAACAAGCTCCTATTAAAAACTGGAAAATCAGCAGTTTCGAGTTTGGTTCCATTTTATTACTTCAGACGAGGATTCGGATGCGTTTTTATACCACGTCAAACAAAAATCAATCAATCCTTCTTTTTCCTTCGTCACGATTTTCTCCACCTCACTCCATGTTTTTCTTTCGACTCGTCGCCATGTGCTTTCTTTCTACCGTCTTTGTATCCAATTTTCGTAATGTTGATTTTTCCCATAATTTTCTGTTTTGCACAATATAGAGATATTATGTAATAATCGTCTAAATACGTTAATATGTTTTGCTTTTTAGACCGAAAGCCTATCCACTTTTCTAGTCATTTTTTTTGGCTGGTAAAAAAGGGGCACAAAAGAACAACGCAACATAGAACCCCTTGCGGTGAGGGCAACAGAATACAGCAGCTACCGAACAGCTCTAGAGATGATTCTTCGAAATTAACTTTAATCTAATACACTCGCGATATACGTATATTGCTTTTGTTGTTTACATTCATTCGTTTACTTTTTTCGATCTTTTTTCAGCCGCACATTTTCTTTTCTCAGCTTTTTTTATGTTTTTCTCTCTCGTTTTTTCGTCTTCGTTTTGAGTTTAGTATAGAGGAGGGTTGTTTGGCGTCTTCGTTATTGAAACTTTCTTTCGGTGACTTTCAACAACTTTTCTCTCGTTTCTGGGAAAAAAAGAATGACACATGCACAAACCAACATCCTTCTATTACCAACCTGAAGCTAATTCAATCGAAAAAAATTCTATCTCTTCTGTTCGAACCAAACAATCTGCCTTGAATGCTTCTTACTCGCTTGGTGACGTTGGTTTTTACGAACGATTCGGTGAAATTCATTTTACTAGGATAAAATCAAATGCGTTTCAGACATATCGGCGAGAGTACACAGTTTTGATCTTTGTTTTTCACCAAACTTTCTAAACGATATTTGGTTTTTTCTAAATAAATCGTTGATGACAATGGTGGTAAATGGTCAAACTGATAATAAATCGTTCGTTGTGAATTTTAAGGAAAAATATCTTTGTGTGTAAATTGAATGTTATAAAAATATATAAATAACCCTTACAAAAAACTTTTTCATTTTTCTATTCGGGCCCTTTTGAAAGTATCCCCTTGGATTGGAAATTAAGAAGCTCTGGTGCAGTAGCGCCATATGTGTTCATGATTACTGAATAGCTACAATCAATAGCTGCAACTTGCAGTCAGCAACTGATCAGTTGGTTCAAGACTAGAATCGCAAAATATCTTTGTTGGTTTGCATACATAATCATCTTGTCTGATTTAATTTGTAAAGTTTTTCCATTTTTATTATGGTCACATTCCCGTGCCAAAAATATAATCGAGAGTTTGGAGCATATTGAAATGAAAATAAAAACAAACACAAAATTTGCTTCTCACTATTTCTTGCACATATTTTTTAATGTTCACATTCACGTTCCTTCAAAATGAACTATGAGAATAAATAAACAACTACCGAACGAACATCTGCATTAACAAACATAAAACTCAAAAAGTATTTTGTTTGACATGTAAAATATACACGTGGAGTGTACAAAAAATTCGGTCACTGACAATCGAACAATAACAAAAAAAAAAAACAGACGAAATAAAATGTGCACGTAGCATATTTATGGGGCAAAACAAGAAAGAAAATATAACCATTGCAAATGTTTAAAACAACACAAAAAAGGCACCTTCACGATAAACGTTGTCTCGAACAGATTTCCCTTTTGCAATTTACATAGTACGACAACAAAGATTTTTTTTTTTGCATACACCGATTGGAAGAAACAGCAGAAACGGAAATTACTGAAAAATAAAACCAAAGTCATTGAAAAAAAAATGCAAACCATTTTTATGACGATTGTTTGGCATTGTTTTTCCCAAAAACTTTCGCTCGTTCTCAATTTTACTCGGCGAGAGTTCATTTTTTTCTCTCTCAATCTCGTCAATATCCTTGTTTTCGTCGTCGCCTTTGTTGTTGTTTATTTGTGCGCTATTTTTATGCCTTTCGTCGGTTTTTATGAGTTTTGTTGCTTTAATCGCTTTCCAGTCAAAGAAACATGAAAAATTTCATCGCTCTTTGTTGATTTGCAATTCTACAGTTTTTCCTCTTTCCTTTCTTCATAATCCCTTTCTCTCTCTCTCTCTCTCTCTCTCTCTCTCTCTCTCTGAACTGTTTTTATTTGTGTATAGTTATGCGACAATCTTTTTCAACTTTTTTCTTGTCAACTGTGCGCACAATTCGCATCGAAAACGAGGTGAAGAAACGAAGAGACAGATGGATGAAAAATGGAGAATAAACAAAACCAATTTGTCGACGATAAAAGTCGAAAATGTGAGACAAAATGACTTTGAGTGAATATTTCAAATCAAATGTCATCAAAAAGGTATAGAAAGTAAATGGGAACACGAACAAAATAAAACTGGTGCATAATATTGTCTCTATTTTTGTGGACACCGAATGGAAACAAGAAGTCGAATGAATTTTTTGTGCACACCATGTTAAATTTACCGATTCCAAGGCACTTATCACCAAAAAGTAATAAATACATCAATTTTACAACTAATAAAGATGTATTTCGTGATTTATCAATACATTACTCAATGGAACAGACTTGTCTGTTTTTATGTGCATCAACAAAAGTGTTCAAACATCACGTAAAACTCTTTACAATCAATTGGTTAAAAATAATTCGAGTGAAATCTATTTTATCAAATGCACCTGTCAATTCCATTTGATAACGTAAACTGTAGTAATGTTGTCATCTTACTGCAATTGGCGTTGAAAATGTCAACATTTTCTCAGCAATAAATAAATAAATGAATGAAAATTACGTTGAATAAATCTGAGCAAAGAAAAATGGTCATGTTTATTGAGAGAATAAACGGGAAGAAATGCCATGAATACCGACACTCTTTGAGTAAATTCAATATTCCAAGCAGAATTGCGAAGTGAGTAGGGGGGAAGCAACGAATTCCCATATTTCTTTGTGCAATTCTCAAAGGAACATGTTTAAATTCTGCATTTGAAAGTTTATTTTTCATTTCGGTTTCGTTTCGTTTTTTTTACTTCGTCTTTTTCACACTCGTTACTTTGCTTTCGAATTTTCACGATAACGGTGTACAAAGCGAATATAACATAAAGAAGTTTGTGTGCAACAAAGCGCATTTCAACACACTTTAATGTGTCAAAGCAAAGAAAATCCTGCATTATAAATGGAGGATGAGAAAATAAAAACGAGAGAGAGAAAGAGAGGAGTAAGATGAATTATATAAAGTTTTAGATTTCAAAAAACCTTTGTGCCTTGGAACGGAACTATTTTTACCACTTTCATTCGAATGCTTGAACATGAACATATCGAAGAATCCGTGGAAAATAAGAAAATTATACTATTTCTCACGGATATTTCATAAGATGTGTTATTCATGCCCGCACTTAGAGAAAGAACGGAAAATCTTTTATCACTTAATATCGCTTCATTTTTATCAATTCCTCAATCGCATATTCCATAGAAAAATACTACAATCGACATAAGGATACAGGCTAAGTGATTGTAGTCGAAAATAGTTTTAAATTATTATTTTTTTAACAACAAATTGTTTGAGGAGATCAACAAAAGTAAATTGCGCACTACAAAGTTTATTATTGGTTCCGTGCGAAAAAGACTTACTGTGCATATTCAATTCACATTGAAATATATCTTTGACGGTTAATAGAATTCTATTATTAAAATCATCCTTGATTATCAAGTGGAAAAGATGAAAGTTGAATGTTTGTCAAAAGAAACTTAACTTTTAAATGGAATTTCCCATGAAAGTACTTCACACAAAGGTGATTCACAATACAACGATCATTTCTCTTTGAGGAAATGAAAGCGAGCGAGAGAGAGAGAGAGAGAGAGAGGGATAAATACAAAGAGTCCACAATCCAAGGGCACAAACTGTCACAATGTAATATACCACTTTCATGATTTGATTTAGTTGAAAAGATGCTCAAGGATGTGATAGCACTGTTTTTATATAACAAACGATGGGATTGCAAGCACTTTGACAACACGTACAAATAAAATGCTTAACATGATTATCTTTTATTCATAAAAAGGAGTGATAATACCAATTGTAAGCGACTCCAAGTGTGTGTGTCGCATAAAGCGGCCTTTTAAGGAAAAAGAATTGTCTGAATAAATTGTGAACTTTAATCTTCTTTTATTTATTTACTTTTTTTCCCTGCATTTAAGAGAGAAAGAAACGAAATTTTCTCGGCGATCATTTTCGATCGTAATGCGCTGTGAAATGCAGTGCAACAAGATATTTTTGTAAGGTGGTTCTTCTTTGCAGCATCAAAATGCATTGCATGTAGGTTTGGCGATATCATAAATTCTAATCCGAACAAGGTAAGCGCAGCGTCCACAGAGCCGACGGATAAGAAAAACCTTCAACCATGGTGCCGGTGAATTTTAAGAGTAAATGTTCAACACTCCGTTACCAGAAAAAACGGCCACCCAAAGACTAATGGTTGCGTCGCAGTTTCGTGTTAAGAACGAATTTATTTCTGACGAACTAAAAAGAATTATGAGAGCATTAGCCAACCAAAATAATATGTACAAAAGAAGAGAAAAGAACTTCACTTTACTTGCGTTTGGTGCATAGAAAAAAATATGGTAGAAAAAAATGTAAAATTTATTCAGCTTTTGGTGAAAAGCAGTTGCAACGAATGGACCAAACGAGTTATGGTTTTTAAACACTGCAATGTCACGTTACACTCACTTTTTCGATGTTTTTGCTACCATTGCCAACCGATGTATAGATATTCATGCAAGTGTGTGTGTGTGTGTGTATGACGTCATTCGTTTGTCCATCGAATGTGTTGGACGGAACGAAAATTAGAGTTGAAAAGAAATTGCTGCTGATTAAGTTGTTGTGGCGTGCATTCACAATCCATGTTCACACCAGAGTGACGTTCAAAGACCGTGCAAGCTCTCTTGAAGAATTATTGAATTTGTTTCGCTCACTTCAACCGGTGCATTAAAATGGAAATCTCGGCAATAGAATGACGGCGGTCGCGTTAAGTGCACAACATTTGATTTTCTTTGATGCATTTCCCTCGCTCAGCTAAAGGAATATATAATACACACACACACCCTACACGGTGCTCGATTGGCAAGAAGAAGACGAAGAAGAAAGAGGTAAAAAAAGGAAATAAGGTGAAAAGGAGTTCACTTGAAATGATGGCAACATTTGATGATGGCAACATGATGCGGGCTGCCATTTGTGATAAAATTGTCAACAGATTTAGTGGCCGTAAGTTGATGAGCTTTTAACCTAACATTTTGCACAGAAGATAACTTCATTACAAATAAAATTTTACTACTTGATTCACTTTGAATTGAACATTTACATTTGACCTCGCCCCGCACTATCCGCCTTCGGCCGGTCTCCGTTTACTCGCAAATCTATTCATAGTGAATGTAAATATTTTGCCATTGTTCGATTTAATTTAATTCGTAATTTTTCTTTGCCATTGTCGTTGTGCCTCGATGTGTTTGCCTACAAATTTTTGTCAGCTCACACTTTTGGTATGCTCTGTGGATGGTTGCCGGGCAGCGGCATGGTATTTGAAATGGGTGTTTGTCTCAATTTTTCGACTTATTTCTAAAGCAAATTTTCGGTGGGCTAATTTTGCTTTTGTCGTTGCAGATGACAGGTGGTTCGCAATTTTCTTTTGCATCAGCCACTTGGCCTCTTCATACAATGCCAAAATCACATCGAAAATTAAATTTGTTTGCCAAAAGTGAAAAATAGAATGAATTCAGAGCGCAGAAAAGAGAAAGAGTGAGACAAAGAGAGCGAGAGTGAACAAACAAACAAATAAGTACTTTTCGGTGCCGATAAATTGAGATGGTTGAAATACGACGCCCATGAACAAAACGAACGATGCGGCCAAACTGAGAGCTCCTTATTTCTCACACGAAAAAAAAACTGTATACATATACCAGGCCAAATTGTTCGGAATTTATTATATCGAGCAGAGAGCGAGAGTGAGTACAAAAGCGAACAAAAATATAGATGTGGCAAAAAAAATAACATGAAAATAAATTAATTTTCCGGCGCGACCTAGATTCACGTTGAATGGTAGCGATCTGAACTTGATTTGTTCTCTCCTTCTTTTTCTTCGTCATCATCATCTTCTTTTCTTCTTTTTCTCTCCATTCTATTTGGAGTTGTTGGTATTGGCAAAAGAAATGCCTGGCAGACAAATTAGTCTGAGCTTTGCGAGGCTCTTCGTTTTTTTCTCACTCTTTCGCTCTTTTTCTCGCGTTAAGTGTATGAGGATGTGTGAGTAATGTGTATAGCAATTGTGCCCTTTTTATTTCTATTTGCATTTCGCATAAACAAAAGGCTTTCTGAGTGAAAAGAAAACGAACCATTGTCGACACTATGTGAATAGAAAGGGTGTGTGTGAGCGCGCGCGTGTGTGTGTATGTGTGCATTATATGCTTGGCATCCCGATGTGAAATTGTATCCAAGTGAAAATGTGTGAAAATATAGATGTGGGAAAAATATAACTGAATTCACTCGACCGAATCAAATGAACACTCGTAATCTCAAGTGAGATTCGATTTTGAAACCGAAATGTAATTACTCGCGCCGAATAAATGAAAGGACACGAGTAGAAAAAAGAAATCTGCAAATTATGCGAAGATTCACACCGGATGCGTGTTTATACACGAATCCGTTTATTCTAATTTTTTTTGTTGCTTCGCCGACACTTCGAATAAATCATAATTATGTGCTGTCACATTCATTTAATACTATTTGCGTTTATTTTAGCTATAATTCGTTGGGTTGTGCGCAAAATTCACCTCAGACTGTAATGAGCCCGGCAATGCGTACAGTTTTCTCTCGCTTTCTTTCTCGTCTGTCTTACTCTCGTGCTCCGGCACTTTTTTCGCATTCAATTTGTTTACATTCCTCTTTTGGCCTCGCTTTTGCAATCGTCCGTCTGTTGTGTATTTTTCTGCGATCTTCGTAAGCATTACACAAAGCATTATGCGTATTCTATGTAAACACGAAAAAAAGCAAGTCTCTGCACTTGTTTGCGCTCTATTTTTTTTTGGTTGTTGTATTATTTCATTCAAGTGGGAAATTTGTTATGTGCAGTACGGATGAAATTATAAATGCAAATGTTTTTATAGCAAACAGACGGGACGTGTAAAATACCTTGTATACATCCATTTTTAATGTAGCATTTATTATTTGTTTGCTGTTTTTATTGTCACGATGATTTGGTACTGCATAATTCTATTCTCACTATCTCTCTCTCTCCCTCTCTCTTGCTCAGCGCTTTGCCGCTCAATTCACAAATGTATAACATGGCAATTGCATCATTTTATCATTCTGTGCACGTTAACAGTACATCTGTGTTTGCACTGATTTAAATATCAATTTAAAAGCACTTAAGATGAAATTCATTTTACACAAAAACACATTTAGTTTACACGGTGTACTAATGATGCAACCAATTTTTTTCGCCTATAATCCTCATTCTTCTATGGTCGATATTTTTTTAATTTTTTTTTTTTTTTGTAAATTAAGATCATCCAATTCATTTTAAAGCCATTTAATTTTATTTGTTTGCATTTCCTTTTATGGACATCGCTTGGTTTCGCAACATTCTCCACAACTATTTTTTGTTTGGTTTTATGCGTTTCTAACACTCTTTGGCGATTTACATCATTCTTTGATTGAGTAATTTTAATTCGTCTCTTAAAAAAGACAGTTTTCATGCTTAAAGATTTGTAAGATGCTCTTCAACTACCAAATGACACTCAAGTTACAATTCCGACGGCTTTGAAGTAAATTTAAGGTGAAAGAAAATGAAATTTCATAAGAAGAACACACAAGAACAAATATCAAACATAAAGATGTGATATTTTGAATTTGGAAGTTTAATTCAAAGTGAATTTATTTTGGTTAAATGAAACCAAATATTGTCATTCCGTGTATTATTGATACTTTGAAATACTTTTGACGCATTCATGAATAATTTATGCAAAATATGATGCAAAACAAAATAGAAATATACCGACTGGTTAGTAGATGATGTAAGTCCTTAATAATGTGACAAAGCGCAAATGGTCCAATAGTTTGTGAGCAAAAATGCGCGCAGTGCGGTGTTAGCTGGAGTTTTCTTGCATTACGTTTTTGTCTGTTTTACATTTAATTATGTCAGGTACAGCAGAATGTTTCCACTTTTTGGGATTATGGCAAATGAAGTTTCCACAGAAAGACAGAGACAGAGCAAGTCTCCATAAGCAGAGATGAGACCAAAGAAGAAATGCGCAAAAATACACAAACACGACAAGTGTGAAATGTTTAATTTAAGTTTTTACGCAGTGACCGAGTGGAATTGTGTCTCCATCGATGCACATAATGAACGAAATTTACTTTTTTCTCTTTTGCACGCAAGTTATGTATATTATACTCGAATAGTTTAATAAGAGAAAAAAGAGCGGATATTTACTGTGAGATGGAATTAAAAACCGAGCCACAGACAGAAACACTTAATTAGAATACCAAAAGATCTTCGAACATTCGAATTTCTCATGCAGAAAAAATCCCGCTACAATTTAATGAGATAAAACTCAGAAATATATGGCAGAATTTATAATGAATCACAGAGAATTTCATTCAATCATTTTGTATTTTCGAAGTTTCATTTGTGTATCATTTTGTTTCATTATAATTTAAAAATAAATAGAAATGATTTGTGTCATAAAATCGAGTGAACTACATTGTTGCGAAAATAAATTAGCATTAAACTTTTCCAGCACCTATAAAATCATGATTGCATTCGCATATGCAATATTGCAATAGAATTATATGAAAACTGTCTATAGGATAGATGGGAGTTAGCGAAATAAATTGAGCTTCCAATGAAATGTTCGGTTGACATGAAAATTTGACTCGCAGTTTCCGAGAAATCCTTTGACGGTAAAATAAATTAGATGCAAAATTATACACCGCATTATTATGCAACGGTTGAACAAATAATTAAAGCCGAATTTTGCGAAACTTTTTGTTTGTTTCAAAGATACAATTAAAATTTAATTGGGAATAGCTTTTTTTGGCATTATTTATTGAAATGGAAATTCGATTGAAAAATAGATGGTTCGCATTCATATTTTATCATTGAAATATTAACTAATTCAAATTAGGTTTTCGAAATCGGGAGAAAGAGTGAATTGCCTCATTAGAATTGATGGCAATGAATCGATGGTAGATCCAAATGAAATAATTTTTTCACTCAACCAAACAATTGCACTGCGAACAATGTGAAAAAATTTATTTGGAAAGTTTCCAGTGCAAATTACCTTGATAAATGGATGCGAATGAATGCACGACAACAATGCGGTTACCAGTGAATTGACTGGGGCGTAGGCGAGAACGAGTGGGAATAAAATAAATAAAAATGACTGCGAACAAACCGAGCCGAGCAAGCCATATATAGATAGAGAGAGAGCGAGAGAGAGAGAGCGATAGAAAAAAATGTGAGAAAGACGACAATTGTATAAAAAGGTGTATTATCGCTCCGTAACGAAGACTATGAAATAGATACATTGTATAAAAGTTGCTTATTGTTACGGTTGTCATGACATTACCGCAAATGCATTCGATGCACTCTCACAATCCCCCATCATCGCTAACGTCGACGAAGTCATTCATTTTGTTGTGGCATTGGAATCGAAAAAATGATACATTCACGCGCATATAAAGCTCATTCAATGAAAGTTTTGACTGTGGCGGCGTCATGCAATATACATACGGCATCATAATAAACGATACATTTTATTGAACGTTTCGTGCCCATTGTGTTTGGCTTCGAAACTTTGGCTGTTTTGTAATTTTATTGGCACACGATACCTATCACATTTCCAATAAATTACGATTGAATGGCTAATGAAAATAAAAAAAGAGAGAAAAACAGATCGCGAGCGAAAAAAAACCGTTTTGAAACTGTACACAAATTTCATGATGGTAAATCGACTCCGGTGTATCCATACATGCATCTTTTGTTCATTGTACACTTCATCGAGCGACAGCAAACACATAAAAATAAAATCAACTGATATTTACGTTCAAATAAATTTTTTATCCGCACACACATATATTGTCCTTTTTTTGTTCGTATAAAATACACATTTTGATCTGTCTAGCCATCGCCCGCTGTTAAAAGTCATCATGAAGTCCATTAGCATTAATTCAGTATGACTTTTTTTTTTTTTAAACAGCAGAAGTAAGCGTGAAAATTCCAACTGAACTCAATAAGTGATGTTTTTGTTGGTCGTTTAATAAATAAATCGCCAACAAAGTTGCAAAAATTAAAAAAAAAAAGTGCCATGCTTCATTTGCAGCTGACGAAAGCTCATTTAAGTCGTCACCTTAATCGAGCCGGAAGCGTTACGGACGAAATTTCAGCAAAGGAAACTTTTCATAATTGACAAATCGGCATACTTTATCTTGGTCTTCACTATGCTTACAGCTCTCCAAAGCAGCGATGTATCGTCGCTATTTTTAAACTGTCAAACTCGAACAAAACATGAATAGCTAACATTTTCTCACAATTTTCGGTCGCATGCTTTTAGGAAAATGCCAGAAAATTAACTTGTTTTGGCGAAATTGAGAAAAATAATCCCATCAATATCAATATTTTGTGTAGCCATCACATTCTCTATAGCCCCGTGTCAGCTTTGTTGTTGTCATTTTAATTGAACGGTGCATGCAAATCACGGTACCTCGTTGCAAGAGATAGAGTAAAAATGTGGAGAAGTTTGTAATTGTAGTAATTGGTTGTTGTGTTGTCGCTATTCATTGGAAATTTTCAGTCGAATCCTTCCGACACTATGTCCATATTTCACACGAAAACTGTATCAACCTGTCAAAATATGCGCATCGTGTTTCTCATGCGTGTATGTGATAATGTGCCGAAAAAAGTCAGATATGTGTATGTGTATAATGGATGGATTTTTTTGCTGTTGTTGGTGATGAGATTTCACGTTCGATAGTGCTGTAACAAATTTGAACTGAAAAATAGGCCAAAAATGGCTGCAAAACCAATGTTGATACCATGATATCTATTGGTTACAACTCTAAACAATTTCGATGACATTTATTTGGAAATGGCTGTTTAAAATGCACATCGATGGCAATGGTTGTTCCGGCGCACAGCTCATCCATTTCCCTAATTCTAGGGCTAACAACAAAGGTTAGATAAGTCTAAAACCGCTGCCAATCGATATCGAACAGATTTATATGTCCATTTGATTTGGCCAACATTTTTCCCTGGCTCAATCGGTGAATTATACTACTACAATTTGCCGACAAAAAAAAATGTATCGATAAATGCATTGGCAAAAGTTAGTCACTTTATGGTTGAAATAGATACGATACTCTCGAAATTCAGAGTTTAAACCCGATTTACAGCGACCAGAGAGCAATTTCAGCAACCAAATGGAATGAGTAAAAATTTACCGAGAGTTTGAATGGTTCATTTGGAAGTGCTCAACAATTGAAATCGACAATGCAAAAGTTGAACAACCACACAGAGATTTAATTTTTATCCAAACGAATAAATTGGGATAAAAAAAAGTTAAATTATTGAACAAATTATTTGGTAAAACTTTTGCGAAAAAACCCTTGAAATTGGAATAAAAATTAATCGTCGCTGGTTTTTATTTGTGCATAACCATAAATGAATGCATGTGAGTTCAATCCTCATCGTAATTCCTATAAAAGCTTTCATCACACATTGAAATCATGCATTGCGATAGCACAGGAAACGAGAGAGAAAAAACCGATCTTCATGGATTTAATGATGCGACGTGAAGCGAATACATACAACACAAATATCATGCATACGAGCGACGATTGTTTTTTTTCTGTGTCTTTTCCGCAATATTGAGTACTATTAATGTGTACGACGTACAAGGATGTCATTGCTAAAATTGTTATTGTAACATTTCGACAAAATGTCCGAGATAAAGTGTATTTTATTTGGAAATTGACCAACGATTGCTCCCCGAAAATTGAAGTTACATCGAATGAAGAACAAAAACGAATTGTGCTGAAAAGAGGTAGCATTGCAAACGATTTGTATATGTGAACTTTAGCAAATCACACATACACACAGTCAATGTTTCATTATGTGTGTGTGTGTGCAATTTTTCCATTGGAATTTTGGGTGACTGAAAACAAAGAATACAGACAATCGCTCGTCCCGAATAAAAATACCATACGACAATACATTTTGAATGCGTTTAGGTAATGGAATCGAATAACGATTATCGACAACTATGCAAAAAATACCGAGGTCGAACTATTTGGCACGCTGCCAAACATATTTCCCACTGTGATTCTTTTACGGGCAGTTTTTTTCATCGCAATGGCCACTTTTATATTTCTGTGGACACCGAAAATTTGTATGCTCGACGAAACTATGCAGACAACGAAGTTTTGAAACATACGAGAACGAAAAAAAATTGTGATTGAATTTTTGTTTTCGCTCGTTCGAACAAATCGGAATTCGAGAACACAACGACATTGAAAATTATGATTCTAACAATTAGTCGCATCGTTTTTGTCCATGAATTTGGTTTATGGTGGGAATGTTAAAGTAATGGCTTCAATTTTTAGTGGAAATATGCATAGCAACTTCTGACCAAAGATGGATTTAAATCACTCGACGCTTTCAATAATTTTCAATTTACTGAAAATCCACATTTTTTATGTACTCATTCCATTTTCATTTGGAGCCAGTTTCATGATTTAGATCCAATTATTTATTATATTTGAAACGTTCAATACTTTGAATTCATGCATTCAATTTTTAAAATTTAATGTTTTAACATTTTTTAATAATTTATTGGAGCATTCCAGTTGGTGTACCTATTGTTCGATTCATCAAAGTGTACATAGTCGAAATGACACAATACTATGTATTCTAGGTGCATGTTCTTTTGAGAGCCAATTCAATCGGATAAGCCAGTGCACTCATTCGAGAAAATACCAAATGCATTATTATCTATATTTTATTGATAATTGAACGGATTTTTTGTTTTAAAAAATAAGAAGATTGTAAGAATTTATATGACATTTTTGATGAAAGGTATAAACAAGACGCAGAGTTTGATGCCAGATTTTGAAGAACATACAAGACAAATTCATATAAGTAATATTGACGTGGATCATTTACCGATATGTATTTGCTTGTTATGCATTATTTATAGAATTCGACAGTTTGAGAACCCTAATGTAATTTAATTTTTTTAATAAATTCAATAGCGAAATTACAATTCTATAAAACTCGAATTGGAAAGTTACGATTTTACTACCATTTTACACTTATATAACAAAAAAATATTAATTATTGATTTTCGATTGTAATAATCTAGGTAATAATCATCTATTTGCGTGAGATACCCTTCTTTCACTGAAATTCACCATTTTTTACACAATTAATTATAACAAGTGTTGAAATTTAACAATTTCTAAGAAGGCTTTGTCGAAAGATTCACAACCTTCAATTCAGAATTCAGACGAAAACCTTCTGCTTCAATTAAAATGGGCACGTTTTTAACCCTTCAGTATATATACTATATAGGCAATGGCACGTTGTTTTCAACACCTTCCGATGCCACTTAACGGAAAAAATGGCAAAGGTCCCATTGCAGGATGTATTGAATAAAAGCATACCACGACGACCGGGAAATAATTAATTTTTGGTCGAATATCAACTGAAATCCTTTGAGGAGTCATTTTTCGAAAAAAAATAATAATAATAAATTGAATGAAAAATGCAGTGTGTATAAAAGAGACAATTTTATGGAGATGAAATGAATTCTATTGATGAAATTTTAAAAGCACCACGAAGTTGCTTGTAGTTTGACGCTTTATGTACGTTCCGGTCGGTTCCGGTGATGCTTGAAATCGCTATCCGAACACCGTTAGCAAAAAAGAATGTTCGAAGAGAAAAACATTACCATCATTACCATAACAAAAAAAATATGAGAGCGGGAGTAAAGAGATCAGAAACAACAACACCAGAAAACTGTATGGAATATACAGAAAGTTGAGTGTGAACACACTGGGATTCGCAAAACTTTAGCGTGCACATAAGCCGTGAATTGGATGCAAACGCGTGTGGCTTGTTAAGCTTGAAATTTATTCCATTACAATAATGATCCCAATATTTAGTCATGTCTTTTTTTCACACTCTCTCTCTTACTATGGGCCATACATGTGCATAGAGGGGTGTGAGCCCGGATAACCCCCCTTCAATCCATCCAAGATACAACCCTCTTACCTCGCGGAAGCTCAGTATTACTTTGGATTTTTGCACAAAAAAATGAAGAGTTTTTTCGTTGTTCTTTGTCTTCAATTCTCAAAGTCAGAGACAACTCGATTTTCAAGAGTTTTTCAATTTCGATTTGCGAGTGTTTTTTTGATTGGCGAATGGACCCCCTTAAATTTTGATCGTGCCCATGTATGGTATGGACTCCACGACATGCAAGAGACAGAGATTTCGACTGGGGTTCTATGTTTTTTCTATTTTCATTGTTCATTGTGTTCACTTCGGTTGGGTTTTCGTAAAACTGGCTGCCATAGCTACCATCGTGCCATTCTAATTATTAATTAATTATAAAATGTAAATCACTGTGCTGAACGATACGAACGCCAAACATACAACACTTTGTTCACCGAAACTCACCCACTTTTCAGTGGTGTTTAGCCTTACGCTCAAATGCTCAAATTGCAAATCATATGTATGGTATGATTGTGCGCGTCGCACACTGTGTTCAGCGTGCTACGTTATGTTTCCATCGTTTTAGTTGATTGTTCACAGTTATATTAGCAGTTTACATTTGTCTATACATCACTCAGTAATTTAATCATCACATATGATTCGCAGCTAATATCATTGCCACGCTCACCTTTGTTTAAAAGCCATTTTTAAACTTTTTCCATAAATTATATGTCGTTAACTTTTCATACCTATGCTTTTATACACATTTCGCATGCTCATTCGCCCGTAAATTCGAATTTTTGTCAGCAACAGTATATTGTCTTATTCCGAATAGAAAATTTCGTGCAAATGTCACAAAACTACTGTTTTACCGTCATTTTTTTGTGATGTCATTAAATAAACGAGATTTGGGTTTTTCATTTAAAAGAAATGCTCAAAATGTCATCAAGGTTTCGCTAATGTAATTTACTTTCTTTCTCATTTTATTTTTGAAAGATCAAATTCCATTCTGATGCCTGAAAATCAAGTGAGTCGAGAAAAAAGGGTCCATGTATAGCAACGATGTAAAAATCCAGAGTTAAAAAATTGTGGTTAAGCCTTTCAAAAATGATATGAAACTTCTTCTTCTCATCCATATTCACTCATATGAGAATAAAGACGAGAGTCCGTTTAGTTGCTCCAACATTCTTCGCTTCATATTACATACAATGTATTGAAAGCCGAACAATTCATTAATTTTGCTGCGGAATTGGCTTTTTTACCTCGTCAATTTCTCCTCTGATCAGAATAAGTGCGTGAATATTGTATATGTGTTTGGTATATGCTGTGATAGCCGAGATCAATGCTGTGGCATAAACTTGATGCTTTTGATGACTTGCCGAAAACCGCAACCATTCACCTTATCTCGCATATGTATAATTTTGGTTTGGCGTTGCCATCCACAACCGCCACAATTACGTTTACGATGTAAATTACATGCGATTCTTTGTGTCTCAAAAGCGAATCAACAATGAAATCATTTCATTGAATGCCTTCGTAAGCAGTCAATTTGATAAGACTCCTCTTGCGCTAAATTAACACCGAATGAAAAAATGATCCAACAAAAACCAGAAAGATGAAAGAACGAGAAGAATGAAAACAATGCACTGTCGTACAGACAACGGTCTAACCATAAAGTTGAATGTTAATTTAGGCATAATTTTCCGCTGAAACGCTGTCGCCGCTGTTAAATGAATAACGTTTAAGTTTCGGGATAACTATGTATCTGCTTATTTATTATGCAAAACCACTAAATAGACTTTTAAAAAGGTCGCTCGTCTTTCATAATTCTCGGCTGGCGTACATGTTTTTTTTTGTGCGATAGCAATTTATTGAAGAATGAGACGGTTCGCCTTTGACATTTACACCGTGCAATGTATATATCGTTAGCAATATCATCGCAAATGCTAAACAAATTACATGAAATCCTCATGATTTTTCGAGATAACGACCTGTCTCGTGGATGGGTGCAGCTCATTCATGCAACCGAAAAAATTCTCCCTCTCTCATACACACACACACCGTCCAAATATAAACCGAATATCAAATTTATGAAAGATGATGGTAATCAACGTAGAAATCACCCACTAAAAATATTCACCGACACAATGGAACACATGAAAAGTTTTCGAACAGAAACGTTTCGACCACAAACACGAAGCCGACAGTACGCCTTTAGTGTTTGTGTCTTTCACTCTAGCTCACTTTCTGTGGCCACAAAAAGGGGTTTTACGCCATCGATGCAAAGTCATCGTCATTCAACGTTCATTCTTATTTTATTTTCATTCGTACTCTTGTTGGTGTTGCTTGTTTAAATTCGAATTTGAGTACTGTGCATGTGATTCATCTAATTTTCATTTGACAATAGCAAAACTTTTTGGCACATAAACTTTCGAAACTGGAACTTTTAGTTGAAACTTATATGCACGATATTCGCTTCGTAATTGTAAGACAGATTATTACGCGAAGATAAAGATTACAACATCCACTAAAATTAGGAAACAATGATTTAATACAAGCAATAAAATCTGCGACAGACCCATTTAAATGGTAATCCTTTAACGCAAACTGCACACACACACATCTGTATATACGTTCGTGACAACTGAAATTGAGAAGTTTATTTTATTTTGCATTCATTTTTACAGAACAAAGAGAGAGAAAGAGACAGAGACAGATTCTTAACAAAAGGTCATTGATGTTTATGTCCTATAAATCTCTGCGTCTTCAGAGTGAGTCGCAATTAATGTGCAAGCATAAGTACTATTCACGTCTTACTTTTGCATGGCGATAATTTTTAACTACAATCATTCGCATTATTTTCACAAATGGCTTAAATTCACATGAACATTGGAGCGAATTCGTTTCATTCAATGAAATTCATTGTGCTTAAGCAAACATGAACCGTAATCGAATTCGTAATTCAATGAATATATTCAATCAAGAAATCAATTGTTCTCTTGTGAATCGGTGCAATCTGTAGTAAAGATTCTGTAGTAAGTGCAATGAACGTGTAGAAAGTAAACTATAAAATAGATAATGAAATTGCAACGTTTTTCAATTTGATATGGCTTCCCTGGGAGGAAGCAACTCATATGATTCACCTAATTTTCAACAGCTGCCGGTTAACCCTTAACCGCACAGGCTAAAACAGTAACGTAAGCGCACAGGTGGGGTCTTTTTGGACCCATGAGAAATTTCATACAAAACTTATGCAAAATGGTATCCAATGAGTAAAATATGTCATTTTATAGTTAAACCATAGCTTATTCCCTACTTTCCAATACAGCATCACAATTTAATATTGATTTTTATGGAAAAAAAATCAATTATAGCCAAAATGCTTGGTAGTTATTGATATGTACGACTTTCAGACAGTCGTGTCATTCACTAATATCGCTAATCGACAGTCGTTGGCCAGTTAATGTGCTTCGTGTACTGCGCCGAACTACCTCTCGATATGTGAGATCAATATAGATCGAGTCTCGAGACTGCTTCCCGAAGGGCGATCGCATTTTGAACACTGTAGCTCTCTGGCATTTATAAGTTCAACCCTATGTAAACATTTTTCCTTCCTCTTCTTCTGCATTTGCAAGAAGCATGTGTGATATATCAGCTTAACTCTGAGACACCAGGTGGCAGCACATTTGCGTGATCGAAACCAATTACATTGCTTTATATGGAGTGCGATGAGATCGCGCTGCTTTCGTTCTTCCTCCATACTTGTTGTTAGACGTTCGCAACAAGGCAAACCCTGCCACACCAGCAACGTTCACCAAATTCACGAAATATGCCCATATATTGTGTTTTGGATAGGATAGATCCGTAAGATCTCCGCAAGAGCTGGATCTAAGCGTGCGTAGACCGCCGCATGATACATACTTTGATTGGCACGCCTGCTTTGATTTGCGCGTCGAAGCAACACAGAAAAACGAACGAATATATCATGCGGCGGCGTATGCACGCTTAGATCAAGCTCTTGTGGAGATCTTACGGATCTATCCTATCCAAAAAAAAACAATGTATGAATATATATTATAATGACAAATGCCATTTGATTTGCGATGAACAGTATACGTCACGGACGAAACAATTTACTGTGTTGTTGTTTGATGAAATGTAAATTGTTGTGTCAACAAATCTCCATGAGTTTCATATTGGCCCATACAGAATACATCATTTCCCATACAAAATACTTTGGGGTCCAAAAGACCCCGTTGTGCTTTTACGTTAGTATTTTGTATAAGACTTCCCAAAACTTCATCTATGCACCAAACATTGAAATTTTTGATTTTATCACATAGATATGATATTAAAAAAGAAAACGCTCAGCGAAATTTTCCAATTTTTTTTATATTTTTGTGATTTTTTGTTTTTTCAAAAAACTAACTCTTAGGGCCTAAGAGACCCCACGTGTGCGTTTGAGGGTTAATAAAACCATCAAATATTATTTGATAGAAACAACACATAAAGTTGTTGATAGAATATGAATCCCGCTCGAGGGTCTCATACGGGTTCTTATATTGCAAATTTTTCTTTTTTTGGTAAATCGCATGCGATATGCATATAACGTGTAAATTTGACAGGACCTAATAAGTCCTAATTTTTCTAAGTTTTTTTAGTTTTCTAGTTTGTGCCTACCCCTAGATAGAACTCCAAATAAGAGCCAAAAATATTTTTCATTTTTCGAATGGATTTAGCGCAGGAATAGCAATTTTCAGATTTGAAATAATTATTTCATTAGTTTTCGTTCATAATTTGTGCGTAATAATATTAAGTAAGGTCGCTCGTGGCCGAGAATCGATCATTCATTCCATTTTGACCTAGCATATTCATATCGTATCTCTCATAAGTGAACCGCAAATCGCGAAAAAATTAAATCAATTACATACGTACATCATTTCACTTTTTATTGTCATATATTTTTATAGTTTATGCTGTCAAAACCTTTCGAACGATATATTCTTGAAAATTTGATAAAATTGCGGGCAGAGAGGTGGTTGCCTATTTATATATGAGATTCATTTATCAAATACACGATTGATTGATTTTGACCAATATTTGTAATATTTAATTAGAAAAATCATTTCAAACTGAAGCGCTAAATATTTTGTTTAATTTTCGGTTGCGTATCATAATTTTTGGTTGAAAGCTATATTGAAAATGAATTTAAATGTTTGAATTCAATAGTTCGGCGATGCAATTGATTGAAGAAAATGCGTTGTTAAAGTGCAATTTTCGAAAATGCATTAACTGTTCGGCGTGCATTCAAAGCGGTGTTTCCGAATGCAATTTGTATGTTTCGCTGTTGGCCACTCAAAATATGTTGTTTTTGTTGTTGTTGCTACTGCTGCTGTGATTAATCGTAATCAATGTAAAACATCACAAACATAATTTTCCATTTCATATTGGCTGCAGTCGCTTGTAACCGGGTGCATTGAAACCGAATGACCAATGCATGGTGGTGTTTCGAAAACCGTATAACATTTCATTTAATCGCAAAAATTGCGTTTATCGTTCAACGATTCATGTTATGGCTGGTCGTTGGAAACGGCCTATTTTTGCAGCCCGTTTAACTGGCTCTATCGAACCAAACATGAACAATCCAACCAATCATCGATCGAAGTAGATAGGGGGCACGGGAGGCAAAAACGGTGTACAAGCGCAATTTGAAATCGAAATTTTTCACAAGCAAACATTACATCCACATATAATCGTACACACATGCGAGTCAGTATATATAGCCATAGCCATCAAATCGTTCACCGTCATCATTCCATTATATTATTTATTAATGGAAGCAATGAACAACGACAGAAAAAAAATATAGCATCGCATTTACGTCGGAGGAGGCAATAAGCCATAACCGATATATATGTTATAAAAAAAAATGGAAAAAGAAACATGAAATTGCACCCACAAATGATGATCACTTAGAATGTTGCCACAAATCGAAAAATGGATATTGCACAGAGACAGAAAGATAGAGGAGGCAATGAAAATAAAGATAGAACGAAAACGGAACGAGATGAAGTGAATTCTAAATTGCATTGCACATCAAATCGAATTGAAAGGTGAATGAAAATGAAGTGAAGAGGAACGAAGCAACAACAACAACGACACCGAGAAGAAAAAACCACCGTACTACGGTCAAATGTTCGGTTGGTTTAGTTGTGGAAATACATAAAATCATTACAGTTATTACTCGTTCGTAGCCGATTTGATTCTTGCTTCGCTTGTTTAATCACAACCGATGCTGCTACAGCTACTGTTACTGCCCACGAGACAGAATACTATCGCTGAAAAAATGATTCTTTCACAATTTCTCTATTTCATTGCATTCGGTTTGATTTCGATATACGATGAAATTTAATATAAAATTGCATCAAATCAAAAATGGAAAATTATCGATTTCAACTCAATTTTCTAGTTTTATAAGATCCATTGCACACAGGGGGAATATTGCCAATCGCAAATAATCAAAGAAAATCCACAAATCATTATCATTTTTTTATGTGATTTTTTCCGCTTTTTGCTGCAATACTGCCAAGTTATTTAACACATGTGAAATTTCACAGCTATGATCACCGTCTGAATGGTGGTTTTGAAGATTTTAAAATGAAAAAATGCAGCTTTGCTCAAGACATTGCTGTTAAATACGCTTTCACTTGATTTCTAGCAGAAGTATAGATATTTTCAGTGGGACTTTTTTCGATCGCTTCTCTCTTTTCATGCATTTTAATCTTCTTTAAAGCTGTTTTGAAACAGATACATCAAATTTCAATTTCAAGAAAGTGATACAAAAAAACGTTTTCTGTTCTTTTGATGACTAAATATCGTTCTTCAAAATTGATGATTGAAATTGAAAATGGAATTGAATGAAATCGATTAAAAGCCCCTTGCGTGCAAAAACCGTCGAAAATTTATCTATTTTTTTCCCTTGCACTTTTAGATTCAACAAATAATCTCTCAATTTTCAAGTCGTAAGCGATTTGTTTCCCTCCTTATTGTTCAAATTAATTAGATTTGAAAATCACCCAAACCCGCGCCATTTCAAAATTTGATTAATTGTTTAGACTAACTTTGGATAGCAGTTCACCGGATTCAAGATATTATACGCAACATTTCGACTAGAACTTGCACAAAAAAACAAAATTGAAAATGCTATTCCAATGCATTTCGGAAACGCAATGAAACTTGATGAACCAGAACGCATGATATACTGTTTTTCACTTATGTCCACTTTTTTTTCGAGTAACACTTTTACATTGTATCTTACTCCAGATTGGCTTGGCTTAAGTTTCAGTGTCGATATACAATGGAATTGTTGCAAGAGTAAAATGTGTATAGTGGCACATAACTCAAGAAACGAGAATAAAAAAGCAGTGTTATAATCGTACATTTCTATTCAGCGAAATGCCGTAATCATAGCTTTAGCACACACTCACACACACACACACACATACTCGAGATATATTTTCTCTTGACTTGTGTGTATATAAATCAAAAAATTGTTTACTTTGGCAATGTTCGCCGTAAATCGTGCTGTCTCTCATCCATATTGATTTATTTCTGGTTAAGTTTCTGGTGAGCGTGTACAAATTGTACTGTTAAGAAAACGTACCAAGAACGTACTCTAATAAGTATGTTCCCATCGTCTAGCATTGATTATATATAGCCAAACACACATATTCAATTTTGACAACGACGACGGCACACCGACAATTTGTATGTGCTCGTTTTTTCGTTCTCGAATTGTATCTTCTGTCAAATACTGCTAATGATGGCTTTTCAAGTGAGTTTCACTTTTTTCTCTTTAAATTTTCGGCATTTTATCATATTTGCCGACATGAAAATTCATTCGTTCAGGTATAACTTTCTTCTGCTTTCTTCGAATTCGTCGCCACTTGTATTCATCCGTTGTGGTGCTTATTCGCATTAGACAGTCGCTGTAATTCCGTTCAATGTCAGACTGTTATGTTATTCGTTGTGGTACTTGAAAGATGTGCGCACATATGTTGACACGAACACGAATATTTGTTGGCTGCGAAATTTTCGGGCGGACAAGTCGCGAGAAAAGCAATTTATTTGAACGATAGAGAGAGTGAGCACACAAAACAGCCAGACGAAAATATCTATAGAGAAAAAATATGCTTATATATACAATATAACAACCAAATTTCAAATGAAATGAAATCACAGAAATAAATGCGGCGTATTTTTATTTGGTAACCAGACGAACGAATACATATATTCAAATTCAAGTAAATTGGAGCCGAAAACCTATCAAGCGGATTCATAAGTTTCGTGTGCAATTCTTCCATGGATGAAAAGCGCGTGCTCTTTCTTTCTCTCATCGTCCGGCCAACAAATAATTGAAGGTCAAGTGGTGTTCTTTCGCATTTTCTATCTTCGTTCCATTCGTTTGCTGTATGCTTAATGCGTTCAAACGAGCTTTTCCAAGGTATTCAATTCAATTCTTGAAAATATTCAAAAAAATTTCAAAGGTCTTTTTTTTGCAAAAGGTAAATTTTTGGCGGGTCTTGAGTTGATTGAGAATATAAATCTAGTAAATATGCGAAAGGCTAAGATTTGGCTCAACCCAAAATGATTGAGTGTAAGATACAAATATTTGATCATTGAATGGATTCTCTTGCCGTGGGTGCATACGATAAAGCATACATTTTCAAAAGCACTGGGCATCATTGCAAAAATTCTCTTGGTTGTTGAAAAAAAGAGTTTTTTTTTTGTCATTAAAAGATCCAATTTTGATTCTCGACATAATAATTAAGGGGCTTCTTGAAAACGTTAACGTGGAATGGAACAACAGATTTTGGAACGTTCCAACGGCAAAAGCTCTCTTTGAGCTGATTTGTTGTTGGTTTTTTTAAATAAATAGCTACCACCTGTGTTTTGCTATTCTTAGCAAGTGCACGTTTTGACTGTTTGTCGTTTGTGTAGTATTGTTTGGTGAAAACAGTCTCATTGGCACCATTCTATCTCAATGAAGGAGCATTCACCTTGTTTGCTTCAATGTATAGCAGTCAAAGATACGTTTAATTCAAGCCTACAAAGCAAAAATAAGAAGAGAAAAAGTACATGGCTTTGATCGAGTATGTGACTCCAAAAGATGAGATTCTTGGCATTCGTGCATCTTGGGTGTTGTATTGTTTTCCAGCCACTGGGTACATTGTGAACACGGTATCAGTGGGGTGAGTTATCTGGGCTACCGTCAAATAGTTTTGTGATCCCTATATCGTCCCTTTGTTGTTGTTATTTCTCGAGTATAATATTACAGCATGTGTTTGATTGTTCATTTGCTCCATTTTGCAAACGTATATTCGAAATAGCGTGTTTTGTTTTCGTCGCATTCGCCATTGTGTTTGTGCTGTTACTGATTCGCTTGTCATTGATAAATACAAGAGTATGTGGTGTGTGGTGGCTCGGTAAAAATCCATTGTATTGTGACAGTATCACATTGGATAACAGCAAATGCGCCATGTCTCTTTCAATCGCATTTGGCTGTGTAAATGCTCGTACATTCACGCGCTCTCTCTCTTTTCTTTTTTTTTTACTGTGAACATGATTTTTCCTTTATTGTCATTTGGTGTCGGTGTACTCGTGTTCTCTCTGTGACATAAATAGAGAGGGAAAGAGAAAGTGTGTGTTTAGTAAATGAAGATCTATCAGATGCATGTGTCGCACATTGTCACCATCTTGCTTTACACATACTTCTATTTCTCTTTCTCTCTCTCTCCCTCCATGAATGGAATAGATTCCTATCTATGTGTTAGTTTCATTCCGTATTTTTAACAATTTCGTATGAGCTCCTCATCTTATTTGCCATGAACGATTCCTTCTCTCTGGTTCTCGCATGTTTTTGTTTAGTGGAAATATAATACAATACACATGACGACGACGACGACGACGATGATAATGACGACAATAACAATAGCATCATATTTTCTATTGCACACACACTCATCTTCTCTTCGAAAAAAACAACCAAATAGGATACAAAAAAACTGTACAAAAATAAATATAGATCGAGAGAGAGAGAGAGAGAGGGAGAGAGAGAGAGAGAGAGAAAAGAACTAAACTAAAAGCATGTTCGACTGACGAGTTTGTAAGACTAAAAGATTTTTCACTCTATTGTCGCTTAGATGAAGAAAGAGATGAATTCAATACGCGCGACACAACAAAATTGAAAAATTATACAATTACTTCGTATACTGTTTCGAATAAGCTCATCGCTCAGTTTCTCGTTCTCTTTGTGATTGAGATCTATTTGGGCGGTAATAAATACGATGCTTTTTCGTTCAACAAAAGCAACTCAAGCACATAGACACTCACACCCACGCACCCATGCATTCACTTCACATTCACAACACAAAAACTAAAAAGCAGATGGATGAATGAAATGTTGTGAAATCAAGAAGAGCGGAATTTTTAAGAAAATTCATTTTACTTCTATACACAAGATTTTTCTTTGCTTACATACATGAATAAAAACCTGCATTCGCAAAGAAACGCCCGACTCACGATTTTCTCTCTGTGTCGACATCGTTGTCGTAGTTTACTACTGTGTGATGGTATTTTTTCTCGAGTTCGTCATTCGATTTGTTTGATAAGCTTCTTTTTTCCTGATATACTTGACATATTTCGATAATTTGTCATATGAAGCAACGTAAACGAGTAACATCTTCGAGAAAAAAAATCATGACAAATAAACATAATGTTTGTTATCCTTTCGATTCGCCGCTACTAAAAATTTTTTTTTCGAAAGGCAAAACAAATTACAACTTTATGAACAAGTGAAACTACTTTTGGCTCACGTAATATATATTTTAACTTCAAGTGTGTGTTTTACTCATTTTACTTGAAAACTTTGGTAGTTTATGTTTTTCTTCGCTGTTGTATGGTCCATTCTTTTTCTCGATTTTGATTCCATTGGTTCGCAGAAGGCATTCGGTATTCTGAAATCACATTTCATAGAGTTGAAAACATACTTTTATGGTCGCTTTTATGTTCTCTTCAACCAACTTCGGAAGCAAAGACAAATACAGAAAAATTTAGTCATACGGATCTCTCTCCTCATCGAAAAAAAAATCGTGTTGTGATTGTGAAAAATTAAATTGAAATTTTGTTACCTAGCAAAAACGTTTTTTATTTAATTACACGTCAGGTAAAAGTATGCATGAAAAAAAGTTGAAAACATATGCGTCAATCAGCCTTAAGAAACATTCACGTGCAAACATTCCATGCGTTTTTTTTCTATACTATAGTGGCAAGTGCCTTCGGAAAATGTTTACATTTCATTCAACTGTACTAAACTGTTGCGTGGAAAAAATGGAATTTGAAAAATGCTGTGCATGATATCGACCTCTCTACTTGTAATTTGCACATGGCAAATTTGATAAATAAGACTCGTTGACGTAAGTTATTATATTTTATCGATAAGATGTTACAACAACAAATATTTCAACTGTAAACGTGCGAAATGTTTTGTTCAAAAAAATATTTACGTAGTTAATGGAACTCGCATTCCTTGTAGCTGTGTTACACGTGTTATTAACTTTGACAATTTGCATATAAAAGTATAAAGTTTCAATAAACTTCAGTAAAATCATTAGTTAGTAACAACTTGTTGCCGAATATTGTTTCATCAAATATGCGTCTCATTATTTTGATAATTTTTGTATTTGGATTTGAGGTAAGCCAACTGTTTTTCATATCATTTTCTAGAAATAATTAAATTACATAAACTAATTTGTATATTTTATTAGATCCAACAATTGCTTGGATGCATGGGTGGAAAACTTTTTCGAACTCAACCTGTTCAAAATATTGCATTCTTTGAAGAACCATTCAACAGCATCAATCAACATGGGCCAATGATAGAACATACCGCCCATAAACTTGCAGAAAATTTGAGCAGATTACCTTATCTAAACAACAATAATTCAAAAGCAATTCTGGAAAAGATTAGAAAGGTTGGTTCTATATCAGGAAAAATACACCATTCAACTATTTCGTGTATGAATCCAGATAAACATCACCGTTTGGCAAATTTCGATCATCTCAAAGATGTTGCATCGCAGTTTAAGGAATTATTGAGCGAAATTTGTGTTTCGGAACCAGCAAATATATTGGTTGCATATCTACCACGTTTACATGTTTTAAGCAGCGATGAAACAGCAACTTTAGTTGCAACGTTGACACAACTGGGCCAAACATATTCAAATCGAATTGATGAACTTGACACCAAAGTCATAGCAGTCACCAATGTTGCATCTGAGTGATGACTTAGAAAAAGTTCTATACTTCTATTGGCCAGCTTTCATTTCGCAAATGGTGCAGCTTGCTACCGACTTTTTATTTTTTTTTTGTCTTCGTTTCGAATGAAAATGAAATTTCGATAGTTTTTTTACACTTAAGCGTTAATAAATCCATTCATTTATTTCCATACTTCAGAGTTTTTAATTTGCATTTTCAGAATGCTTTGGTTGCCACAAAAAAATCCTAGGGGCGGAGCAGTACTAGAATAATAATTTTTGTTTAAAGTAATTCTATGTCGTGAGTAGTAATCCATATTAATCCGCAGTAATACACACTTGTGTAAATTCTAACAGCAGTGCAATGACGTTTCATGTGTACGTTGTGTATTACATTTGTTAGGAATAAAGCGATCGTCGTATATTGCGTATTGAAACAATTTATTCGATATTTATTAAATTAAATTCTTTATTTTCCATTTTTAACAATAAAATGTCTCATCCGAAATATACGGCGATCGCTTTATGCCTAGCAAATGTCTAGGGGACATTCATACTAGAAAAACTAGTGAAACTAGCAGCAACTAGCAGCGAATAGCAAGCACTAGCGTATTATAGTCCAAAGCAAATGAATTGAGGCATGTAAAATATATTGTAGCATGCGTAAGTCGCTTGCAAACGAACCAAGTGAATAGCGGAGACGCACGAAAACGAAGTGAGTGAATAGCGACAACGAACGTTGTTATCCGTTGCCGCAATACACTCACTTCGTTATCGTGCGTCTCCGCTATTCACTTGGTTCGTTTACAAGCGACTTAAGCATTACTGTTGTTTCTTTTATGTATCATACGATACGTCTAGGTAATTTCAAAATACTAGAAAAACTAGCAGCTACTAGCAGCACTAGTGTACTCACTTAGTAATACTAGTAAGCGATTAGCGAATACGTAAATAAAACTAGCTTACTAGAATTGCTACGAATGTCCCCTAGGCAAATGTCATACACAACGTACACATGAAACCTCATTGCACTGCTGTTAGAATTTACGTAAGTGTGTATTACTATGGATTAATATGGATTACTATGTACTCACAACATAAAATTACATTAAACAAAAACTATTATTTAGTACTGCTCTGCCCCTAGAAAAAATCTGATAGGTTAAGACGAATGTCGGCTGCATACTCATAATTTCACCATGTCATTTATGAATGGATTGCAGTTGTTATTTTGGTAGTGTATAATAAAAAAAATACAGATGGATCAAGAGAAGTGTCGTTGTAGTGAAAAAGTCACTGAAATTGAAAAGACTATTCCAAATTCTGACATGCTTCTATGACGTTCTATGTGGTCTTGTTTTTTTGTTTACATTTTATTTGAAAGAGTCGTATCAAAACTTTTCACATTAAACAATCTATTTGAGAGTCAACGGAAAAAGGTATTTTTATCCACACAAAAGAGATTTTTCCCCAGCTCTATTCTCTATTTTCTGTCAAATTTGAAATGAAATCAAATCAGATTGGCGTTGAAAATCATTTGATTTTTGGTCATTTCAGAATGTCGATGTAATTTTCATGTTAACGATGTTCGCCAGATCGATTCGCATTATCATTATAAGTAAGTGAGATGTTTGAACCAAGTAAAACAAAAACGGAGAGTGCTTCGTAGTGTATTGGTTCATTTGGACATTGAGTTTTCTCTCTCACACTCTCTCTCTCGCGATGGCGGTGATTCATGAAGCCAGAAAATATCAATGTCACAATGCATTATCATTAGCCTCGAGTGGAGAGTGAATCAAATGTTATTCGCGGTGAGAATGAGACTGGACAACAATCAACTAGCCACATTTTACGACAGCCCATCGAATTTTCGATGGCATTTCAATGAGTGGTTTTTTTTGTGGGTAAGAGGATGAGTGATTTTAACAGTATTTACTCAGTGGCACACTTAATGCGTTGAAAACAAAACGCAAAATTTATAGGTCTACTTGTCGTGAGTGTTGAGCGAGCGAATGTGTGATTCATTGAATTGATTTGTCTGTTTCATGACAATGATGACGGTCAACAGTGAGCGTTCAGCCGAAGTAGCTGTAGCAGCAGCAGCAGCAGGATGGTAAAAAGTATGATACACTGAGCACAAGAATCTATAATACTCGATTTGTAAGTGGAGCACAGGATAAAATGATGTTTATTTAGTTGAACGCTCGTTTCGCCCATCGTTGTCGCAAATTACGATTATATTCTACATGGCTATAATATCGATAAATGTTTGAGTGAGTGAGCGCGCCGACCGACATTGACTACGAAACCGGGCCCGACATAAAGATTAAAATAAACATTGAACTTTGTTCACGTAAAGCGTGATTTGGTCGCAGTCTCTCTCTTTCTCTTTCTCTGTCTCACAGTGTGTCGGCATGTGAGTGTGTTTTAGACATTTGCAAGATTCGATGAGAATCAGCACGACATGTCCAACGAAAATGTTGATTTAAAAATCGATTTCAGCTCAAATGGGAATTAATGGATTTTGTGTTGTAATTTATCTTTATTTTCTCTGAGCTCGAGCTCGAATTGCCTCGTATTGAACATCGCCTGAAACGCGTTCATCATTTCGTATTTTCGATTTGTGCCAACCTACTCTATCTACTGGCATTGGTGAAATATTTCAAAAACACGTAATTGGAATTTCCATTTCAACGGGGCCAATTTTTATAAATATTATTTGAACACATTACATTTTTTGAGACATCGAATCCAAAGCGTCGAACAAACAAACGAAAAAAAAAAACCAAAAGCAATTCAATCAAGAGACAAATAAGAGAAATTGTGATTTATGTGAATTCGAAACCATCTTTTGTCGGCGTCAAATCATATTCTGTTCCGGACAGTTGTCGTTTTTGATACGCAGAATGACTTGGCAATTATCCAATCAAACTGTACGCACATTCTCACATTTGATATTTTCGATTTTTCAAAGGAATCTCAGTTGTGAAAACGTGAAAATGTTCACTTATATAGAAACGTTGGCCATATCTTTATTCGGGCAGGTCTTCGTAGAAGGAGCATTGAATTTGATTACAGTGGCATAACAAATGCACGCATAAATTTAAATTCGAAATCATCTATGCAAATGACATTCTTGCTATCGTGTCACAAACACATACACAACAATTCAAAACTTCGATAGAGTTGAACGTTGCACGAAAAACAAATATAATAAACCGTTTTGCGACGGTCAATTTTGTCCTGATTTCATAAAACCAAACCCAGCAACACATTTTAAAATGGAATGCTACTGACAGCAAATCGCACATAATAACACCATGAAATATGTTCAATTGACTCAGGCGCTCTGTTTATTATTCGACTCATTTCAATGGGACCAGTTTCTCGCACCACCCCAACAAAAACATCAACTTTTCCAACACAAATTAACGAAGCGTAATTTAATTACACCAAAGGTAAACATGGCTATAATGTATCGCTTTGCGAATTCGATTTCGCTGTTGCAACGTTTCATATCAACGGACAGCAAATGAAAATCTATTATGGCAGACGAAGTCTTTTGAAAGCGCGAGCATTTTGGTTCGCGTATTTACAATGGTGACAAGTTGTATTCGATTGCCGGATATATTCTATTTTCCACTATGGATAAGTAAATTATGGCAATTTATCGTTGAATGCCGCTCATTTTTCTCCCACTCTATCATTCACACTGGTTAAAGGAACTGGCGCTTCGCTTATGGAAAATATTTTGCGAAATATTTGGTGGAAAATAGCGACAAAATTCCATATTCATTGGCAGCGGCGACAACAGACAGAAAAAAATTAAAGCCATTGCAATGGACCGTGTGTATGTGTGTATATTGTCACATTACATTAAAAGTGATCATGACGCAATCGCGACTCGAATTATTCACATTTTTCGTGTGTGTGTGTGTGTGTGCATTCAGGAAGGTTCGTCAATCGCATGAAATGTTATAATTACGAAGAACCGTATTATATTCCGATATATTTATCGGATGCATTTAACCGCTTATTACATACGATGTGTGTGTGACGATTTTTAAAGACTTCTTTCGAACCATCTGACTGTAAAAAATGCGTTCAATGCGTTTCGGAAAATATAGTAATAAAAACTCCAATAATATCGATGTATCGATGCGTTGAAAACATCCTTTGTTCAAATAAACACGAACAACACACAAACCATTTTAATGCAATTCATTTGCAGGTACGATATAAATATATAGTGATGATGGTGGCTATTGGAGTTTTTTTGTTTTCATTTTGCACATACAACGTGAATTCGATAGATTCAATTTAATGCACGCTCGCACATTAATTCATTTTGCCTGGATGCCTTCGATCGTGTTCGCATTGCATTTGCCCCGTAACCCATTTTTGTTGTCGTTGTTGTTGTTTTTGCTGCGGTCTTTTATTTTTTGATTTTTGCATATTAATATTTCCATTTAAATTGAATATGAATTCAACTTGTGAACACCACGCTTTTTTCTCCGATCATTTTATTCGAATTTTCCATTCATTTGCAAAACAATTTGTATGCATGTAAAGGCACCAGTGGATATTGAGCTGGAGAGAGTACCGAGAGGAGAGAGCGAAATATCGATGGAATTGAATCTTTAAATGGGTTCATATACATATTTTAGGCGAATATATAAAGGCACACGAGAGTTTGAATATATTGAAATGAGTGAGTGAAAGCAGACAAATGACAAAGAGACAATGGAAATTGGGTGAAAAAAATATCGAGCGAAAAAAGGTGAGACAAAATTGTATGCCTGCAATGGCATCCACTTCAGAGACCGACAAAAACAACGTGAAATTTTCTGTCAGCACAGACGAGCGAGCAAGAGAAAAAAGAATCGTTAATTTTTCGTTCGGTTGGTCTTTGTAACAACGGCTCTGATAACCTAGACAGATAATCTTGCACATACGTCTAATAACATGTAACGAGATTTCGATCGTTTTAAAAGTAACCCATCGCACGTGATCCAAACCAAATGGAATGTCATTTGCTGTTTTCTTTTCGTTCAGCAATTTTCGTTGTTATTGTGTCACGGTGTTTCTCGCAATCGACAAAATCTTTTAAACCAACCCATCTGATTATGTGCACTTTTTGTCTCCGTATTTCGTGCAATTTCTTAGTTTCTTGTCGTTCTCATTCTTGAAGCGTTGCGAAAAACCGCCGTTGTATCGTTTTTTATGTACGTTTCATTTTGATTGCAAATTTTACATTTGCGATTATGATTATCGCGACGAAGGAGTTAAATGGTTTCACTGAGAGAGAGAGAGAGCCAAAAAAAAAAAACTTACAAAAAACTCCATTAGGACAATAACAATGTGGAATGAAAGCGATGCGAGTCAAAACCAAAATAATGCAAAATGGAATTCAATTAAGATATTCAGATGCCAGTCGTCGTTAGCACACACCAATTCCAATGTTTGGTGTTGTCAAAAGAAGCGCGTCAATTTCGATTTATACACAGAAAAAAAAATCGCGAGTCGAAGTGAGCGAGGCGGAACGAGAGCAAGGGGAAAAAATGTATTTTGTCAAACGTGTGTCGACTCAATGCAAATCATCGATCGCAAGCAAATCAAAGTTGGACCGGCGTGTCTCAACCATATACACTTTATTTTGTATATTATTTCAAATTATAAATCTCTCTCTCTCTCTCTCTCTCGTTCCATGTGTTGAGTGATAGCAATATTTGAAATAGTCAGCATATCGGTTGGATATAATTTTTTTCCATCGTTGATGTTGGTTGTTGTATGCCTTTGAATTTACCCCATTTTTTCATTGCTCAAAGCGACTTCCTTTCAGGCATTTGCACACAATCGAGTGATAAAAGAAAATTTCAATTCGTTAGTAGTCATCGAAATATCGACGATTGGCTGAAACTTGGCATACATGGTTGTTGCCGACCAACACACAAATCGTATGTTTGAGTGGATCCACTCGCTCTCAGGATGACAAAATAAAAAAGAACAACTTTCCTATTTGAACTTTTCAAGGTAAATACACACAACATCGGCATCGGCATCGTCATCGCCATCATCATCGATGGAACGAGAGATGTACGTTTGATTGAATCAGAAAAATGTATTTTACGTTTGAATTGGTTATGTTGAATGTTTGCTGTTGACATAAGCAATTCGAAATACCCGAAACTTGGCATTCAAGTAACATCAGCAGTGAAATGCCCACATCATATGTTGTACTTTCGTTGCGTTCAGCACGAAATTTCAAGTATAAAATATTCAACAATCACAACGCCGAGTATTTATATATATATCCAAAGTCATTCACAATAAATTTTTACCAAGAAATTGACAATCGAATGTCGAATAGAACTCTATCGTATCGCATTGAACAGAAAATACATGCATCACCCAACCTCAGACACCCATGGCATGAATGAACGAACATAATTTTGTATTATTGAAAGAAGATTACATATAAATTTACAACAACATCGCATATATACACGGCACAAATTGCAGCCAAATTGGATACATTTAATATGCTTTAGCTTCACAAGAGACTACTTATCGGTGTTGCCATTTCAATTTCAAATTCACTTCAATAATAACAAAATGTGATTACATCATATAGAGCATATGAAAACGCAACGATTTTTATTCATTTTATTTTCGACATTCGTTTTCTGAAGTGCTACAGTGCTGTTGTTATTGCTGCCTGATGCTGAAACATTCGATGCCGCCGCCCACGAGCTGAGTAAGCAAACGATAAGAGCATGTTTGGGAAGCATTTGCATTTGGAAAATGGCCATGATTCAACATTTTATCGCAATGAAATCATGAAAAATGGAATTCTCAAGTACGGAGCCACCGAACTTTTGGTCCGATTTTATTTTCCGAGCACAGAAAACGCACGACGATCATTCTGCAATGTATCAATGTTAAATATTTGAACGAAAAATCTGCAGTGACGCTCACTGTTTTGCCCATTTGTATTTGTAATAGTATTCAAATATTGAATTACAATAATAAATAATAAGCAAACCGTTTGCGAGAAATTGTGAAAAACATTCTTCTTTTTGGAATCTGTTTGAAATTTTGGAGAAGGTGAAACTATCGAGAATATAGCTCTTAAGAATCGATTGTAGGTGACGACTTGAGACAAATTTATTTTTCTAAGGATGTTATTTCAGCCATCTTATTTGATTAAATATTTGTTGTTCAAAATAACGTCAACATGAGAGAGTTTTTTTTATGAGTCGGCCATTGCATGAATGGAAAAGGAAGGCGAGAAAGAAGGCGAAAGAAATGTTGGGATTCAGGTGGAATGAGGTGAGTTTGTTAAAGCGTGTGCAAAAGAATCAATTAGCTGTTGAACGAGGGAACGCTTGATAAGATAAACATAAGACGCAATGTATTTCCCATTTGATAGAAAATGTTAATCTCGTTATTTGCGCTCATTTAAGCTCATTCCATTCGAATTGCTACATGTCGGCGTCGTTTAATCTAATTTTATTACAAATAAAGGTGATTGCAATTGCTGTCTTTTTAATGCTTTTGAAATTATGTAAAATTGTATGTATGTCGATGCCATAGCGGCAACGAAAAAAAATGCCAACACACAAATCTAATTGAACGGGCACAAATTAAATGGCACAATGTGTGAAAAGCGAAGAAAAAAAATCTCTTAGCAACAGCAAGCGAGCGATAGAGAGAGAGAGAGAGAGAGAGAGAGAGAGAAAAAAAGATTTTTTGACGCTGATTCAGTGTGGATTGTATTTGATCAATAGCTCCGAAAAAAGGATGCAAAGCACACGACCGAGAAATTAAATTGTAAAAACCCAAACGAAAGTAAACAAGCGCGAAACCCAGAGAAGAAGAGAGGAAAAAAAACATCTACGACGAAACCGTCGAACACTGTAAGCAAAGAAACATATGGATTTTGGTATTTATACTGCGGAAAACTTTCCATGTTCTCTCTTTTCGCCATCATCCGAAGTTGAATGCATCACGGTCGGTCGCCGGAATGTTATATTAAATTCATACTTATTGTAAAAAAAAAGTATATTTTCCATCGAAACCTTTTTTAGTTTTCTTTATATGCAGTGAAAATGTGTCAACAGCACACTCACAACATGGCACAAATCCTGCACATGTGAGTGAATCGAGGCCAACTAAGCCCAAAAACTAATCACAAAATCTCAAAACTCAACGCCGGTTTTTTTTTCTTCTTTTTTCTACAACACGAATAACAAGCAAAAAATGCAAAGTTTTTCCTTTTTCACACCCATACACAATAAACCAAAAAAGTTACATATTGACACAGCAAATCGAATTTCGCACGGAACGATAGAACCAGATAAAAACGGAACCCAAAAATATGAAACAAACGAAAAAAAGCAGATCCAAAAGTCAGATGTTTGTTACACCGAGAGAGAGAAAAAACATGGGCGATTTGGTCGTGAGTGTGAGATAGGGGCGGAATAGAGGAGCTGAAAATGCGCTCATTTTATAAATAGACATCAATTTCGGTAGTGGGGCGACTGGTTTGAAGGCATTTGTGTATTTTATAGCCCTACTGTGTTGATGTCGCATTTATTACTAATTACGTTTTACCTTGTTATGTTGTATCATTTCTAATCACGAACATTTCTATCAGCAACACGGAAGATGGGCGCAAAGCACTCAACACAATAATGGTGCGATGCTGTGTGCTTTGGCATTTTGTCTCTGTTTTCATTTGGTTTCGTTTTTCGTCCATTCAAATAAATTGCGGTGATTACCAATGCTGAATGTTCATGACAAAGAATTAAATTTTTTCTCTCTGTTCTCGTGGACAATCGTGTATTGCATGCAACTGGCTATCATCATTTTGCTTCGTGATTGCCTTCGCACTCCAAATGAACATCCCAAATATCATATCGACTCCATTTTTTATATATCGTTGTCGCCACAATCACCGTCGTCTGTTCTTCGAAATCTAGCCCGAACCGTCCACTTAATCGAAACAACTAACATTTACCTCAACATAAACGCACTCGCAGAGAACGAGTCGGGAAAAATGTGTGTCTCTTTTGAAAAGACTCCTTTCTGAAGCATCGCAAATATGAACACAAACAAACAATATAATTTTTTTTAATAAACGTTTGATGCTATTGGACTCATTACATTCACATTTCAATTTATTATGTACGACAGAAAAAATATTTACAGCTTAAATATCAAACAATTTATTAACACTTCTGTAGTTACTTGGTAGTTACACCCTCGCTTGTCACAATTTCGCTCTCTGAAAAAGTGCCCGAGGTGCCATTTTGTCAGTTTTATTTTGTATCAATTTTTTGTCTTCTCGGAATATTTAAATGGTGGATTTTAAAAATGACCATTTCATTTCATTGGGATGTTAAAATTAATGGCCGATTCAATAAGTCATAAAGAAGAATGCAACGATCAAACAACAAGTAACAGCGCTTTTTTATTCATATCTTCATTAACATGACTGTCTCCCATCAAAAGCATTTAATTTTTTTACCATTTCCAAATATACAATTATTTTCACAGAATGGCCAAAATGTTATCGATATTCTCTTTTTTAAAAATGGATGTTCATGTTTATTGTTACAATTTTTCTGTGAAGTTTCGCCGCACTTTTTTAACATCAGAGTTTTTCACCCCGAATTTCCGCAGGCATAACAATGCATACATTGTGTAGAGATTGGGGGTTTTAATTTCAAACTCTTTTTTTATTAACCCAACAGCTTTTAATATGTAAGCAAATGTTTGAAATGAATATGAATAAAAACGGATTCTGTTCAAACAAATCCGGTGCGGCGGTAAGTTTTTTTTGTCTATAAAGAATTGAAAGCTGAAATTTTCCGGACAAACAATTTATATTTTGTTATAAAGCGACTTTTTTTTGTTGTATTTTGGCCCGAGGAATTAAAGTGAATATGGGAAAATTGGGCGAAAATTGAGCAATCACATCCATGTTAATGAAATTGGACGGTCGAAAAATATAAAAAACACCAATTTCAAAAAAAAAAAATCGATTTATTCATCTCGTGAAAGACGAACACATTTACACACACTGGCTTCGAAAAGTTTGGGAACACCCCAGAAAAGTAAAAATTCGCATTTTTACTAAAAATGTGAGAAAATCAAAAGTTGTAAGCCGTTGGGAATTTAAAAGTGTCTTTTTCGGGGTATCTTACTGGGATGAGCCCGAAATTCCTCAATAAAATCCGAATTCTTTTGAAAATGAGGTGGTTTTAATCTTTCAAACGATAGTGTACATACAAAAAAGATGTATCGATTTATAGAACATTGATTTTTTTGTATTCGTCGATTGATGGATTGTGTGGCGGCCATTTCTCTGTTTTTCGCGAGCTTATTAATTAAAATCGCTTGAATCGCGTGAGGCTTTCATTATTTTCCTCATGTACACGCCCCTCCTCTCTGTCCACATCTCTTCCAATATTTAATTACACAAAAAATAAATGTTCCATCTCATTTCGAAGACAAAAAGGGAAATAATTAAATTTTATTTATAAATAAAATAATTTTCATCCAAGGTTTTCGTTCGGTGAATTGCGGCGACATCGCAGAAAATCAATATAGAGTCAATGGGCTATTTTGTTCGACGAACAATTGAAAGTAGAATGCGAGGCTTGTGTTTAAATAAAAGAGATTTCAATTACACACTTTACTAACAGTCACCAATGAATAGAAACAATTAAAAGCAGCATCGCCGCAAAAAATGTCAATTTGCTCTCCATTTTTATTGTGACGAGCGACGAGAGAACCATTCATTGAAAAAGGAGAAAAAAATCATCTGATACAGCTATACCATTAATGCAAGTGGTGGCTGAAACACCAATGATTACGTAAGAGTGATCGTCAAAGTTAGTATGCCCAATGTGCTGTTTACTTTTCCCATAAATCTCATCAAAATTTATTTTGCTCTGACATGCATTCAATTTCAGTCATTTGTTTTCGATCGACGCAGACATGCCCAAGGTACCATTAACCCGTTCATTATATATTTGATCGGAAATCTAAACAAAGATTCAAAAAAAATGTTAAATGTCCACGTATTTTGAAATACAACCATAAATTTACGAATAACAGATAAATTAATAGCTGAGTAAGCTAGACGCGACAGCACTTAATTTAAACAAAACGCAGACGGGAAAAGATTTATCGAAAAGCTCGAAATATTCCATATTTTATTCAGATAATATCGAATGGGGCGATGTTAACACATACAATTTGAATGGCAGTAAAGTTTTACTTTCTATAAACAGTTAACATTTCCAGTGTGGTTGGTATGGCGCGCTGTTTTTGCCACTAACTTTTGACCATTCACTCCCGATTTTCTTCTTCAATAATTTTTCGACTATTTCATGATTTGACATCTCACTTCGCACAAATCAAATAATTTCGCAATACTCATCTGCTCTGCGCTCGAGATGTATGAATGAAAATAATTTTGCATAATATTTTAGAGCTATTTTATTGTGTCTCGACTAAAAACTTTTCCATTTTTGAACGCAAAGAAAAACTTCATCATTTGATCCAAAGTCATATTCATTTTCCACACGGTTTTGTATTAAATCAAATATCAGTTTCAGGCAAACCATGAAAACTTTTGCGTCGAATAAGTCATGTAGTTTAACTTTTCTATTCAACATTGTTGATTGATTGTGTATGAATTCTTTCGTAAAATTCAACATGGTCTTCATGCACTGATTGAAATGTAATTGAAATTTATTCCATATTCGCAAGTTTACAAAATTGACAGTCTTCGCATATTACTAGTTGGTTTGTACCACTTTATTTTTATACACCTCTTCTCTCTCTTTTTTAATACATTTTGCTTTAGCATACAACAGGCACTCAAGTTGTACCGTTCGCACGGGGTATTTACACGGTGCGTCAGTTACGAAAACACGAGAAATGTATGTGTGTATACTCTCCATGCCTTGTGTCTTATTCTTCGTATTTATTTTTCAACATGTATGCAAACAGATGAAAAAGAGAAATATAAAATAATTTAGAAACATGTACTTTCTTCGTGTCTCGCTCCATTTTCTGTTTCATGTTTTCGTAACTGACGCATGGCGTAAAACCCCTGGCTGAACGATGCAATTTGAGTATTTGAAAAGTGTGTCTTCAAAGATTTTTATATGCAAAATGCATAACGGTTTGTACACGATTTTCGAAGAAAGAAAAACTCGATTTCGAAATACTCTTCGAAACTTTCAAATTACAATGAAAACTAAAGTATCTCAAGTATTCGTAGGTAATTGAGAGATACGTAAGAATAAAAAAAAAATCGATGCCAACAAAATGAAGTTTGTTTTCTTTTTTGTAAATGAAATAAAATGTTCATCCAGTTCAAATGGCATTTAATTAAATTGCACTATGAGCAATAAGCACACATTCCATGTGTTGTCATTAAATGCGAATACATAAAATTTCGTTAAAATTTAACCAAGCATTTCATTTTTGGTTACCTTAAAAATTGACATTTTCATCAGCTACTCCCATAATAGTTAGTCAACAATCTACTGAGTCAATTAAAAAGTATTGCAAACAAAAATGCAACTCTCACAGAGTTCAAAATTAAAACACCTTATCTCACGGATGAAACCATGAAAATAAGTGCAGAAAATTTCGTTTTGCAAAATGTTTTCCGGCTAAAAAATGGCTTGCACACAAACAATTTTCAATTAAGTTGTTCTTCAAAAAGCATCAACATTAGCCCAACCGAATAGAGTGAACTTTTGCCAGATGAAAACTTTTAATAATTTAATTATATTATATCTCTTGCAAATAAGCTTATTTCCATTGAAAAGTAAACAAAGACTTTTAACTCAAACTCATCGTCACTCAAAATTCGATGCCAAAACTAGATTGTTTTTCGACGAACGAACACACAGAAAGTATTCAGTATTAGGTTCGATGGTTTTGAGTTGGTTCGTTTTTGTGTTGTCTGTTCAACCGTGTGATTAACGCCTGTTTGATGAATTAGAAGTGACGTGCATGTATGTGCATGTGTTTGAAAACAATTAATGCAACAGAGAAAAAAAACTCCTTTAAAATTTAGATCCGACTGCTAAAGTGTGAATAAAGACCTGGTGTATTTATTTGCGTCATGACCCAAATGAAATGTGAACATTTAATCTCGTTTCTGCGTTGTGCGTTGTTCAATGTTTATGTTGACCATTAAATTTATACTTGCTAATTGATTTCAATCACAAAACTGGAATTTGCGGTATCAGCACGATTTCTTTCTTCGTTCATGCCATTTCACCCAAAATAACGAAGCGAAACGTACGCTACAATTGCAAGTATGCACATTTTGTGTTTGCAATCCCATATATTTCATTACATTCCATTCGTACAATTTTCGTATCGTCAATGTGATAGTCTTCGATTCGCATGGGTTTCAGTTTTCATGATGTTGAAATCGAGGAAAGATTATTGCATCAATTCGATTGATACATTAGCGAATTAAGAGGGAAAAAAAGATAAACGAGAAACTTGAAATTAAATTATATTCGATTTTTATCGGTAGACAACGGACAGTAGTTTCGATCGAGACTTTTTGTTGGTTTAACTGTATATAGCATTTTATATGTATATATGGCAATGGCGACAGTGTTAACATCAATGCATCTATAAACATAGCAAGTGAGCGAGCGAGAGCGAGAGAGAGAGAGAGAGAAATGCCGGAAAAAAGTACTTGATCAACAAAATTGATGTGCAATCTGGAATCGATTAAGTTTAAAACAGAGAAATTCACAAAAGAAGCTGAACAAACTAAAATATAAACAAGTTTACCCTGAAGAGTATACAACCATTACAAGTACATTCCGCCAATATGAAATTGCAATCGCATCTACTTTCCGGCGAATACTTCCGCTTTTCCAGCAGATGCTAGACGATGCAAACATTTCGGCACAGCGATGCATTTTCTGGTTTGATATTGTTTTTGTTGTTGTTTTTTCCCCCACTATTTCACTTGATCTCGTTTGCTTGAGTTTTATTCACTTCGATTATTTTCACTTGGTGTTTGGTGGATGTATGTGTATTGTTTTCCAGGGAGGAACTATGAGACTCGACCCAAATTGTTGGAATTTCTTATAAATGGCTTCGAATTCAAGTTATTGTAATTGGAAAATACCGAACAATGTTCGTTCATTTTTACTTTTTGCATTTTAAAGAAACTTGATTGAATGAGTTGTTCAAAATGCATTGTGTTTGGTGTATTCTATTGCAAATTCGATATGAAAAGTGGACGTTTTGTACGTAGAAACAATCAATATAGTATTTATCAAGACATTATCGACCAGAGTCTAGTCACTAGACATGAATCGATTTGCTATTCTTCTGCTTAACAATGCCAAACTCTTTGCTTGACATACGAAACGCTTATTTTTATTTCAACATTTTTCTTTGATACGATTTTATTTCCCACAGCGAATATGCTCAGGATGCACATGAAAATGGGCTCATAAATGGAATACGAAAACCAAAAGAGAAATAGAAAACAAAAAAATGTCAATCGACAATGTTGTTGACGAAGCCAAAGGAATGAGAAACGGACAGTGGAATTGCAAGGGAGACATTATCAATGATTATATCGTTTGGATAACTATCGTTTAATCGAATTAATGGCACAACTAAGCGTAATTACTTCGTATAGACAATTTATTGAAGAAAGAAAAAGGGCTCAAACAAACATAAACGAAACGCAAACGCAACCAAATGAGAATGTTCTAATAAAAAAGAATGAGAAAATGAAATAAAAACAAGTGGCGGTTCATTGACACAACAGTTTTCTGGCAGCCGAGAAAAGCTCAATTTGTATGATTGACAAAAGAGACACTGAGAAGATGGCATTCCATAGGGAAAAATATTCCTTTGTTCGGAGTGAGATAGAGAAAGGAAAAAGAATGTATATCATTTTTATGCTTCATTCGTTTCGCTTTTGTTGACAACTATACAACACCATTTCAATTGACTATCAAGAATGCGATGGGCATTGTTGTTACAAAACACTGGGGAATTTTTTTAACAAACAATTGCATTCAAGCATCTGGGCATTTTTCACGGTATTATTTGGCATATTATAATTATGCCAACCATTTAATGAAAACACTTAATTTGTGAAATAACAGTGGAGCGACTTTAAGATAATAAAATGGACAGAAAGAAAATGCTAAAATCGTCGAAACAGTTTTCTTCAGTTGAGATTAAAAGCGTACGCCGAATTACCAAAACGCGGTCAACGAACACAGTCGATTGAAAATTTTCTTTGATGATGAAAGAGTCATTCCCAAAAATGTTTCCGCCAAAATGCTGAGACTGTTGTGGTGACTGTGGCACAAAGTGTCGGAAATGAAAATAATTACAAGTTCCTGAAAAACAAAATAAGTGCCTGAAATGTTATTTAATCTGCGTCGTGCCAAAGGTGCATTATGACCGACAAAATATCGTATTAAATTTCGGATGTTAACACTTCCACCGAGTGAAATTTCCTCTGGGCATATAAAGTGTAGCTAATTTGTGTATATACATAAAAAAACAGAAGTTTCACCACTAATTATGAGTGTTTGGCCTTGATCGCACGCTCAACGAAAAATTCAAACTCAATACCTAGGGGACATTCATACTAGAAAAACTAGTGAAACTAGCAGCAACTAGCAGCGACTAGCAAGCACTAGCGTATTATAGTCCAAAGCAAATGACTTTAGGCATGTAAAATATATTGTAGCATGCGTAAGTCGCTTGCAAACGAACCAAGTGAATAGCGGAGACGCACGAAAACG
>NW_022198383.1:9024575-9076007 GCF_009176525.2 Contarinia nasturtii
CATTATGCATTCTTTTCTTCTGGTGTTTCTACCGGTTCACTGATCTTGATGTATGCGCTGATCAGCAGGTTTTAAATAAGTCAATCGTAATTGTGCTACGCAATTTTTCCATTGTGTACAGTCACTCTGCTCGATAGTTTTGATTGCTTGTAATTATTCTCAACAAAAAATCAACAAAGTGAATGAATAGATCGTATTTATTTTGCGTGATTAGACATTATTTATTTGTTAGTTTCTTGTACATTATTTAAGCAACTTATATTGAGTGAATTTTAACTCACTCAGAGCGCTCGTATTTAACTCGCTTACAATACCTAGGTTGTTAATGTCCAATGAATACAAAGAATTCACGCATGCAAAAAACTGAACGACAACGTATTAAGTTCGACTCAGAGTGAGTACTTGTGTGAGCTAAAAACTGCTCGCAAACTGTGAGTCGTGAGTAGTTCTTGTGTATATGAATGCATATCGCTACAACATGCAAGCCAAGGTTTGCTCAATTTAATGAGTTGAATTATGAACTGAGTGATCGTATCGATCATAGTGAAATAAAACAGCAGAATGCACTTGTCATTAGGTATAAATATTAGTATATGTTATCTCGTTGAAGTTTTCACAAGAACATTTATTTCATCCTCAAAAAATGACTGATTTCATACCAAATAAAGTATTTCTGCGAGGAGTTTTACTACATTACTTTAATATAACGCAAGACGCTTCTAAAAGTCACGGTATTTTATTAAAAGTTTATGGTGGGCATGCTATATCGGAGCGAGCGTGTCAAAATTTGTTTAAACTATTTAAAATTGACAATTATTTTGGTTGGGAATGTTATGAGTTTGAAGACGAAGATTTAGAGAAAAAAGTCAATGGACTCAAACACTGGCAAATAAGAGAAAAAGAAGAAGTTGATCCTGAATCGTATGTGCATTATTTTACTGGAAAACAAATAATTCAAGAGAAAAAAAAATATTTACCCAAACCAATACCAACACCAGAGAAATTGTTTTTGCGGAAAGTTTTACTTCATTACTTTAATATGAAGAAAAACGCTTCTGAAAGTCATTTACAATTAGAAGAAGTATATGGTTTGCATGTTCTATCTGAGCGGACATGTCAGAAGTGGTTTAAACGATTTAAAAGCGGTAATTTCTACTTGGAAGATGTAGGGCCGGTTGCTCCACCAAAAAAGTTTGAAGATGAAGATTTGAAGAAGTTACTCCGTGGAAATTTTTCGGTAACGCAAGGAGAACTGGCAAAAACATTTGGAGTTACTCAGCAAACAATTTCACAACGTTTAAAAGCAATGGGGATGATTCGAAAGGAGGGAAAATGGGTCCCATCATCAACACAGATAAAATAAAAAAACTATAAATTAGTCTTCATATATGGAAAATTGTATTTTGTGCGTATAAAAATCTTTATTTCCTATGCATCTCACTTGTTCACCTACTTTTTTTTCTCATTTGTAATAAAATTATTTGCTTTCAATATCTTTGCATTATGTTCATTTTATTATTACATTCAGTATAGATATTTCAATATTCTTGTGGGTGTTGAAAACGTAACAAGATCATGTTGATATTTTGTTACTTCTTAATAAATCATTTTTCTTTTTTGGCTATAATTAAATGTATGTGTGGTAAGAAAAAAAAACATATTGATAACAACATATGAGTTGACTGAACTAAAACCAAACGAACAACTAACGAAAAAATGTATGACATCCATTGGTTTAACTTAAAACAACACAAGAAAAATCACTAAATCGTTGATAATGTACCGAAAATCTAACCATAATTCAGCGAGAAATGTTGTTGTTGTTGTTTAGGTTTAACAGCACATTAAGAGTCAATTATATCAGTAGTTGATATGGGATCAAGTTGTTTGATGACATTGTGATACACACTGTGTGTGTATCATTCATAGAGCGGTTGTAAAAAATAAATGCGTTCGTTTTCATTCTTTTGTTTTCATTTTTTACATGCAATAAGCATAATTTATTTAATTGGAGCAGATGCTCCGCATAACTTGTTCATTTTGTCCATACTAGTCATAAGAAATCATGTGTATGTGGAGCCTCTCCACTGGAGAGCGAGACAACATGATACACGATGATGACCTCTAAATTTTTGCGTGCATACACATGTTTTTCTTATATCTAGTTCTGTCCCGCATTAATTGTGTGAGAACAAGAAAAAGGAGAGACTCTGAACACATGAGTATTGATCTTTCCCTCTCTTTCTAATACAATCGGAACATTCGGGAGGTAATGTACAAGTTCTATCTACTTATGTATGTGTTGTTGGTAAATTCTAAGAATCTCGATGCTTTTTTCGAGCGAGATTTTCCGAGCGCTGCATGTTTTAAGTCAAAACAGTTTTGATTTAGAGTATAACATTTCACATACAAAATATGAAATATACATTAGAAAGCCAACTAAAATACAGACCGAACATAAATTTTATAGATTTTTTGATTGTTTACCGCGCCGCCGTCGTCGTCGATCGTTGTTGCTGCGATTCAGCTTAAAGTGCTAAAAACAATTTTCACTTTAGCTAAAATTCACATAAAAGCAAAGCCTTAGCATCTACGGGCAAGTCAGAGTAAAAAATAAAGGCGCACACAGAACTTTATGAATTGTTTCGTAAATTTTTTCACGATTAGTTTATGTGCATATGAAAAATTATACATGTCTGGATGTAAAGTGCCATAATTCTCGCATTTTATTGAGACGACAATTTTGATTTAAACGCACACAGAGCGGCTCTCTTGGCTGCGACAAAGCATCCATGTACCCATATTGAATTGAATGTGTGATTTTTTTTGGGGTAGAACGTGCCGGCGTTGACTTTCAATTTAGTGGTGAACGAATAGAAAGACGACGCCGACGATACTTGTTGAAAATTAAATTAGTCGATGATTGAGATTGACGCATCGACAAAAAAGAATACTTGGGAACTGAATGAAAACATGAAATGTATTTAAACAAGGTGAATACGACCGAAATTCAGCATCGGCAAAATAAATTCGAAATATGTGTCGAAAATGTTACGTCGAATAAATGGAAATTATTTGGCATATGTTCAATGTTCATGTACCGAATATTTGACGGAAGTCGATGCTAACTTTTAGAGTTAATGAAAGAAGTCGAGTGGAATTCATGTTTTCCGCTGTTCACCATCTCTGCGTTATTGCTACTGTCGTAATCTCTCTCTCTCTCTCTCTCTCTCTCTCTCTCTCTCTCTCCACCCAAGGCGAATAGTAAACGTTTTTAATTTATTGTTCAATCTATTTTCATGTAAAGTTATAAACAAACACTCACAATTCACCGGTAATGTTCCACATAAAATCCATAATATGACTCTGAAATTGAATTTTCTTTGAAGAAAATTGTGTTGCAAAAATTTCGTTTGGATTTTATTTTTGCTACAGTTGAAAATTATTATACCCAAGCGAATGGGATGCACAGAAAAAGGAGAGAGAGAGAGAGAGAGAGAGAGAGAGAGAGAGAGAACGACGATATTTGGAACTGAAAATGTTACTCGATCAACGATTAAAAAAACGCCAAGATTAATAATCAGCGTGCTAAAAGTTTTGCGTATCGTAAGAAATTTTCCCACGGCATGAAGATGTGCAACAAACAAGAATAAAACCACACCATCGCTACTGCCTCAAGTCATACGATGTGTATGTGCCCGTGTTCAACTCGCCAAAACATGCAAAAGAAACAGAAAACCGAAAACAAAACAACATTCTTCAAATGTATGTTGCACCGGGTATCAACGAAAGTTAAGCTTATCCACCATTTTACGTATTTAATAACACAACTTTTCTTCGGCCACAAAACGTAAATACGCAGAGAATAAAAAATATATATATATTCACCAAGTCTCGCTCTGAAAAATCTCTGTTATTTATCGTTGTTTTCTTCTCATCCTTGAGTCGATTACCAGCACGAAGGGACTTAAACTCTCAAAACATAGAAAGACAGAGAGTAAATAAATTTTAACATCAACGAAATGGATAAAATGAGAAAATCCGCTAAATTCCATGGTTTAATAGTTTTCAACATTACATTTATGGAAATACTTTGTTTTTTTCTCTGCTTCGTTCACTGCTTTCGTTCTTGACGGCAAAAAAAAATGATGAAAAATACACTCGAAAAACATTTTTGCTCCTGTTCTATTGCATCGCTGCACATTATTCGTATGAATTGAAAAATGCCAGTTTGAAAGCGATGAGAGTTAAGATATGATGCACGCTTAACAAGATGCAATAACAAACCAAGCAGCTGCATGCTTAACGGAAATGAAAATAAATTTAGCGGAACACCGAAAATTATGGAATGAATACGGCCACATTTCTTTTCTCTCTCTCTCGAAGATCGATAAAAAAAACCACGGACCAAAGTGAAAAGAAAAAAAATTGAGTTTTGAAAGCAATAAAATTACTCGATTTCCACCTCAAAATTATGACAGTTAAAAATGGTGCACCTTTCTCAACGATGTTCCTCCAAAAAAAACGTTGTTTATCAACTCAAACGAAAAAAATATAAATGGACGGGGTTGAGAGAAATTGATTTGATGAAAATTGCTTGAGTTTAACCGGATCGATTTGGTTGTGCCCGAGTTGCGAATTTCAAACCGCGACGAATTGGTTCATTGGATTTGTGGTTAAGAGTCTCGAAAGCAATACATATTACATATATTTGGAGCAACGGCACATCAGCGCATTGGTTGTGTCACGACAGAGTGATCAGAAGAGATTGAAGTGAAAATGTGCACTTTCACCAAATGCAAATTGGAATTGATTGGCACATGCAGTGCGATTTGTCGCGAACAAAGCCATTTTTAGACCGATGAATACCAAATGAAAGCAACTCACTCAACACACATACACATACAACCATAATGGGAGTTTGTTCGCAGTTTCGCCCCATCTCATTCCCACCTCGTCTCCTACACATAACATTCACTATTTTTCATCGATTTTCATGTCTAAGCATGCAGACATTGCCACAGACTACATTATAGATTGACGTGGATTGGCAGGCAGATGAACGATAGCGCCACATCCATTGTATGCTAACGTCGGAGTGCTTTTGGTTTTTTGCCAAAACAAAAACGACCAAGAATGGGCCAGAGAGAGAGAACGGAAAGAAAAAAAAATATATGTACAACACCAAACAACCAACCGACTACTCGCATACATCTCATATATATTAAGCATGACGATATTAATGGACTTAACGTGAACATATATTCTTGACGGCAGCAAAAGAAAAGTTAAAGTAAGCCCAACAAAATCAAGAATATAAAAGGGGAGTCGAGGGTGTGAGATGAGCATGTACATTGAATTCTATTTACGTAATTTTGATATTATTTGGTAGACATGATAGAAATGTGGAGCGAGAGAGAGAGTGATTGAACGGTTATTTGGATTTTGTTATGTTATGCATGGGTTAATCCAAACAAAAATAAAGTGAAATATAATAAGCCTCTTGTCATTGTCGACAACATCATTATCGGTACATCATTATGCTTGGAATGAGGACGTCGAGCAAAAAAAGAGAAGAAGGTACATCGCATTGTCTTCACTCACAATTTATTTACGTGTTGCGAGTATCATTTTACACTTTCTATTTGTACATTCTAATTTCGAACCTTAGGTTCTTACACTCTCATCTCGTGTAATAGCTACGGCGTAAGTTTTCATCTAAAATGTTGAATTTGGTGTGAATGATGTCGAAAAATTCGTTGAATTTGTAAAAACGTCCATGAAATTTTGCATGGAATGAAGTACCACCCTCCGTCCGACTTGAGAACTTTATAAATGTTTTGAATGTTGTGGCATATGCCACATGTCCATGGACGAACTAATTGAAATGAGATACAATCGAACCTCAAATGTTCCCACATATTAATTTCAGATTCATTGTGTATTATTAATAGAACGATGGAGATAGAAGAAAAATGACAATAACAAAATAGTCTAATTAAAACCACTAACCTCTTTTGTGAATAGCCGATTCATGTGATTCAGCTGCCGTGCTCCAGATCCATGAAATCCGATTCACCAATAAAATCATTAAGCACACCAGCATTGATTTTATGTACGACATTTTTTACGAGCTTTAGTTAATTACACGTCCTCGACGGTTAATCTAAAGGAAGTGAGGAAAAATGGCATTTGAAGACTGCAACCGATTAACAACATATATTCACACCCGTAAAAGTAAACGACAGGCATATTTATATGCCGATGGCACAATCGGCGATGTGTGGATGTCTTAATTTACCATCACATACACATATTCTTTCAAAATTAAAGTGTCGTTCAGTGGCTCAAGCAAATGCTGGCACACCATCATAAAAAAACGGGACATAAACGCTATCCGCCAAAGTTGCTACTTCAGTCTCTTGTGTGCTGGCATACACATCGCACGAACGTCATCGACAACGAGCGAGTAGGCCATAAACGGGATTGGTTATAACAAACAACCGAAACCAAGGAATGAGGATAAAATCAACTCAACAACGCAATGACATCAAATTGAAGACAAACGACAAGAAAAATAAGAAGAAGTGAAAGCACAGCATTCGAATCGAAGGCATGTGAATGAATTGCATATAAAAAATCCATATCGACTATATAGATATGTGTGTAAGAGCGAAGAGCGAGCGCGAGAATCACACAAACACCAACGCCCTCACACAGCCTCATCAGTGCCGTGTGTGATTCTTCCACGCAAACAGCATCACATACACACTTTGCTCAAGCTCACGTCTATTACAAGGTTTGGTGATAATAGTACACACAGAGAACGGCCATAAAAATAACAACAATAAACGTGATGGATGTTAATGTAAAAATAAACTCGAAAAAAATGATGAGACTCTAAAAATGTGCCAGCATTTTGCTTGTGAATTACACTTCTTAAGCTTTTTTTTTTCATTTTCTCTCTTGATGTTCGTTTTTCCAGTCCAAATATATAATTCACTAATCCGTCTGGTGGCGTATTGTAAAAATTTACTGGTATGTCGTGATTTTTTTTTTGGTTTAATCGGCAGCGCATCTGCTGCCTGTCATACCTAAAATTCAATTAGCCTTATCAAATTTGCAAGACCACAACAGTGTCTTATTCGGTTATTGGTCAATAACAACAACACGGTGCAACGAACTCAATCTTTAATTTGCATACAATAAAATGCAACTGCATATCGAACAATTATTATTTCGGTTAATATTTTATTATCGATATTATGCAGACTACTTCTTGCACTTGAGATTTTAGAACAGATTTTATTTTTATTTTTAAATTATTGATTTTGAACGCACGAGATTCACTTTGTTTTGATTAAAGAGCACACGTATGTATATATAAAAAAAACGTCAAATACTTTTTGGTGGGGGGCAGTGTAATTTCTTCTTTTTTTATGAATGATTTGTTTTTGATTGTGGTTTAAAACAACACCGGTGTTAATAAACCATTGAAATAACTATTCGTCTTCAATTCGTAATAAGCACACTTGAAAATTTCCACACACTTTCACAGAAAACGTGAATAAATCGTACGCACACAGACACAAAAACATACATGCAAAATCTCTCACGAAAATGTTGTTACACACAAACAGCCTTTCTGCCTGCTGCTGCGGCCCCGTTTAGCTTACAATATATATGAAAAAAGGTGAAACGCGTAAGCAATCCAAAATTGATGTGCACAAATACAATGATATTGTCGTAGCGACCGTCAGGCATCACATGCACAACTCAATACTTTAGTTGACAGTGTTTCTCGCATCCATGGATATGGATGATATAGAGTGTACGAGATATTGTGGAAATGTGTTATTGCGCGAAAATCAACGAATATCATGAATTTTGTTGCTTTTATGAGATGCAGCAATGAGCAACAAAAAATCGAATCACATTGAATGCGTCGGCAGCGCACCGTTGTTGACGAGATGCTGACGAAAAGAGACACAAATCGCGGTCTACACGAAACTCATCCAACTGGAACAAACAACAAAAAAACGCATTCAAATCTGTGCCACTCTAATAAATATGTGGCTCACATGAAAAATATATTTTATCGCTTTCAGTTCGGCCACTGTTTCCAATTTACTTATTCTTTCACACGCATACACACATTCATTTTGAATCTAAATCAGAGACAATTTTCCATGCGGCAACAGCGACCATTGCGAAAATGTATGCGTGGTCGATATGCACGAGATGACCTGTGTGTGATTTTATTTGTTTAATGTGTGCGTCTCCTGCGAGAACATAATTTCGCACCAACAACATAACCACCTAAATCACAAGCACGCATCTAGTGCGCGCATCCCTCACAGCTGAGTGCTTCGTGCAAAATGTTATTGATGCTGCCGCCGTTGTCGCTGCTACTGCCATCGTTCCAGTTGTTTTTTTGTTTCGTAACACCGATATTGTCAAATACTCGGATAATGAACTGATGAACGCAACATGCATTTGGAACATGCTTGCGCAACCGTTGTTAACACAACTTGGCGATTATCATTGCACATTTCTGTGCGGAGATACTGTGTCAACAAACCACCGTTGTGCGCACAACGCAACTGCTATCTCAAATATATTACTTTGTACAAGGGATGCATGTATATTTCCACCCTCGAACTTTTCAGCAGCTTATGGTAGCTTCAATGGACGTTTTGATCAATTTTCCACAGAGAGCGCTACGTTGTTTTTGAGGATTTTGTCGAAAATACATTTTCGAGGGAAAATCCTACATCACAGACGTACATACCCTCTGTTCGCATTCTGTGGAAAGTTTTTCATTTGATTTCAGAAAAGCACATTTAACAAAAATAAGCGACAATCGAGAATTCAAACCATTTTCACGCTTTTAAGAAATTTACTTACTTCAGCCGATTGGTGAGTGTTTTAAACCCTTCAATTTCAGTATTCCGTTTTGATAAAAGTAAAACATTTAAGTGGATTTTAAAACTTAAGACATTTTATTTTCCATTTTTTACAATACAGACACATTTTTTTTTTTGATAATCTAGAAAAGAAATCGAAATCCCTTATGCACAAAAATTATTTCCCGTATTTTATTCAATGGAAATTAAATTAATTTTCTTATTTACATTGCATTTTGTTATTAAAACTACTTCAGATTCATATTTCTTATACATTTCCTGTTTACAAGCACTTACACACGATGTAGTCTCTTCGACTAATGAAATGGATCTGCAAAAAAGAAACTTCATTAGAAAAAAAATGCCAAGAAATGTTAACCTAAAATTCGAATGAAAAAAGAAAAAAAACATTTTTAAGAGAGGAAATCCCCCAAATAACATTCAGTTACCCCCAAATCAGTATAATCGGTCATACTCATTTTATTGAGTTTGAGTAAATCAACGTCGAATAGACAAAAATTTGTTCAAAAGAAGCCCAAAGAGATTCGCGATTTTTTATGAAATGCATTTTTCCAAAGGAGTAACTAGAATCGAGGATTTGTACTTGTAAAATATTTTATTGAATAAACGTAACCATGGTCACTGTGGAATTTATCACTTCCGATTGCGACCCAGTGAAATTTACGATACGTATATCGATTGCGTTGCATTTTCTCAACTGCAAAAAGAATAAGTTTTTATTTTGCATTCAATGCAAAAAGGCGAAGTTTATTTTTATCATTCGTACGGACTGGCTGATACATTGTACGAACATAAATCGGTGTTGTGTTTCATTTGAATCAAAAATAGCAAAAATGTTTTGATGAGAATTTTGAGAATGCAAAAACTTTTGCCTTTGTATGGGCCGAAAGTGTTTTGTTTGAAAAGAGATGTTATTTAAAAGCCTCTTCGTCCAAATGCTGATGAAACAACTTCATTTTTTTGGTTTGGTTTTTGTTCGGGGTTTGTTGTGTGTTTTTTTTTTTCATTTCTCAGTTCCTTTTCCATGAAAATCGGCGAAAAATATAAAGTTTTGCTTTTGCTTTATTCTTCATTTAAATGTCTTTTGCAATGTTGTTAGCATTAGTCCTTTTTCGTAACTTATGATGTTGGTAATTGCCTGATAAAACTCTCTTCATCTGGATTACGTCGTGTTGTTGTTTTTTTGTTGCTTTTGTAAAAGTGAAAAACTATTTACGATTCTCTCAAAGAATTTCATATGTTTTTGATCTATTTTCATCGGGCGCAACAAAACCAAATACCAACAACTTTTGGAATAAAATTCAGCTATAATAACAACAACAAAGACAGAGAATTAAATTCAATGATATAATTTAGTTAGTTCATTGTTGTTGCCTTTGCGAAACTGAGCTCGAAAAGACAATTGATTATATGCTGTTGAAAGGCAATGAAAAGTTCGGTTGATCCAATTGTTGATTTTCGTGAGTTCAGTCACCTTCTCTCTCTCTCACTCTCCCTCTGTGTCCTTCTCTCTTCCCTCTCCATCCATTTGAGAAAAAGTTTAATGATTGTCATGTTTGTGTACAAGTTGTTTTATGTTGCCCATTTTTTGGCTGAATACACTTTCTTTCGATTTTCGTCATCTTTTAACTGTTATTATTAATTAATGCGCCTTTTAAATGCTTGTACTGAAAATATTTCATCGACTGCGGCTGATAGTAATCTGTTGACTAGATCAAAAACACCGATTCATAGATCAAAAATGCGTGAACAACTTTTAGTAAGCATAAAATATAAATCGACTGCCATTAACAATTTTAAATTGAAAGAAAGAGAGAAATAGAGCGATGTCTTAGGATTTCGAATTAGTCGAAAACTTTTTTACCAACCGGATACGAGCTAAAGAACACCTATCATCGTAATGGAAACTCAGCGAATAAGTTGTCTTAACTCGGTGAGTCGATGCATTATCGTTATTGATGCGAAATGGAGTAAATCTTGTCGAAAGTGGCAAAAAGATTGAAGTAGAGAAAACTTGGCAATAACGATGCAAATAAAGCACAGTACTTAAATGCATATACTTAAATACATTTTTAGCGCAATAAAATATTTATGTTGCTAATTTGTTCAAGAAAATTGAAATGAAAGGAAAAACCCCGATTCATTCATTTTCTATCGCATCAAATAGCGTTCAAACACTTTGCGTTGAAATTTTGCATTTGAAACTTTTTCGGTCGTTGAAAAACTCAAAACACACACTTTCTTTACCACATGAATGAGTGAATTGAAACTGAAAATTCCGGTTCGATTCAATTACCAGCGCTTGTGAATGTAAACGCATCGATTTTTGTGAATTTTTTTAAAAAATATCCAAGTTTGAAGTGAGAGTCAGAAAAGTTTGAGCGATGTATTGCGTGTCGTAACGCTTGCAATGTTTAATATGAACGAAATGTGATAGTACTTAACGAGGACTGTGATGACATACTTCAAATATATTGCAGAAAATGATATCGAACAAACTTTAAAGTTGCGAGAAATATTTTTTCAAAAGCTCAATTTGGCAAAAAGAAAGGTCTACGCATAAAACCGATAATTGATAGTAAATGAGTTTGAAAAGTCAATAAAGTAGTAAGAGTAAAATTACAATTTAAATAATTTGATCGATTTTTTCTTAGTATTCATTTATTAAATTGAATGGAATAAAGTTTGAGTCAATTTTAATACTTTGGCCTCCCCAAAAAAATGGACGCCGACAGAAAATATATAGTTGTGAAATCGTAACTTTATCGGCAGTAATTGTTTTAATGCTTTTTACTTGTACTTCATTTAATATAAGACAAAGTAACGATTGAATGAAATTAATTTTACCTACATGATTCTTTCATTTTGTCGCTTCAAAAAGTGGACGAAATGCAGGATGGATGAGCAAAAAATGGAAACCGTCGTGTATTCATTTCATTTTTGGAGAAGAGGAAGTGAGAGAAAGTGGAAAGGGCGTTGCTCTGTGCAGAGCGAGAGAGAGAGAGAGGGTGTATAATGGCAAAAGCATTAGTGTATAGTAGCTAAAGTTTTCCAATGACTGTTCGAAACTGCTTGAAACGGACATGCCCAACCGGTAAATACGAAAATCTATGTACAATTATACCAACAGTTCTTACATGCATAAAACTATCACACGCGTACCCATTTCATGTTCTCGCATACAAAACATATACCCGATGACTATTTGAGAAATCAGACATCCCGACGAATGGCGAAAAAAAAAACACACCAGCGAGCAGAAAAAATGGCGAACCATTTATAATTTGCGAAAATCACGAGAGGGAGAGAGTAGAGTGAGGGAGCATACTAAATCATTGCTATGTTCGCGTCGCACGTGCAAAATTGCCACAGCTCAATAAAAAAAAAGAATGTACAAGTATAAAAAATAAAACTAACCAGAAAGACCGAGAAACAAATAGCATTAACAGCCAACATACAAGCACGAATTCGTGAGAGCTTTTATTACATAGACAAATTCCATGTACCGTGTGTTTTCAACCAACTATCTCGGCATCACCAATTTTTTTTTCTCTTCATTTCTCTCGCTCTTCGTTTCTTTCTCCGAAATTATATTTCATGCGCATGAATTATGTACAACATACATTGAGTGCCATACACACATAAGCATTTATGCAATGGAATCTTTTTTTTCTCTCTGTCATCGTGACGGTTTTTCTTTGGCCGAAAGTTTAGCCTCCACTTTTGGTGTTGAGCTACATTTTAATATGAATCTCTCTTGTGTTGCTGTTGCGTTTTTTTATTTCTCTTTTTAGATCGCTCTCTCGTTCAACATGTCGTGATGGAAATACATTATGAGCTATAATTTCCAATGTGTGTACTGTAAACGATGAGTAGAAAAGCGAAAGAAAAAAAAACGTTAGAAAGCAACCAAATCCCAGCCAACCATATTCAACGCAATAAAAAGCTTTTCATGTTTTGAAACATTGAAAAACGAATTTACGTTTTACGCTATGTTTCACGTATCGAATTGTTGCGTGTATCAGGTGAATTGATAGCAATGACGACCACCGTTACCATCCCCGACTTTTTTTATATTCCGCCCAAGAGCTTGGCGACAGCCACATTCTACGCACATTTATTATTTATGTTTCGTTCGTTTGATTCCCACATAGACTTGGAGGTGAAATACGACTCGTGTAATTCGAAAATGGAAAACAATTGCTTTTCTGACAATTTCATTGGATACGTTTATACACATTTCAAATGCTTTTGCCTACACACACACACTCGAAATGGAATTCAAATCGACAAATCAAATTCAAGAGCAGCAGAGAGAGAAAAAAAGGAAAAAAGCACTCGGAGACAAATGCGAGAAAGAAGCTTGTGTTCAATAGAAAATGGATTGCAATGACGCACACTCGATATGAAATTAGTTCAATTTTTGTTTGTAATTGAATTTGATTTATTGGCGTTGGATGTTCTCTCTCTCTCTCTACCACTCTCTTTTTCTATGCGATTCTATTCAACATTGGAAACTTGTCTCGAAATCCACACTTTTTTCCACACCGTCAATGTGGCAGCGGTGATGGTGAATGTGCGCTGCGCATCACGCTGCTTTACCTATCACCGAATAATTTATGGGTGTGTGTAAGATGCTTTTTGGGAGAAACGAAAAAAAAACTTTTATTTTACAATTTCATCTATTTCTTCTGCATTTTATGTTAAAATCCAATGGAAATTCCATTGTTAAATCCATAGCACACAAACTTTTTTAAAAGCATTCAATTGCACAAATGCGCAAATGATTTTGAAATTTTCACACTTTTCTTTCCTTCACACACTATTCACAAATTATTCCGCAGTTTGAACTTAAACATTTTGTTCGATCGACAAATGTTAATGAATTGAATGAACGCATTAACAAATTTGTTCCGTTGGGTATAAACCCAAAGTCTTTGTGTCAATGTAATGGCAATAAATTAGCGGTTGCATTGAATGTCTACATGGGCGCCATCTCTAAAAATCCTTCAAATGAACGAGAAAAAAAACAACAGCGTCGTAAATCAGTGTCAAGAATTAGTAAAACAGTTCTCACACACAAACACACTACTAATAGACTCTTTTTAATGGATTCGCCTTTTTTTTCACCAAATGAAGGGAAAAAAATCGAAAGTTTTCCATTCAACGTGATATATCATGTGCTTGGCTTTGATTTTGGATTACAATAATGTAGTAATAAATTAAGAAAGAATATGGTGTAAAAATGAATGAAAGTCTTTTCATCGCTGGCGATGACAATCAATGGCGGCGAGCCTCCAAAAGTTTTTTTTATTGTTGAGTCTACATTTTTCTTCTTTTTCTCTGTTCGTTTGCTTTATGCTGATTTTTTTTAGTGCGCTATAGATTTTTAACTAACCAGTCAAATTTTCCCGTTCTTTGTTGTGCACCCTCGCGAGCAGCATACACAACTTTTTCGAACAAAGTTTACCACACAGTGTATAAGACATACAAAGTTTTATTTCTGTTTTTTTTTTCAAGGTCAATAACTTTGTTTTAATCGAAACAGGTGAAAACAGAACGAAAAAAAAAGGAAAATGAATTTACTCTTTGGTGTTGTTGAGAAAAATGTGGCGGGATAACAGTGTGACATAAAAGCCGGTGCTTACAATGAATTTTAAATGGCACCCAGAAAAAAAAGTTTATCAAGCAAAATGATTGTTGTTTGATATTTTTGGGTCGTGTTTAATAATGTTTTCAAACTTCCTACTTTCAAAACTGAGTTCATTGATCATTAGACGATTGTTGACAATGCCGCAGTCACTTTCATTTAGTTTGTCCGACAACCGACGATATGAAAAATGTTGGAAAATCGTTTGGTTTTCGATGCGATGATTGTTGCCAATTTTTGGGCAAGGTATTGAAAATCGTTGCCAATGGCCGTACATAACATTCCGTATTATTGCCAAAAGAAATGTGTAAAAGTTGGAATTTTCTCAATTCCAAAATATTATCGAACATTCCAAGGCGGACAACATTTTAGCATGTAATCACTTTAAATGGCATGTTAGAAAATATTTCGTCATTTGAACCGTAATTTTCGTCGTCGAAAACTTTGTCTCATGCAAAATTGCTTGAGACAAAGCCTAACCCAAATAAATGCATTAAAATGCCTGTTTTTGTTATTTTACAGCGTCTTGATTTCAACTCAAGAGAGCAAGTGAGTGAGTGTTGTGACCAGTGGATGGTTTTCGTATGATGGCAAAGTTGATGTTTAAACCACACAACAAAACATATGTCTTGAAAATGAGCCCACATACCAAACCACTTTTCACATTTCTTGACTTACGTAAGCGACCGTTAAGCGACAAAGAGTCACATAAATTCAGCAGACGCACACAATCACTCCCAACAATTCAGTCAATTTTCTTTGTTTCGTTCTTATTTCGAATGGTGGTTGTTGTCCGTTCATATTTCAAATTCATAGCACAAGACGATGGAAAATATTGTGACAGCTATCCAAATGTGCAGCGAACAATGTACACACTCCATCTTTTCTGCAATTTTCAACGATTGCTCCTTGAATTTTTGTGTATGCCGATGGTATGAGAGTGTGTGCATGTGTCCATGGCAGCATTTTGATGTCGTCGAACTATTTTCTTCTTCATGGTCTTGAGCAAACATACTCTTTTGAAATTCATAAATATGCACTTGCACACACTCCAAACTATTTTGCAGAGAAAATTTGTCATTGCCGGTGTGTGTGTTCACACGAGAGTTGAAAAAAAAGAGAGAGAAGAAATCATACGGTTCGCATAGCTGAATAAGTGAAACGACGACGACAATAACTGCGTCCATTGTATTTGTTTACTTTGTAATTTTGTTGAAGTGGCCAAGCAAAAGACTATAAAACATTTTAGTATAAAACACAATCAATTAAAAAGTTTGCCATTTCTTTGGCATTTTCTTTAGAATGTTCGTCGTGCAGGCCGTTTAATGGCACAGTTTAATGTGAAATTGCATACAGTCCACTTGCAATTGTATAACATAAAAAAAAACAATGGCAAAAATGCAATATTTTCACTTTAAACAAACAACTTTTGTACGGGACCATTATTTATTGTCATTTGAATTTACGGCTGTGCTGGGAACGAGAACTTTTTAATGGCCTAAAGTCCAAAATCGAATTACAAAAGAATATTTACGAAATAAAAAAAAAATATCGAACATTATTACTTATGTTTTGACGACTTCAAATTTTAGATTCAAAGATACGATTGTAGTTGCCACTTTGTTTGATAGTAATTGCAAAATAGGGATACATTATTCAATAATTCAATTAGATGAATTGTCCAATTATTACTTGAATACATTTGAAAAACCGGATCTTATTTGAATTCGAAACACAGAAAAACACATTTTCAATCTGAAAACGGTTTACGCTTCGAAAATTCGAGAGACACGACATATTTTTGAATAATTCAGTATGAATGACACACGCAACTGTTAAACGGGTGAAATGTCAAAGGGTTAAATCGTTTATTGAATACACATAAAGCGCATTACTAAACAAAATGAAACACACTTGCCATTAAGTTTTCATGAATGTTTTGTTTTCTGTTTTGATTTGAAGCCATTTTCGAATGAATCTTCAGCGACTCGCCTTTTTGTAGAGAAATATTTCTCATTAAAAGCGTTACACATGCGCTCCCCCATTAGATATTTCATTTCAAATGCATTCGATTTGAAGAAAATGTGAAACAGGAAATTTGAAAAAGTTGCTTCGTCGCTTCGTTGTTAAATAAAAACTCACCGAAAATTCGAATGTTTTGTGTTTGTCGCACTTTGTGCACTTACCCGAATATCCTTTGGAGTAGCACATTTGAACGTCGTCTAATTTTTCCTTTTTTACGCTCGGTTGCATTGACATTGGACATCCGTTTGTCGATCTATTGTTTGAAACAGTAAAACGAAGTTTTAGCCACCCACTCTGGTCGCGCATTCATTTCAACCGTCATCAAATTAGACGACAACAATTTTTTTATTCGAATGAAAATCTTAAGATTTACCTTTGTGTTAGAAATGCGTTGGTCATGTGTCCGTCACCATCCGTTGATGAGCATGTGTTTCCTTCATATTTCATTGCAGCCGCAGCTGCTGTAGCGGCTGCAATTGCCTGTTTATGTTGCTCAATCGTTCCGCCACTTTCCAAAATTCGCATCTTATTTCGAGCCGCTATTGGACAACCTGACGCACTGAAATTAACAAAGTTATTCTATCAATTTTAAAACCGTCTTATTTAAATTACGAATGCCATTTAAAGTAATTTTTTGCAACTCATTCATTTGAAAGAAAATTAAAGGCAAACCTTCTGTGAGACAAAAATTTTCCCGTTGAATGGCCAGATCCATCGCATCCGGGAATTGGGCATCTGAAAAAATACATAAAACTATTATCCATTTTTTCTCACGCCTCGATCACACTCAAATCATTTTGAATCAAATTCGAAAATAATCCGAAAATATGCATACCTTAGCGGTTCGGATTCCTGGCCATCACGCGGTTTACTTTTCGGTTTATTTGCGCGTGGACATCCGGACAAACTACGATGAGATGAATAATTGCCAGTTACATGGCCAGAGCCATCACTGGAACATTTATTTTATATTTTCGCTAAATTTTCGCATTTTCAGACAAAATTGGAGTGGAATATACTTACCATCCACTTGTCGGACATTTTAACTCTTGAGTGGGCTGTAAATGGCTTCGATCAAAACGACCACATAGCAATAAACTGAAAAAAGAGAAACAAAACATTTCAAGCATGCAATGCCAAACTACACCCGCAAAGGATGTAACCATTTGAGAACAATTAAGATGGTTTTTCCATTCATTTCAATAGAAATTTTCTTGAAATATGTTTTCATGTCTGTTCAGCAGAAATGCATAGAAAAACATAATTAAAATATGTCCACCCCCGAAATTGAAACAAATGCGCTGCCATTAAAATCAAAATAAATAACATGGAAAGTGTTTGTTCCTGTCTGAAATGTATAATGCGTATACGCTGTCATTAACGAATGAATGCTGCCGGTCAAGAAATTATTGGTTGTTTTAATGACAGAAGTCATTATGCTTTTTTCGAAGTGTTCTAACCAAAGCGATAAATTTGTCGCTCACATAAATCTTGGCCAATGTTTTGCTAATGATCCTTTTTTGACTGAAAATTTGTCACAATTGTTGAACATTTGCATAAAATCGAAAATTTCCGTACACGGTTTTGAGCAAAATATTGAAATATTTCAGTGAAAAGTGAAATCCACAGAAAAGTGCGAAGCAAAGTGAGGCCAATTCATAAAAACCATTTTTTTAAAAATGAAATTAATTATATGAAAGTGAAAGTGTTTCGAATAACTCTCGAAAATCAATTATTCTCGAATGAACGAGACATGATTTTAATTATATTGCAATTAATTTATGTTTACATTAAATTACATGACAATATCGAATAAGATTACAATGAAAAGATATGGCTAATAACCAATTCTAATAATCAATTCAATTGAAATGCAATTGAAATGTAATATCAACCCTTTACATTTCAAATATCGTTTCAAATGAATTATGTAATGAATGAGGTCAAACGCAGCACGGTAAGTTTACGCAATTACGCATCGAACACGCATTGAAGTAATTCGATTAGAATGTGATTTGAATAAGTGATAACAGATAAAATCCTCTTTAATATCATTCGATTTGCGATGAATTGATTTTTGATCCGTTGGATTTTCCGCGTAAAATCCGTTTACGAGTGGCAAAAGTCAATCATTTAAATCCTCGGTATGTTGATTGTTTCTTTTTTTTAAATATGAATTGTACTTTAGAGCATTTACATAAATCTACTTGTACACGCAGTAAGCTGTTCAGTCAATCGGCGATACAGTCATAAAAGAGCCTCATAAATACATACAGTCTTCATGTGTAAAAAGTGTACATCGCGTCGAATAAATAAGAAATAAAATTGTTACTATTATTACGGCGGTGTGTGTGCATGTTTCGATTATTGCTTTTTCATATGCAAGTCATATGTGCCGATATCACATGTGTAATATCCGTGCCGTCAATAACGCACGGAATTATAATGTTTTCGTCCCCCCTGCATTTTTTTCTCTCTCTTCTCTTCTTCGTCTTTGTTTGCTTCCTGCAACGATATTATAATCGTATTACGAGTAATATACCTGCTAACACATCGTAAAAACTCAAAAGACCGCATTCGAAAAGAAACAGCACAAGAACAATGCAAAACAAATCGAAGAAACAATTTAGAGAGAAAACCATTTAAACAGTTACAACACATTAAATTGTTGTCTGTTCAATGTACATGCGTGTGAGATATGGATATGTATGCATTACATGCGTCGTCTTAGTGTATATTACAAGAGGAGGATTTGGAGTGTGAGAAAAACTTAGATCGATGTAGATACGGCTAAAAACAATTGCGTGTCAAAAACTTATTATCCTTTAAAATGGCACACGACCAGATAGAAAAATGGTTCGAATTTTTCTAATGTATTCCTATTTCGAGTCAAAATGAATAATATGCAATTAAATCGCGTTCAAATATATCGAATACATATGTTAACATGATAGTAACACACTGTAAATTACCTCTGATTTGGTCGAGAACAAGAGAATTTTTCTCAAAGCAATCGAATATACTTTAGTCGATTTATCGTGCTATTAACGACCGTGTGCCCACTAACACGAGAAATTGTCGAAAATTTTCAATTTAATTCCGAAAAATCAACCAAAAATTGGTTTGTAATAAATAATTTACATTCTAAATTGGACAACTTTTGAAATTTATGTGAACTATCACAATGCTGCTGACTGTCACCGTTCTATATTTTATTGGAATTGTAGTCGTATGCGATTTGGTATCATTGGCTTTGTCTCGGGCGACATTTAATAAATGGCATTGGTCAATGGTACTCATGAAACTTGAATATTTTGTGTGTGCGATTGTAAATCATCTCCACTTGACAAATGTCCAGCTTTTTCTGCTTGAATCTGCTAAAACTATTCAAAAAATATAACCAATTAACATTCGCTTCAATCGAACCAAAAACTCATTCTTCTCACTGCTGCCGCAACACAAGCCAAACTATTTGGCTGAACATGGAAATTAGAATCACCTTTGCCAGAAATAGATTTTATTGCTGTTTAAATCAAGAGGGAGAGTGAGAAAAAGGATGAGAAAGGGAAGGGCATAGCAGCTATACTTAGCATTGTGTGACACACAACTCCGATTGCATGTGTGAAAAGTGGTTAGCTGGCTAAACAACAAATGTCACACTTGAACGAAAATTTATCTTTTGTGTGCTCTTTCGAGCGGCTTGCACTCGAAATGAACGAAAAATAGACAATAAATTCTCGTTTTCACAAAGTATTTGCTAACCCAACTTGCCCCCACATTGAAGGCGAGGGTCATGTTTTTGGGGATAATTTCAAGAGTTGTATTTTTTGGAAAGGCCATTATATTCGTTCGAAACGGACATTGATTGCAGTTGTTTAGAGCTTGTAAATTACCATTTACTGGAAAACCGCATGATGTCCAAACATTTTTCCAACATTCTCAATGGTGTCATTTACATTGGTGTTAATTACATTTTAAACTTGCATATAGACTACAATATATTCGATAGAACAGGAAACTGACATCGAAAAAGTGGAAATAGCATCAAGCATGCAATTGCTGATGCAGCTCGAACCAAATGAATTTTGATTTTTCCAACAATTTATCAGCGTCATGGAAAAAAGAACGCTTTTACACCGTAAATCTTTTGGTTCGTTGGTTTAATAAACACTCACCTCTCTTTTGTACAGTTTTTGTCAGTCGGCAAATGTTGCGACGATGGTATTGGATAGCATGATGATACCGATGGAATTCCACCACTTGAAATCGATAGCACATTTGAATATCCATTCGATGAGCCAATAACTGAACTGGCATATGGATTTACTGTGCCAGCAATGCTACTATTTGTTGTTCCGCTGGCGATTGGACCACCCAACGTTGAATTGCCAGCACTTTGATATGCTGCTATCGAACCATAACTACCATAATTACTACCCGTTGTGTAGTCCGTTTGCGTGATCATGCCGTAGTTTGGATGAGGACTGTAACCTACAGGGTATCGAAACGAAAGAGAGAGAGAAAAAAACACCATATCAGACAAATGCACATACACATACAAACATACTTTTTGTTATTTTAGCAAATGAATAAAGCGGATGGAAACGCGCATTTTCATCTTTTTTTCATTTTTTTTTTTGCTCGCTCTCTTTGTCTATTTTTGTTGCAGGCAATGAAACTTTTTCAAACGGAGAAAAATGCTTTGTAAATAATTTATGGTGTGTATGCGCTTGCAGTATGCGCTACTATTCATTTATTTGTTTTTCACTTCGAAACATACATTTCCGAGTTAGCGAACGATTTTGGCGTAAAATATTGCATTTTACACTGCATAAATAATGAATATATGCGAATACTGCACATTTTTTCATACACAGCGAGCGCACACATACACATTACAAACAACAACAATTCAAATGGCGAAAATACTTCATTTTCAAAAAAAAAAATTGTCTGAAAAAAAACCATCAGAACAATTACAAAACTGCTAGAATCGATTTGAAAAATGTCTTTTGTTGTAAATGCATTTGAAGTTGTTGTTTTTCATTTTTGTTATGACAATAGCCAAAACTTACCCATTGGATCGTTTTTATATGCGTCCACAACATAGGGAGATGCATTACTGTCGGATGTTGAATCGCGACTGTATGGACGATTTTGTGCAGTTTCAATTGAATTATCGCCAGCAAATGTGCCTGGTTTTATCTGACTATTGCATAAATTGACCGGTTCGACCGGTGGAGATCGTGAATTAGGTGCGAAATTTTCACCAGAATATGATTGAATTTTCATACTATTCAATGACATTCGATTACTATTATCAGTTGACTGTTCGGCATTATTTGTTTGTGGACTGAGATTTGGAGTGCGTGATGATTTTGTCGTCGAAATTGTGGTTTGTAGTCGTTGGCCGGTCGAATAAATGGGTGGATTGGCCGAACCGACCAAATTTGACGAAGTAACATTGGCCGAAGTTAAGTCCATGATTGGAAGTGTTCCACTTGCGGCAGCAACGGCCGCGGTTCGTAGACTTAAATTCATCGCTGAAAATCCAGCCAATGGAAATGCGGGATCATAGTGATACATTGGCTTTGGATAATATGGTGTTGAGTTCTCACTTCCGGTGTCATTTTTTAACATGCCCGCTTGCGAGAAATGATGTTCATGCAGATATTTCTGTTGATTTGGATCTTCCGCACCGAATGTATTCAAATATGATGGATATGTTAGATTTGATCGTTGCATCGACAACGATGACGCATACAAATTTCCCAAATTCATATCGTATCGATCAAATGTTGGCGCCGTCGAAATGCCATTCATGGCATTTTCATAGCTTCGAACGGCTGAGTATTCATAATTGGCAACCAAAGCTCGATTTGTCATCATATCATTGGCAAAAGGTACTGCCGGCCTCGAAATATCATTTGAATTTGTGTAACCGCGATAGCATAGCTCATCGTTGTTATTCATTGACTGTTCAATCGATGTATCCATTGCACTTGGATAGCAATTCGACGATGATGCACCCAAATTCATTTGATTTATCGAACTGCCATTATTGTCAGCACGTTGATTCGGTATACTGTCGTTGATGCACACATTTTTACTACCACTTTCACTGAAACTTTTCGATTTCTCACTTTTGATCATATGTTCCATTTTAACGTTGGCTGCCGCCGCCGCTGCTGTGCCACCCATAATGCTGGAAAAGTTTGTGTCATTGCCATAATTGCTGTTGTTTAGAGATTTTGAGTCGCCACTTTCAGACACCAATTTTGTGTTGTTCATCGTAACCTTATCACCGTAAACGTTGGCCGTATGAAGAACATTTATACTTTGGCTGAGATTGGATTTCGCTGAAAATACTGTCGATGAACTTTTGAAGTCGTTTGAGCTATAGTTTGTCACTGAAAAAAAACCGGACATAAACGAAAAAAGGCATAACATTGAAATCAGAGTTTTGCTCAACTTTCACTTTTTGAAAAAAAAAAAAAAAAAAAAACTTTTTGTTGCAGTTGTTGTTCTTGTTTTTTATGGGTCAATGTTTTCGATATAAATACAAACCTGATCCCTGTGTGGGACACTTATGTCGAATAGCAGCATGGCAATTTTGATATTTTGCTTCGCGTAATGCGATTCGTTTGGATGCCGCATGAGGACAACCGGACAAACTACGATGCGAACTTCGTTTTGAATTCACATGGCCATGTCCATTGCAACCGGCTGTCGGGCACTTCAAAATTATTTCATGCGTCGCTAATACTTTTACATTATTTTTTTTTGTTTTCGTTTAATTTTTTGAGTGTGTGTGTGAATGTATTTGATTTCGGATGGTTGTGTGAATGAATGGAGGTGAGAGTGTTTTTTTTTTGGTCAAACCCATGGATGAAATGAAACAAAACACGAAAGAATCGAAAAAAATAATATTAATTCATTTTTTGTCGTTTTTTATTCAAATTTTGTTAATATTGAGCATTAATTGTATTCAGAGAGTAGAGGTGAGAGGGTGAAATTTTAAAATACAGGTTAAGGACACAACACAGAATAATTGATTTAAATGCACTGATCACGAAAAAATACAACTTTTTTCTGCATTATCTGAAGAATAAACAGAGCTGTTAGAGGCACCATGGAAGTGAATGTACTTTTCTTGGAAGTGCTGCCGTTTTTTGTGCAGATCTCGACAAATGTGCAGAAGACGTACCCGCACTTTTTCGGTACCAATAACAGCTCTGGGAACGAACAACGGCCAATCAAACAAGGATTTTGAGATAAGTGTCATACAATTTTATCTTGGATTTTTGGCACTATCTGAATACACTCAATATAGATATCACGATTAGACGGAAGAAATGAATGGTGAAATTAATATTATTTTTTGTCGCCAACGCAAAATAAAAACGAATACAAAATGATGGGATGTGTTTGTGTTTCGCATTCGATCAGATATTTTGAAACCAAATTGGGTTGTATGATAAATGAGCACATTGAAAGCAAATATTGTAATAAAAATAATCATAAACAATGTAGCAGCAATAACAATCGCATTTAATGAGTATGTTACGTGAGGGAAAGTCATCTACTTGATTTTGATTATAGTGTAATTAATCAAAAGCACATTATAATGCCGAAATATATTGAAAATACTTGAATTTATTATATGGTTTAACAATGAGAAGAATTTGTTAAACAATCATAACAAATTAATACACAAACATTTTGCTAGAGTCGAAACAATGGGCAGAGACAGAGAAAAAAAACACAGTAAACAAACCAGAGTTGCTAACTAAATGATGAAATAATGAAAGTCCTATTAATTTTATTTAATGAATGAGCGTGCTTATGCCATACTCAACCACCGTAACAAACGCAACCAGTGAACAAAAAAAAACTATTGACAATCAAGCAGAAGCAAAAACAAAATCAAATTAATCGAAAATAACGTTCTATTATTAGCCACAGTATTTCTAATGCATATAAAAGGTAAGTGAGTGTATCAAAGGAAAAGTGTCCTTTATCACAGCGGATAGTAATTTCAAATTAACAAGACCAACTAAATGTGAAATTTTTTGCTATCTCAATGATCAGAGAGTTACAAAAAGAAGAGGAGGAGGTGCATATTTCTTATAATTTGGTCATTGTTTAGAGTAATAGTTGCATTTACTTACTTTCCGGTGTAATTTTATCGCGTTGTGGACATCCCGATAAACTAAAAACATCAAATCAAATCGATAATGTCAAATAAAAGAACGTCAAGTTAAAATAGGTATTTCATTCACCTTCTGTGATGTGTATACAATCCAGTAATATGGCCCTGCCCTGTACATTGAGGAATCGGACATTTTGCACCTTCTGAAAAAAAATAGTTTTCCAAAAAAAATGTGCTATAAAGAATGTGACAAATTACAAATTCATAAATTCATTCGAAATCCAAATTGTTTGGTGAAATTCTTGAAATTTTACGCTGAAATCTGCATTCATTTACCAGATGCATATATTTCAAACGAAAGAAAATGAAAATAATGAATTTCGACACTTGAAAACGCCACTCAACTCAATTGTAATTTCTCTCTGGTCTTTTACATGAATTTCAAGCGTTTGATGTAATTTGTGAGGTAACAACATACAACACACCTCCAGAAAACTATTTATAGAATCGCATCCATTTCAAAATCTCTCCGGCTTTGTAAAATAGTTTGCATTCGAATGTTTGTATTGTAAATGGCGTTGGTCTACCTTAAAAACCATGAACTATGGCGATACGTTCCATCTGCATACTTTCTGTATGCATTTCCGAGCCAAACTGTCATGGTTTTCAAAGCCAATGAAAACTTTTAGCTTTTGCTACAATCAGAATGGATCTCTTTCAAACGAAGAAAAAAAAAACAGACGGCACAACGGTAGCATTTCTTGTTGTTTTTGGTGTTGAATTTTCACCTCTCCTTTAATTGCTCACATAGAACAGACACATTCCGATGAAAATTGCGATGCAATAACAAGATACACATTTAACAAGCTTGAATCATCGAATCGTATGCAAATAATTTGACCAAAGAAATTACAATTTCAGTCTGGTTTCTGCTTAAAAAGACATGCATTCAAAATTTATTTGCAAAAATATAAAACGATACCAAAAATCATACACAAAATGGTAATATAGATTTTATATTCGGCGAAATTATAGTTAATTTGGCATCGTTCAAATGCAGCCCGCATTTTGTAAAAAGAATGTGTGCGGTGTGTGCGGTTTTGATAAATGATCTGAGTGCAAAATGAATGAAAAATGACGTTTCGAATCGGGTTTTTCGTGTGCATTATTCACCGCAACGCAATCACATTTTGCTCAATGTGTGCACACAGTACAACGGGTCTTGAGGCAGGCCATTGAAGGATTCCAAGTGTGTGCGCGTTATTGTGTGAAATTCGTTTTTGAAAGTTGTTACTTTGTCGGTGGGAAAAACGGGTTGTTATGCAAAATGTTTCCATTGTCGTCACTATCGTTACGTATCCCGCTTTTTCGGGAGTGCACTGACACCAAATTGGCACTGTTGTGTATTGTATTTTTCGAATTGCAGTGTGATGACAATGAATTTTGTGCACGTGCTTTCAATAGCGCTCTTGTATTATGAGAGAATCGCGACGAATTCGCTGAATGTGTTATCTGTTTCATTTCAGCTCCAAAACAATCAGTTCGACGATCTGAGCACATTTGATTCTAGACGATGAGAGAGAAAAATGATTCGAAATTTTTGTCTGTTGAAATGAAGATAATGGTTTTGTGAAGAGCGGCAGCAACAGCACAAGGAATAGAATCGCAACAATGTAATGGCCATAAATGTTTATAGCAGTTTGGATTTCTTCGAAACGAAATCATAAAAGCAGTTCTATCATTTTAATGGGTTTAATTTAAAGGGCGAAACGCGACATCAGGTAATCACATACGAAACACATTCAAACCATATGATAACACACAACAACGGCTATGCGAGAGAGCTAAGGTGAAATCACGCGTCTCCAGTGAATCATAGAGACATAACCTCTGTGTGTATTTCGGTTTGTGAGTGTGTATGATACACATTGTACATAGAATGGTAAGATGTCGATAGAGTAACTAACGTAATAATGGCAAAAAATAAAATGTAATCCAGTGCAAAATTCGTCTAGATCTTGTATAATTCCTTGAGCTAAATGTGTGGAGATAACTTTTTGCGGTAGGTTGTGGATTGGGACGCTTTTGACTTGTCTGAACACGCAAATCGCAACCAAAAGTCATAAAAAATCCATACATAGAAATAGAATGTGATTTTAAAGTTTTGCATTTCGAAGCAGTCGGAAATAGGTGTATGTGTGTGTGTGAGTGTGTGCATTGTGCATGATGGTAGTGTGAGTGTTGAACCCCAAATCGTTGGCCAAAAAGCAATTAGATTTCGTTCTATTTCGACTAATTGCACATGCACACAACGTAATCGAATCGATTAAACATGCAAAAGGCATTTATTTTAGTAGTAAGTAAAATAGTTTTCGTACCTTTGTTGCTGCTTCCAGGTGAGAAAGCAGTCATTGGACGTTCAAGAAAGGCTGTACGGTCGTTCGAAGCTGCCGTTGCCACTGTTACTGTTGTCGATGTTGTTGTACTTTGTACACTTGCATTACTCATGCTATTCATGACAACCACCGAAGAAACGCCGCCACCGTCACGTGTTACGTCCTGAATAACTGATGCCGCCTTTGATCCGGCCGCAACCGGTTGAAGTGTTGTGTATTCTTTGTAGTCGGTGACCGTGCTCATGTCATCGTCTTTTGAAAATGTTTTACCAAACGGTCGTTCACGTTCCGTCGAACTATTCGACGATGCATTCATATCCAACGACGAATATGTTGAATAACCGCTTGAATCAGCATAAGGATATGCCGAATGAGACATTGAACCAAATGAATTTGATTTCTTGCTATCGAACATCGAAGGCGGATGGAATGCTGAATTTTGTGAAAATGACTGAACACTACGATATTCACTACTGTTATTCTCGTATTCACTTTTATCACTGTGCAATGTTAACTTGTCGGTTTGATTGGTGACAGCAGCAGCAGCGACGGCGGCGGTGGTGTTGCCGACAACTAACTCATGAAAGTCGTATTTACCATCATTCAATCGCGGTTTTTTCGATTGTTGTAAACCACTTGATTTTGGTTTACCATTTAAATAATAATAATCGCGATGATTTGCCATTGATTCATTCGCATTGTATGCGGCTGTTGTTGTTATCGGTGACATTGTTTTCATGTCGGCTTTTTCGTCGAATAAATTTTGAAACACCGAATTTTCTTCCGTATTTTGTGAATGGTTTTTCTCATTCCAATTGCCCGATAAGCTCTTTAACGCCGCCTGTGTTTCACGTATTAATGTTTCATCATCTTGTTCGCCGTCAGCATATCGACCATTACACACACCAAACCGATTTATCGTATAGTTTTGAATTCGTTTCTTTTGTACACAAATTGATTTATCGATTTCGTCGCGATAAATACGCTTATGACATTTCACATAATCTAACTCATCGTCTCTACTTCCGGCATTTGACTGTTCTTTCATTTTTCACATTAATACGACAATACTCCGTTCTTTCGATAACTACCACCAATTCCATGGAGACTCCTCAAGCTGCAAAACAAAACAGAATAAAAACAAAATTTTGTTGAAAAAATATAAACAATATGAATTGAATGCGCTCGCTCATATTTCGTTAGATTCATATAAGATTGTAAAATTCGCATGCGGTTTTTAACAAGTTTTTGTGATTTAGAGATAAATCCGTGCCTGCCGTTGCACTGAACTCAATTCACTTGTATCGTAAATGAAAATCAGCGCTTCATAAACGGTTTTTCTACACGAAAATCGCACTCGAAGCGACGGCGTCGGCAACGTCGAAGAAAAAGAAAAAAAAACCCGTCGAAACCATTCGCATTAAGTAATTTTCCAAATTGATGCACATACACAATGCGGTTAAGATCGAATTGCGCTCCAAATAGCAACAATTTTTTTTTCTTGATAGCTATCGACCAATTTAATATCCAAAGTTGGTTTATTTATACTTGTTTTGCCAGTCGTTCGACTGCGTAATTTCGAAATTTTTAATCAAAAACTCTATAGACCAATCGGGAGAACGTATCAGAAATTACTTACACCACTTTCGTTTCCGCTTACAAGCAATAATTACATTGCCGCACACCGGGCTCTATTTCGATAATTGTGAAATGAAAAACAAAAATCCACGTTTCTTTCATAAATATTGTAATTTGCCTTTTAAAAAAATCGTGGTTCCAAATGCGCCCTTGTGACAATTTGATGAAGTCTTTTTTTATTTACGCGATTATATTTATTATAATATGTTTTTTTTCTCAACGTCTCACACAAAAAAAAACTCACATCGCAACCACTGCACTGCACGAATGTATAATTATTGACATGTAAACAATGGCACAAAAAATCAAAGAGCAATTTTTTTTCTGTTTAACCCTCCCCAAAATCGAATCTCGTGTGTGTCGATTGCTTTTTCGGTTGCTCGATTTTTTCTTGTTTACTTTTTTTCTGCACCTTTTTATTTGTTTTGACTTTTGAATCACTTTCGGATAACATAACAATTGTATGTGTTCGTTATTTTCACGTCACTTAAAAGAAAAAAAAAACAATTTTTTGGGATTTTTCTTCGCGGTAATTTGATATAGCGTTGGCACATAAATTGCTGTAATACACCATTTTCGTGACAACATGCAATATTTTTTTGTGTTTCTCTGCTAGCGAATTGCCATTTATTTGTTTGTAATTTACTTCAAATCAATGCACATTAGCGTTGACAGTAGATACTTAATCGTTTCGTCAATGGCATTTACCATTTACACCTTTAGTCTTTTCTTTTCAATATTTTGTCCATTAATGTTTTGTTAATTTTTCGATTAATTCATGTAAATCTGGGATATTTTTCTGCCAAAAAAGAACTAATTTTAATTAAAATTCCACCACGTGCTATTGCACATAATTTTAGTATCCATTACATTGAAAAATCATCAAGTTTCTCTGTGTTCCCAAAAACTTCACAACAAATGAAATTAAAATAAATGAGTTTTTAAGCACGCGGGATTAAAACCCGGAAGTAAACAAATAATGAAAATGTTGAGAGCCAAGAATGAGAAAGTGTGATATAGTGTTGACGATACTGCCGACGAGAGAGAGAGTGAAATTGACGACAATAATCACATCTACTAAACAACAAATGGTAGTTCGGTATACCGGGAGATGAGCAAAAAAAGCGCACACAACCGTCCAAAATTTTTGGAAAATCGAAACGGTCGATGTTTCACCTTATATTCTCGTGTAAAATGTTCACGCGACTAACTGGTCGATGTTTTACCGTACGAAAAATTAGTGGATGAGTTTTCCCAAAAGTTCGATTTTTCACCCATGCAGTCGCACACTCTTTCTCTATTGCTGCTGCTCGATATATGTGTGCGAGCATTGTGAATTAGATGATTTTACAATCAACACCCATACGTCGACATGTTTCGAAAGACATACAAAGGAGACAGTCGTGACATAAAATGAGCGCACTGCATATATGCATACACAATCAAAGCGACGAACGAAAACGAATGAGTATACACAGTGTGTCTGCTATTTATTTACCATCACAAATGAACTCAACACAAAATATGCTCACTACCAAAAACCGACCAAAATGTGCTCACGACCAACTACTCTCTCGACTCGAAATCACAATGTCGTCTCAATATACACGTTTTGGCTCTCAATATATATACACACACCGACAGCCAAAATAAATGTTCCCAAACGAAAGAAGAAAATCCGAAAAGAAACTAAGAGAAAAGCACCGAACGAGAAAAAAAACTTTTTCATTCTCTTACAATGAAAAAGCTTGCGAACAAGATCCAACTCAATGGTTGTACGAGCATTTTGCTTTCGATTATGTATAGAAGTATCGTATACAGTGAAAAATGTTTCGTGGTTATATGTTGTGCAAAAAGCGTCTTGTCACATCTATTTTCTAGCTATTGCAATAGCGATTTATCTGTGTGAAACCATTCTCGGATGTGCGACGGGCATGAAAACCCGAAAAACGAACAAATACACAGAAATAAAAAAGAAGACGATGGAGAAAAAAAATTCCAACTGATGGAGGTCTGGGCGGTCATTCTTTTTAAATAATATACTACATAGAAAATGTTATGTATGTGGAATTGTCTTCGTCTTGGTAAAAGTCTTGGATTTGATGCTCTGACGTCGCCGTTTTCTCACCGAACATTTTTCTCTTTTTTTCATTTGCTTTTTCACCCATTCAGTCCTTTTTAAGCGAACACACTTGGCCAAAAATAAACATATCCAAGCACACTCACATATACAAAGAAAGAATGAGACAGACAGACTTGGTTCGTTTGTGACACTGCGACAGCTTCAATCGAACGAGAAAAAAAATTTATCGTGGAAAAATGCTGCAAAATGAAATATGAAAAGTGAAGAAAAAAAAAATCGGTTTGAACTGAGAAAAAATTCCACGAAAAATACTGTTCGATTGAACGCATTGAGTGGGGTATGATATTTAAACGAATATATATGCATATGGTATTGGTATTGGTTCTTTGCTCAGCATTTTCTTACACCAATCCACAGACACGATTTTTTTCTCACTTCAATTCTGTTCACGTTTTTTTTTTCCACTGCCTTCATTTCTTCGCATCGACATTTTTCATAGAACACTTTTTTCCCATTCCTCTGTACGAGCTGTTGTTGTTGTCATTGCATCTGTATGCGTGTATATGTACAATAGCCGATTTTTTTCTGCGCCAACGTAGAACGCGCACCCACATGTCCAATTGAATATTTTCCTATAATGCACAGTGGAGCCATAGGATTCTGATAATGTTGCGCCGCCTATACGAATCAGTGCTTCGCTTTCACTGGTGCTGATAACACAAGCGTTTTATCATTTTCCGCTTTTTCGAATCGACAATTTACACATTCGAGTCGCAAACCAAATTTACTTCCACTGGAATTTTCTATCGCATCCAGTGGAACGATTATCGATTTCGGACCATATTTTGGAATCATATTCAACAAATCAATGACATTTTAATTGCTTTAATAGAAAAATCTAATTTAATTGGAAGACAATAGCTCTTCCTACTGACTATACACTATTTCTATCTCGAAATTTTTGTTTTTTTTTTTTCACTTCAAAAATCGACGAATTAAAATAATGAATTTATTTGAATTTTTTGAGTGACAAAACATTTTTCGATATCATCCATATTGAATTTCGATAAAATTCATATGGATGTCAAAAAATATACGAATGTTTTGTAATTGAACATGAAAATGATTTCACCCTTAAATCTCACCCTATCAAAAATCTAGCATATACTTTGTGGTTTCCCAAATATGCCGTTTATTCCATGCGAAAACAAGACAATTTTATTTACCGCAATTTTATTAACAAAATACCAGTCATAACATTCACCCACTCAAAAAATGCATGCAAACGGCATAAATGTTCGAATATTATTATTTTTTCGCCATAAATCTTCTAAACAGAGTGGTAATCTTTTAAAAAATGCCTTTGATTTCCGTTTTTATAGCGAGTATTTAAAGAATCGAGCTGCGTGGATTCCATAAAATTTATCAAATCAATATTTTATGCGAATATTGTCTTCAATGGGATTTTGTCTGGTCTCACTGTTATGGAAAAAAGCAAATAAATTTTCTTTCAGCCATATTGCAGACTCGGCCCGTTTCTTATTCTAAGTGCGCGGAAAGATTTTGTATCACACTATAAATATGTAATCGCACGCTTTGAATAAAAATTTATTGTTCTTTCTTGCTGCAATTCAAGGGAAATACCCACATAATTTTTGTGACGCAGCGAAAAAAAAAATCTAATAATAAAGCTGTGTTAGAGCCGTAAAATATGAAGTAAATGGCGAGTCTAATTTATTATGCATAAGAAAATTGGGGTTAACACCCAATGAGCAAAACAATGGCCTTATGGAAATCATAGAATGAAATCCAATGTAAACAGTTCAAAATGGGAACAAAAATGAAGCACGTATAAAAACATGTATGCTACATGTTAATGCTGCTTAATTTTTCAGGAAAACGGTCATTTCCTGATGGTCAAATAAATATATTTGTCGGGATTTTTTTTTCCGCCACTCTCATGACACCGAAACCGTGTGGAAAAACGCGTCCATCCGACAGTGTGAGAGGTGATGAAAATTTAGATAAATGATATGATATTTTAATGCATGCCCTTTGAAACGAGCAAAAAATACACTTTGCCCGGTTTAATGTGTGCATGGGGGAATATGTAATGAATCTGCAACTTGTTGACGCGCGCGTATTTTTTCTTCATTCATTTTCTACCTCATTGTTATTCGGCATCAAGAGAAGCGTGAAATAAAAAAAAAACATTTGCATAATTGTTCGAATAGGTGGTGTTCATTGCGTCCAAATGTAAATTATGCGTGTATGTAAAAACGGAAAATGAAACTAATTATATATATTTTTTTTTTGGTCGGTGAGGATTAATTGATTTTTGTTTTGCAACATGAAATTCATAAGCAGAAGAAACATATAAATGTCATTATTTAAGAGCGGCAAGTGCAAGCAAAGTCTCTTGAATTAGATGTAAACAATGGTCATGAAAATAGAGAAATAACCTATTTCCACATTATTTGAATACACTTTGAAACTAGGGTGAATTCTTATTGCTCTATCGAATGTTATACGCATACAAATACACTCGAAACAAGAATATGAACATGTGGTGCAATAACCGCTACTTGAATTTGGTAGGCCATTTTTGAATATGTGTGTCACAAATTCAAGGCGAAGGGAGAAAAAGATAACGAGTCTTGACTTTCGAACCCCATTGACTGAATTTTAAATTGAACCGTCTTTCCATGCATACGGCCAGTTTTATAACAAACTCTTGCCAAAAAAAGAATTCCCTTCGACATTTTTTTTCCAACATTGACCAAAAATAACTGTAAAAAAGTGCATTATACGCACATGCTTCATTTGTACCGAATGACTATTTCGGTTAAACAAAACTAGGTCGAATATTGCGTGTTTTTACGTAAAAAGTTCGATTGAGAGCAGAAGGAGAAGAAATATGAAAACTAAATGAGTAATTGACCCATTGAATTATGCAGTTAGAAGTGCTTGAGGTAGGTATTACTAAAGATTGAATAAAGTTCAAGCAGACACATAATCACAAAGAATTTTCTTTATTTTCACGCAAATCATTCTCAACAAAAAGTTCTAAATGACAATTGTTGCGAGTTCGTTCGCCTTTGTCGACATTTTTAATTGCTTTTCAAAAGAAATCCGCGTCGCTTCGTTCGCAAATCGATAAGTCATCTTGATTTGGTTCCGCCACAACAAAAAGTTGAATTTAACATCATAACTTCTAATTAGTTTACTGGCTGCATTGTCAAATCCTGACGAAGTCGATGCCCTTCAACGCTTACCTATACATCGATTTTTCTTTTCTCTTCAACTTGTGTGTGTGTGTACATGGTATATCAGACGCGCAGACTTGTATGTTGATTAAAAATTAAAGCTATTAACGAGCAAAAACTTCACTTTCGAAAATTAAAGTGTAACAACAAAGACTGCGCGCGTCAACTCAACAAACCATTGGAAAAGAAAATGAAATTGTGGAAAAGTTTTCGGTGTTTTTTTCTCTTCTCACTCTCTCTCTGTCTCTCTTTCGTTGATTTTTGGGGAAAATTTGCGTGAAAGTTTGTTGTTTAGCGTAACTTGTGAAATGGGAATATTCATTCATAAAACAGAATCAAAGCCAACATGAAGGAGAGTTAAAACACACACACACACACATAAACTGTGTACCACTTCCAAGTTCCAACTTTTCACTTTTTTGTTCTTTATTGTTTTCTTCCGGGTTTTCAGTTTTCTCTTTCTTGTTTGTAAAGTGTTTTGTTTGGTCTAAAATCAAGGTCATAACTTTCTTAATTTCGGTTTCCGCCAAAGTTAGTTTTTCAAAGTACGGCAATAAAGACACACAAACAATTCAGTGGCATGTAGCTGAGCGCGAGACGCGCGCTATTTGACACTTCGATTAGTCCACGAGAATTGAGACGAGAAGAAACTTCAATTTTTTGTTGGCCTATATTTCATGCAAGGCAACGCCGATCATGAGCATTCTTTAATACGACAAGAAATAAAACCGTCTGCTGAAACAGTAAAACTTTCGTATGAATTACTTTGTACCGTTTAACTAGTACCGAGACGGCATGGAATTTTCACACAAATTAACTAGTTCAAAAACATTTTTACTTCACTTGGAAGATATATTCTTTGGCCCAATTTTATCAGCGAAAGTGTCTACAACAAACTTTGTACAATGAGAAGATAACCAATTTTATTCTAGCAATAATCCCATACGACGATCAAACCAAAGATATTTGAAAATGAAAAATCGATACTTTACGACAAACAAAAATTCTCATCTGAGATGGTTCTTATCAGTTTTGTAGGTTCGAAAATCTTAATGCAAATGAGTATCATCTCAGAACAGATAGGTTTTATTAGTTTAATATTTAATGTTACTCTTTTCCATATTCACACGATGTAAAAAATTGCTTTGTTCTTTTCGCTTGTCTCAAGAAAAAATGCAAACTGATTCTACCAAAGATGGAATGTGGTAGAAGTTTGGCATTTGCACCATTTAATATGACATTCGAGATGTTTTTTCTGATCTGAGTCAAAAAAAACTCTAACCGCATATTTAAAATGTTTTTTTTTAATGTAAAATTCTTCATTTTCACAAAGAAAAAGCGGCGAATATCGAAAAGGTATATATTTTTTTTAATTTTCATTCAAAGATATTTTCTTGGAATTTTTTTATTAAATCCGAAAAATGAGTGAAGAGTTTGAAAATGTTAACCCTCTAAGAAAAAAAGATGGAAAAAATAAAAATTAAGGTAATGAATGGATTTCCTTTCGAAAAATTATAGTACTTTACCCACCGAAATCGATCTAACATAAACAATGTTTATTTACGGACAAACCAAATTGGAAGGGAAATGTATTCGCAAGAGGAACACGCATATCAAACAATAAACGCTCCCCCTAAAAATCATTATACCAATAGCAGTCAAATCAAAGAAGCGTCAACGATTTCAACTTACCGACGGTCTTAATAGCAGCCAACAACGGAAAAGAAAAACACGAAAGAAATCATCAAATAAAATAAAAGAGTCGGGATGTTCAATGAGCAAATATACCGCACACTTTTTGAATTACGAAATGATGCCATTTTGATATTATCTATTGTTTATTTTCCTTTTATGTAAAGAATCTCGAAACATAAAAAAAATTCTCATCGGGTTCAACGTGATAAATATCAGAAGAATTGGTATTGTAAATATGCGATAGGAATACATTCAAGGGATGTTTTCTTTATGAAGCGTTTTTCGAAGAAAAAAAATAATCCGAAGTAATTTCGGAGTCATTTTTTAAAAATAGGTTTTTGCACTGCACGAAATCATCATATGTTAGAGAAGTGAGTGGATAAAGTGGATCACCATAAAACGTCAATGGATAATTCGAGTTCCTGTTGGTTTAATTGAATGAAAAGTCCACCGTAGTATTGCTCTTTATTTGCAATGAAAGAAAACAAGGTGAGCCTTCAAAACGGAACTGAGGTGCTTAAAATTCCTGATTTTTACACTTGCTACATTCAAGTTAATTGCTTAATAAAATACAATCTGATGCAAATGAATCGGATACTGAATGCGTTTGCTCTCATTTAACTGAACACTTTAATTATGCTAATCCATTCTGTGGTTTGGCTGTTACCGTGTGCTGTACGCCGATAGTACGCCATTTCGCGCGTTTCAATGTTGATTTTCACATGTTTTATATAGGTAAATATAATCCTGTTTACAGAGCGCGTTGTATGCCCTAACTGCGAATACGAACATTACAAACAATGTGTTGGTGTTTTTTCTTTCGTTGTTGCCAAAAACGACCATAATGCGATAGTCAAGCATACTTACCGTTATCATTGTATCCGGGTCTCTTCAACGCTCCCATAGTACAATGTTGGATCATTTCATTCGTGGCATTTAATATTTATCGCATTGCCGTTGTTTTAGCTAATTTTCCATTTTAATATTTATTTTGAAAACAATTAGCAGGGAAAAATATGAACTCCTTATACTCCTTAATGCGTGTGCGGAAGCAACTCAAGTGTCGAAAAAACCATAATGGTAATTTAAATTGCTTACCTTATCATGTGTATGCGTAGTAAATCCTGAAATTAATTAAAACAGATTTTTTTCACCGTTTGACACATTCGGGGCTCAATGTTTCTTAAATTTATGGATTTTCCGTAGATCAAGAAATGGTTACTATCTCTAGCAGAAAGAAAAATCAGTTTAGTTACTACTCTATAGCATCTCGTTTTATTGTTCGAATTCAGCGGTTTGATGTAAAATCACCGCATGATAGTTACCTCATCGGCATTTTACGCAACCATCAAAATTTGATTATTACGATTATAAATGCACATATGATTTGCAAAACATTGGCAATAATTTATTTACAACGTTCGTTTGTACATGGTTTTACATCGGCAATATAATGTTGGGAATAATAAGAACAAGCATAATACATTGACTATCGTGTCACAATATGCACTGGCACCGCTATCGCACCAATTTGAAGACAAGAGACTCAGCCAACAATAAAACCCACTGTGAAATGCTGCAGTAAATGCATGTATTTTGCATTGAAATAATTTTCCCATGGATGAGCACATGTTTTACAAGAATAGTCTGTTCCTAAAACCGGATTCACTAGTCTGCATCCAACAGACAATTTTCTGGTTTTCATGTAGGGAATATGCCGCTTTTAATATTCATTTGATTTTTATTTTACGTGTATTTTCTAATTACATATAATTATTTGTGAATATGTGTTGCATTGCTCAAATTTAAATGAGTGTGCCGAAGCCGACAGTTTTCCTATTTTAACGACACATAAATAATGAACATGGCTATAGAAGCCGTTTGCATAATGTCCTTGGCCGAATATGTGTAATTAATAGACTTTTCTGCATATTTGGTACATATTGGCACTTCAATATGCCATAAAAGTGGAACACTAAAACTTGATAGTAGTAAAAAATAAAGTTTTCTCCCGAATCTTGTGTTTATGACGTCAGCTTTTTTTTCGTGAGTCAACAAAATTCCCATATGCAATCATAGGATGTACGGCATAAGGACGAACGTAAAAAATCATATATAAATTTTTGTTTTATTATCAAGTGTGTTGTTACGAACAGTCGAGCGATTTGATTCGACAACCAAAGCAAGATAAGTGTGTGTGCGTGGGTAAGGGTGAGTAACATGCGGTGCGTGAGACAGCCTAAGCATATTATGTCATTTGATTATTTCCAGCTGATTAGCCAAGAAAAATATGTTATATTTATTAAATAAAGACAAAGATGCTTGCAGATCTTGTGCGAGAGAGAGAGAGAGAGAGAGAGAGAGAGATAAAAAGTAGCAGCCGAGTAAAAATTTTGCGTAAAAACAACGGGGTTAGTATGTTTAGGGCGTGCAATTGAGCACGGGATAACATATGTGAGAAACATTTTTGTGTTTATTTATTATGACAGTATCTTTTATGGTGAATAGACAAGGAACCATTCGTCGAATGCGGTTGTCGATTTGTTCACGAGACATTGTTTTCGTTTCGAGCGTGTGTATGGTACGAACAAGAAAATCAGATTAAATTAGATGTATTTTATTTAATGCATGTTCTTTATCTCTCTAATGTTTGGCTCCTAATGAATCCGTTGCGCTTGAGATTTTCTCATTTTCGTCGAAATTTACTTGGCCAACCAAGTATTGCTAATTTGTCTGACAAAGTCATCGTAAGATATATTAAAATTCTGACGTATTTCGAGCTGTCGATGCTATTCCGTTCCATTGCTGGCCCGTGCCTATTTTGAGCGCATATGAATTTTTTCCCATATCACTTGGGGGTTTTAAACTACACAAATGCCACAGCACCATGTACGTAGGTTATCAATATAATAATGAAAAAAATGGGCAAGGAATGACGGCAAATAGCATAGCATTTATATTAATTTCCTTTCCGAATTGGCGTTCTCCACAACAAGCAGATGTTTTCCATGCAATCACATTTTGACTTTTTCGTTTATGTCATTCAGCCGTAGAAACAATGTTTCTTTGCTATATTATTATAATAACACTTCCAAGTGGATGTTTTTTCATTAGATGAAATATTCTTGAGCGTGTAGGAGATGCTTCTGGTCTGGATGAAATAATAACTTTTATGAGATCTCCGTGCAAAATGTAGGAAGGGCACTCTGTGTTGGCTTTCGATTTATTATCAATTTTCATCGGATTGTTTTTTATTCGCATTAGAACAAGTTTTGATTGGTAAATGGCGGTAATTTACTGAAGTGGCTGCTTAATGACATAACATATGATGGATATTTATCAAGTTGACAACAATGTAATCGCGTGCGCTCAATGAACTGAAGAATTTTTTTTCATTATTATTTATTGAACTCTAGGATAAATTTTTATGTCCTTTCATCGCTTCGTTCACTTTCTTCATCAATAAAAATATGCTCATTGCTAATTAAGAATTGTCTATGCCATTGACATGGGAACATGCCTCTATATTAATTTGAATGCAGACTTTTGTCCGAGTTAATTAAATCGCACGATTAACCGAGAGAAGGAGGGACACCAATGGACGGCTGTGATTCGTTTGATTAACATAAACTTGAACTGAACGCAGTAAAAACAGTTGAATCGAATTAGAATGCAAACACACCAATGATATTGGATTTGCCACCGCCCCCGGCCACCATCGAATTTATCCCAAATGGAAATATGAGAGAAAGTTCAAAACAAATTGAATGCACACAGATTGTTAAATTACGCAAAAAGAATAGCACAAACACAGAAAACAGAATGAACAAAAAAGAAGAAAAAAAAACATGTTCAAATCCATGCCGCATCGTTAATATGACTTTTTCCCTCATTTCGCAATATATTCTTTAATTTGATTTGATTTCCGTTGCGAACATTTGGCAAATGTTTTTATTCCCGCCATTCATTTCCTCGCAGTTTTCTTTTCACCATTTGATTTTTATTATTGTTTTGCGCGCGCGGAATAAGAAAAAACGAAGCGAATGCGAAAGAGGAAAAACAAAATTGTAAAACATATTGGCTTATTTGATGCCGGTTTGATTGCACAATTCTCAGCCTTGCGATGACAAAGGTAAGATTTATTGTTACCGCAATTTTTCAATATGTCTCGCGGATTCGCGAATATATACGCAGTTTTTTGCGTTGACTTACCGTCATCACGATGAATTGGTACTTTTCAAACCAGATTTTTTCCTCTCATTTTAAATATTGCGCAGCATAAGTGCTGTGTGGAAAAAAAATCGCTATTTAAATAAATTTCACGATAAAAATTGGATTGAGAAAATCATATTGAAAAATAACGTGTTCGCATCCAAAAAAAATTGCTGAAATGTTTTCATCAAACTGAAGTTGACTGCATTCTCCAACTTCATCCGAGCTCACTCTTACATTCTCCTTGATTCCACATTGCGTCAATGAGATTGCCACGGAGAAACGAGAGCATAGAAAAAAACTCGAAGCCATTCAAACACATTTTTTCCGCTTGATTGATTGAATGATTGATTGATTGGTTGATACTGCGGATTGTGTATGGAAATGGTTGTTTTGTCGTTTTGTTTTGCGTCTTCGCGAACCACATCTCGTTTGGATTTCAATGCAAAGGGGACGGTTCATTCTGCTAAAACAAACACAAATTGGCGGTAAAACGCACATGCATACCGCGTTAGCATGGAAACATTGTTCGTTATACGCATTTGGGGTTGGGGATTTTTTTCCATTCTATTGCTGCATTTTTTCTGCTCGGTTTTTTTATTGTTAAGGTTTTGTGTATTTACATGGTTCGGTGTGCTTTTGGTTTCACAGGCGGCTATAAACCCGATATAATCAAATTTTTTAAAACACGCAAACGATATTGTTCCCGGCTTTTTTTTTTTGTGTGTGTGCATTTCTGTTAGTCTTTTGTCATCAATTTGTTTGGTACGAATTGATATGAGCTAATAAAACCGCGTTGATACGCCTGTGTGTGGCGTGAAAGGGTGAAAAAAACTGCAAACAAGAATCAGCTTATTGAATTTTCATACCGTTTTTTTTTCTGTGACAGAAATTGTGGAATGACGCGGTCGTTTCGTGTACGATGCACTGTCTTTCAGGTTGAGATGAATTTGATTCGATTACTTGCATATCGTTGACGTTAATTCGGTTAAATAATTTGATTGTCGTTGGCATAACGATTCGCTAATAAATTCGGTTTCATCCCATTCAGATGAACGGCTTAAAATGACACTGGCTTTTGAACTGCGAATCATTAAAACCAGCAATGACATGACGACCACGTTCCTCTTTTTTCTCTTTTTCAATGCTTTTCTTGGAATGCTTCAGTCACGATGGCATTATGTGGTGAACATTTTTGGAATCTATTGAACATTCTCGGCACATGGTTTTGCATTCAAAACGTGCAGAGTATCAGTTGAATGTGTTGGCGTGCGTGCTTGTATGTGTTCTGTATGAACTATATTGGTTTTGGTTATAGAATTTTGTGAGAAAATAATAGATTCGGTGTCGTCAATGTTTACAGTACACGAGTCCGGGTTCAAAACGGATGTAAAATAAGAAAACAATGCGAACTGCATCCAGACATCACATCGGTAGATTTATAATGCAGGTAACATAATCCAATTTAGACTAGATTACCATATAATCATTGCACACGTTGAAAATCCATCGGGCGTCGAGCGTCGTCGAGCAAGCATTTTCAACGCGCAATATATGTATGGTTGTTGACTTTTATGCTAGTCGCACATATTTTATGGAAATGGCAAAAACGACGGCTATTTTCCGCATCCAGCAAAAGAAAATATAGTGCATAAATTAAGAGTGCGATGTGATGTCTACTTAAACAGAGATTTTAATGTCGGCATTATTCCATTTTCGGTGTGGTTTTTCGACAATCGCATATATGAGCGGCATCACAACATCTTACTCACACAGAGTGTGAGAAAGGGAGAAACCGTACATTTCATTCACATTTCCGCACTTGGCATTTTCTTGCTACCAAAATATTGTGCTCTGCCAACGTAGTAATTGCTTCTGTGGACTTTTGCATAAATTATTTTCCAAGTGAATATAAGAGTTAATGCACTAATTTTCCCTCATTGATTTTTCCTACAGCTCCATTCGGAGCCCCCCCGGTTCAGTCCGATTATTATTTATGCGGCGCATAAATAGAATGCGACACACTCTGTCATTTATTATGCAAACGAGAGCGAGAATATTTCTGCCTCGTCGAAAATTAGTATTGCCCGTGAATACGTTTAAAAACCAACAATGAATTATATTTCCATCGTCTCGGCCTCTTTCGGTGGAACAATGAACGTGTTACGATTCGGGAAATAAAATTTGATTTAGATTTTGCAATATCTATGTAGTTTTTGGTTTAGATTGTTTTTATGAGTGTTCCGCTTTGTTGACTTTAAACATTCATATTGTTATTAAAAGCCCTAACATTCGAAAATGCGACACTTGAGCTCGACCATCGTGCTATTAATAGCCATGCGATAATAATCCAAATTAAGAACCAAAATGCGTTAATTCAAATCGGATTTTTTTTTTCGAGTTCTCAAGAAGCTTCGCATACAAATTGAGTGTGAGTTGAATCGCCATAAGCATTCGCTCCAGAGCATACTGATTGTCATGGTCGTTAATTTATTCGGTGTGACATGTGCTTCAAATTATTTATCCAGCTGTTGTTGTCTTGGATCTTCAAACTCACCAATGTCACCAAATCGACTTAGGATTATTATTGCGAACGCGTGGTTTTACTATTCACTCACAATGAACATAGACAATACAAACAACACTGTACAAATGGAAATACAATATTCCACTTCCAATATCAACGCAATGAATTATTTATAATTGGTTTATTTGCGAATAAATGTTACACAATTTCATTTGAGACGTATTGCCATCTTTATTTAAACATTTATGACTTTCTTCAAATATTTAACATATTCATTCAATGAATTTCGTCAGTCTGACAATTTTTTTTCTTCTGCTGAACGTTTTTCTATGTGAGCTCGAACTACAATGTTTTCACCGAAAATCTAAGTAATCAGTAGATTGACGACTAAACTTTGGCTTGACCAAGCATTTTTTTATATTGCCTCAAAATTGGATTTTTATTACTTTGATTACCTCCATAAGCCCCAGACAAATGGACAATTTTACCTTTATGTGCCATCAGGGAAATCCACTTCAACCAAAAGCATTCGATACAATGTAAAAGCATTTCATAAATGCGACTGACTTTGTTGAAGGATCCTTGTAATGTGAACCTTATATCACCTTATATGTGGAGAGAAATGACTGTTAGTGGTGATGAATTTGATGGCGAAGATTTCCGGACAGAAGATTTCTTTGGAGCGATCTAAAAATCATATGAAAAATTCAATTTTTTTGCAAGTGATTCGCATTTTTTGATGATTTTCTTTAACAATTTTATCGCAAAATTTTGGTCATTCAAAAATCATTGCCAAAACCAATCGTTATTGTCCACTCTAATTGTTTTCCATTTCAATATCAAAACCATTTCAATAAAATTAACCACTTTTCTATTAAATCTACGAATAAGTGAGCGAATGAAGTAATTTCGTAACGGTTCATCCGTCAAGTTGGTAAATGCATTCAAAATGGGTTACATCAATGTTCGAAATCCAAAGTCCCAAAATAAAATGAAGTTCAAGTGATTCACTTGAGCATCAAATCTCAATGAAATGCCCGTCTACATTTGTTTAAGAATTGCCCAAAATCTAACCTTATGCAGCAAAATGGGGAGTGAATATAACTACAATAACGTGCAAAATTGATGTGCGAAAGACAAAGTTTGCGACTCTCGATGAGAATAAGCTGTATTTGCATTTTAAATTCAATCATACGCCACTTAAATTGGCAAATTGATTCTTTATCTTCGAACGGTTTGTGAAGTAAAGCACAGTCTTTTCGCCCGTTGAGAGCTAGATAAGCTTAGCAGAGGAAGTATGGGATGTGTGCATCAATTGTATAAACTATTGTAATGTTACTGACGCCACTGCCGAAAAGTCGAATCTAATTTCATGGTATACGGTGCGATAATAATATACTAGATAAACTTGCTCTTGCTTCGAATGTGTAGACTAGTCAAATGCGTATCTTGAACCACTCATGAATATATATCTGATTGTGAATTGGCATCATTTTCATCCTTTGTCTTTTGATTCAATTGATTTTTGGTTACATTCGAAAATGGCAAATGGAAAAGGCATGGCAGCGATTGAGAGTTCGTTGATATTTGCAACACAAACTCAATTATAATTTCTAAAAAAACCGTATCCGATTTATTGAAGACCATTTCATTATTGTTTTGATTAATATTTCAGTTCAATTCGTCGTATAATCGATGAAGACCATAATTTAAGGTGAAGTAACTCCTTAATAGCACCTAATAAATTCTGCTTTCAATGAAGTACTTTTATATTTTGCAAGATCACGTAATCGCTCTTTATTTTTATGACTTCACGAATAATAATGTGCAATAAAATTTGATTAAATGGCCATAATTGTCGGTGTGTAACGGTTTATTTCCACGCAATCCATAATATGTTCGATGCGATCGAGTATCTTCGGCGATTTATTGACGATGAAAAAAGGCAATGCGAATCAAGTGAAGAATGTCGAATAGGATACGAAATTATTTGCAATTTGCTTCACGCCGTTTTGTTGAATTGGGTTTTAATGCATTATGCAATCGATTGTTTTGTCACATCCGCACACTTTAGCGTCTGGGTGTTTGTTTTGCAGTTCAAGCTTCGATTGCTTTATCGCTCCCCTGGGTGACGTTCTCGTTTCCATTTCATTCTAAATATTGTTAGCAATTTTGTTGCTCGCATCGACATGCATTGCAATTCGGAATTTGGGGCGTCTAGGCACTGTGCGTTGATATTTCCCATTATTATCTTGATTTTTAACTCCTTTATTTACAAGAATTTGATTGTCTTTTTCTCTCTCACTCTTTTGGAGTTATTTAAAAAAAAACACATCGAATAATTTGTCGTTAGAGCGAGAGAATTTGTTGTAGTTCGTTTGTTTGGTTTAAAACTATTGGATTTTCGACATGGTGTGACGGAAACCGACGACAAATCTGTGGACTTTGTTTCACTTTGACATTCGAATCATCCACACAATAGAAGAAATGGAACTGAAAATAGAGACACTGAGTTCCGTTTTGTACACATTTTACTGTCTTTTTTGTAGTTTATGAGTCCAATGGAAATATCCGCACAAAATGTGCTCAGCGAGAAATACAGTGAAAAGCAAGAGAGGAAAAACGAGAAATTATATAGAAGTATTTCAACGTTGAGATATATTCGGTTTCTAAAATCCAACAATCGACTTTCTTTTTCGGGGACAAGATGCACGCGAGCCCACATCGACGAAGGGACCAAAGCCTTTTGCCACACACATAAAGTCAAAAGAAGCAAACGAATAAAAAAATATACTCCAACCAGCAAGAAATTACGATTTACATTAGATGATGCGGAATGCGAATAAAGCCCATTAACTTGCACATTCAGAGCTACCGAAAACCAAGATCGACCATACATTGTATCTTTATGTGATCCAAAAATTAAAGGGAAAATCCTTTCGCTATGGATGATACCGATATTGTTCGCTCCTTTCCTTTCTTTCGCTCTCTCGCTTCCTTACTCCGTCGGTCGCTCACTCGTTCACACTTTTTTTTTGTCGGTCGTCGAGAGAAGAAAGAAAATTCATTGTCTCGAAATGCATGCTAACGAAAAAGGGTTAGCGCCATGAGTGTAGAATATCGCTTACGCGAAAATCTAACAAGCTCATAAATTGTCTCCTTTGTATAATGTGTGTGTGCGTGTTTTTGGTATTGGTTAATGCATGTTCGCTTTCACTGTATATTTCTTTACAGTTCGTTGAACGAATCGTTTCCAAAATCTCTCCATGCACAAATCTCCGTCCCATGCAACTCTTTTCTTTTCGTTTTTGTCTTTTCGATATTTCTTTTTTTTTCTCTCTCTCTCTTTCTTCCTCGTCGTTCTCATTCAAACTAAATAACTGGAATTATTCACGGCTCGGTGATTTAATTTATTTGCAAAATATTAAACGGAACTTTACAAAATCGTTGTAAATGGATAATAGAATATCGTAGTCAATAGAAAATGGACGCAAAAAAAAATCAGCTCGCTTTTTTTCCAGAAACCAATTATTGTTATGTCATTGTTTATTGAAATCATCGATGCTGAGACCGATTTGAACTGAATCTGTCAATCGTTCATAAGATAAAAAATCATCGAAACGGAACAACGAATAAAAATAGTAACATCTCTGTTGTTGCCATCATTTGAAATGTTCAAATGATGGTTCGAATATCGTTGTTTATCGCCCATGTTTACCAATTCATCGTGTGTAGGTAAAAGTGTGGCAGAAGTATTTTTAGAAGCGAAAAGCACTTCGGTGACCAGGCGAAAACTTGTTAAGGATTGAATTCCATTGTGTATTGTTTGGCATTGGTATTCAATGTTTTGTTGTCATTCGTGTGTATCGATCTTTCTTGTGTTTACCTGAGTGTCTGAACAAAGTTTTTTCGTCTTCAACTACACTTTAATATATGTTACGATAAAAGTATTTTATAAGAAAGTTCTTTCCATTTTATCGACAAGCAAAAAATGGATGTTGTTCTTCCGTATTTTTAATTTTATATGTGTCAGTTGTGGATGCAATTTTCCAACTATTTGTCTGCACCCATGGGAAATGTTAAAATGGACAATAGACACAGTTTGGAAGATACAGGTAAAATACGGCGATTTTGGTAGTTAGCATTACATCGATGTTTATTTGAGTGCTTTTTGGTAAGAATGACAATTCCTTTTATGGTTTCAAAATGAGAATTATAAAAAAGACGAGAACACATGATATCCATTGTTATCAAAATAATATAAGCGATACGATTGCTCTTATTTATTGATTAATTGTTGTACTTTGAGTGGTTCCAATTCATGTGAGTCGTCTTTTTGTTTTTTAGTTATTTCTCCTTTGCCCTCACCGGAATCACAGTATAAATCTAAATGTTTACCGTAATAACCAATCATGAAATCAAAACAAAGGGCTGTAACCAAGAAAAACGCTCTAGCGGAATGAAAGTAGTGCCGAAATTTAACTGGATCATATAAGAGGCAGTTGCCTTGTTGTCCACCTTTATAGTTCCATATCAAACACGTACTATCGATAATATATCCAAAAATTATCGGGCACGGGATCGAACCGAATAAACTAGACATAAATAGCATGAAGCCTTGAGCTAACGCTTTATCTTGTGGTTCGACTGATCTGCAAAATATTTGAAAGTTTCCTCCAATTAGTTGCTATTCTTTAAAGTCAATTATTTAACAGAAGAGATTCAGATTTTTTTAAAACATTTTTTGCAAATTAAAGAAACGGCAATTATAATTACCGTATACTAATTAAGAAGAATGACAATGTAGTTGTGCTAGAGAGAAAATATGATATCATTGAAATAAATGTGTATGCATAGTAATCAGAATCACAATTTTCAACGCATCCACCAGATGCAACTTGGTGCTCCTTCGATTGTAGTTCATTTGATGCGCCTTCAGTGCATGAGCAATTATTGTAGACATTGTACTTTTCATCGAATGTTTTGCATCCAGCATGGCATGCTGAAAAATATGTTGTACTGGTCGAAAGATCACATACAGGACTGTATGAAATGTCTTCGCAATTGCAATTGTCATTACATGAAACAATCGATTGATTGAGTAGCAATGAATGGTTATTGTCACATCCCAATTGAGTATATGAAATCATGCAACACAGCGTAATTAATCCGATAAAAACATTCCAAAAGTACAGAGAAGATGCGTTTGGCTTATATTTTGTGATAATGATCCCAGCTAACATCATGCCTATCGCTTTTGCGATATTTGTAATTAGACCGGTAAAGGCACTTCCACCAGCCGCTGTTTTATTGAATTGAACTTCCATCATTCGGCCCATAAATATCGTAAAACCGAATCTTTTGAGCACGTGAAAGATCTCGCCAAAGCAATTCAGCATCATAAACTTATTTGTTAAAAGTCTCCATATCGCTTTTTGGAAATCTGAATAAAATATTGGAAAGAGGATTATTCTGGAGATACTTGGTACACGCATAGTTGATTGCATATAGCAGCTCAGGCTGAAATTCTGATAAAAAGATTTTTTCACCTTTCATTACACCGTTTTTATTCCCTTCAATTTTTGGTTTCAATTCAGTGTTATTATCAAGTTTTTCTCTATCTAATTTCGCATTTTTGGATGTCTCTTCCTTCTTTAGACTTCTTGGAAACAAACCAAATATTCCAGCAAAGAAAAAAGTTAACAGTGCAATTATAATACATCCAAGCCACCATGCACCAATCCAGCGATGATCATCTTGCGGTATAAGTGGTGTTAATGTCGGAGCGACAAAAATTCTCAGCATAACGTAAGCAAAACAGAATCCCAGAATGGGACCAAAGGATCGTAGTGATTCCCTACAAGAAAAAATCAGCGGGAAGTTGCACCCTTTAACACTATTATCAATGTAAGTTGTTCCGAGCGAAAAGAAAAGAGTCCATCCAATTCCCAGCACGAATCGCGATAAAAATATCAAAATCAGCGGAACGTATAACAATTCTTCATCACTATCATCACCGAGTATGGTGGAATTCTGGCATATTTTACTATTTTCCGGCCGATTTGGATTTGAAGCCACCTCCGACGAGATGGTCTGTATCGTGAATTGAAGTTAAACATTACAAGGCGTTGAGATTTTTATGTTTATTAATATTACTTGGTTCCATGAAGAGTATTCTTGTGTGTACTGTAGTACTTCTTCGCCCGCGCCATAAATGAAGTGTGACAATGCCACTATAAAGTATGATAATCCGTAACAAACTGCACCGAATGACAGCCACTTTGGAATATTTTTGCGACCACCAAAATATGTTAAAATCAATGATAATGTAACTTGCGATATCTCTTTGCCACTCAAAATAATCCCTGAAAACAGAAATTGGTCCATTTGATGCTTTTAATTAGGTTAAAATTAAAACACAAAACTTACCTGTTGTTTTGCTAGGAATTTTGAATTGTTTTTCAAGCGTAGTAATCGTAGTATTCAAGTAAATGACACCGGCAAACTGGATTGTTTCGAATAACGAATTAAACAATATGAACACACCTGGTTTTGCATATTTTTGCAACCATCGTGGACGCCAGTATGAAAGCCCACAACCATCCATTTTGTACAGAATTTATTCGAGATTGAAGATTTTTTCTATTTAAAAAAATATACTGAACATGTATGAATGACACGGAATGTCACTCGCGAAAACCGAACTACTAAACACAATTACTTTTGTGTTATCTATTAATCCATTTAATCGTCAAAGTACGCGATTACAAAGTTTGAAAATCAGTGTCGTCAATGTAAGTAAATCCATATTTTTTATTTATCTAATCAACTCAGACATTATAATGAGATATTTTCAGCGAGATGAATCACCTCAGCCAGATATCGTCAGGAGCTGAAATGGAGTGAAAACAAAATACTGGCTGAAAATATCTCATTATAATGTCTGAATCAACTAAACTAATATTATAAAGTGGTTGACAACCACTGGTTGTTGTAGTGATTGTATTAACCCTCTAATGCATTAATTTTTTTTCGACATGAGACTTATTTTTCTATGATTGTTTTGGTTTATAATTCCTTAAAAAAATAATCGAAATTCAAAAAATCGCATGGTTTTCTCAAAAAATGCTATTGACGAAATTCGAGAACAATCAAAACCATTGTTTAAACTGCAGTAAAACTGCTATAAACAAAGAAAATTATAATTTTTTTTTGTCAAATTTCTGTTTTCGAGTACAACCGTGTTTATAATTAAACAACCGATTTACATCCAGTTGTCAAATGACCGGAAAATGAAAGCCTGAACCCTACTGAATGTATTTTAATTCATAAATAAAATCTTTCTTTTTAATTATATATTTTAGACAATAATTTGTACACCATGCCTAAAGGCAGGGCTATGCACTAGAGGGTTAAATTCATTTAATAAAAGTAGACCTTAAAAGTAATAAAAAAAAAAAATACCGCAGACGCTTCAACTTATCCCAGCTGGGCAGCCGCTATCTAGCCAGCAGAATCATACGTCTGTTCAAAGTACATTATTTCTTAAGTGCTTTATATTGTTCAATCGAACATGTATGTCGTACAGCAGCTACCAATTGGATTTTCACTGCATTCTTATCTCTAAATTCATCGTTTCTTTATTATCTCACATTTTTTATCACTAAATTTGCAAACGATTGTGTTTGCTTTAGTCTTGCTAGCACAACAAAAATTAAAATGAGCGAAATCACAAATCTCCGTTAAAATGTGCAATAATTAATTAAAAAAAGCCAAAACTGAAAAAAAAAAACAGTTAAACTCTTCCCCATCAATAGATTTGAGCACAAATTGGAAAATTGTTCACGCCAAAAATGTAATTTCCATCATGACGTTGTAGTTTGGCGATGGATCCGCTCTTAAAGCGCAAAAATGCTTTTTCCATCTGATGCATTATTGAATCGGTCGTAATACACTCGATGGGAAAAAAACATTGAAAATTTTCTGTAAATTAATTATTTACCAGTGAATGTGAAAGTGTGTATCTGACACACACGAAAATATCATCCCACTAAAAAATGCTTCAAGTGTCGAACTAAAGTATCGAAAACGTGTATACGAATTGTATATGGCTGTTTAAGTGAGTAAAAAAGGGTTACTTATTTGGCATTTGCCGGTGCTATGCATCGAAACTATCTATCTGTACAACTTTTGAATTTGCACCGGAAAATGCGTCACTCTGTGATCCCTTTTAATTTTCTAAACGACTCTGGAGATGAACCAGTGAAAATGAACAAAAACAAAAAACAAGCCGGCTATGAATATAGCTCGCATCATCTTCATCATCATCATCGTCGTCGTCGTTACTGTTTTGCATGTAAAATTGTTCGTTCGGTTGGTTGTCTGCCGAAATCAGGAAAAGAACAGATATGCATGCTATGTTTCACGATAGTGATGTTGAGCAACCCTTTTAACGGCCACTTTTTCTTATTTTATTCCGGCAAATGGTACCGCTCCCACTCTTTTTTAATGAAATATCAAAAATACAATTTTCAAACAAAACGCAAAAACTCCATCGTTAAATGATAATGAATGATTTGCAAAAATTGCCGAGCACTTTAAATAGCAGCGCGATTATTTATTATTTAAAGTTGCGTACATGCGATGGTTGCTCTGACAACAGTGACAACCATAAATTGTCATCTTTTTCAGGTGCGTGTCATCAGCGCCACCCTGGAATTGTGCTGGCAAACCTATATATGTAAAAAATTGTGCTCGAATTGTGCTGGCGAATGCAATTGCTCCCAGGAATTGTGCTCATCTGAGTGACGAGCACAATTCGTCGAAAGTCGAAAAATCGCTGTTTTTCCAAAAATTTGTAT
>NW_022198383.1:9081007-9151979 GCF_009176525.2 Contarinia nasturtii
TTTTCTGCCAGCACAATTCAAGCACAATGTTTTCATGTATATATCACTCGAAAAAAATCATGTTCTGACATACCTCCCATACAAATTTTTGGAAAAACGGCATTTTTTCGACTTTGGACGAATTGTGCTAGATGGTTTCGCGTCAGAACCCCATAAAAGTATGTATTTTCTGCCAGCACAATTCAAGCACAATGTTTTCATGTATATATCACCCGAAAAAAATCATGTTCTGACATACCTCCTATACAAATTTTTGGAAAAACAGCGATTTTTCGACTTTCGACGAATTGTGCTCGTCACTCAGATGAGCACAATTCCTGGGAGCAATTGCATTCGCCAGCACAATTCGAGCACAATTTTTTACATATATAGGTTTGCCAGCACAATTCCAGGGTGGCGCTGATGACACGCACCTATCTTTTTCTATTTTTTTTTAGCATTTCAAGTGACTACGATCTTTCGGAGAGAGTTTTTTTCCACTTTTTTGTCTTTAGAGAATGTATCAACTTTTTATGATTAAGCATTGTGTTGTGTTTTTTCTCTCTTGTTTATTTACAGATGAAACTGAACACTTTAAGTGATTGAAAATTAAATTGAAAAACATTGAGCTAAAAAAACATCACCAACTTGTTTATTAACCGAAGATTTAATGTATCACATTCAAAGGTTAAACCACGCATATCCGAAATCAGAGTAATACATATGGTATCAATATTCATAGATCCCTTAACCCTATTTCGTTTGTGAATGTGACGGCTAATTCATGTTTTCCAATGTCGTATTCGATGAAAATAAGCAACTGAAACCGGTTCAACTTCATTCATTTCGTATCCATTATCCTGGCTCGAATTGAATTATTGGTTTAGTTTATTAATTTTTTATGCATTTTTTTTCTGTTCGAGTAGCATGTGTATGTGTACATTAGGTTCACTCTATTTTAGTCAATTTGCTTCTAAAAAGCATCGAATCTATTTCAATGTGACAGGCATACATGATACCACAACACTGTTTTTCATTAGAATGCCTACTAATAAGAGTGAAAGGGGTCAAATCAACTAATATCTTTATATGTTCTGCTAATAGAATCTTCATTAAATTTGAATGAGGAATATGTTTTGATGTTATGAACTTTGAACCAGTCTGCCTTTAATTTCTCCGAATATTCGCATTTTCCATCGGACCTCTTTCATCGTACATTTCCATTATCGTGGAATTTGATTGGTGTAATTACCGTGACAATATCGTTCGAGTGGTCATTTTAACGAAAAATGGCAATTAGATTCAAAAACTTTTTGACGGTACTTAATGAAGCTATTTCTAATTTACGTGACATTCATATCGGTCCACCTGTCAACAAAACATGGCTAGCATAAATAGAAACCATCGGAACATTGAAATGACGACCGATAAAAACGTGTTGGTAAAAAAACCCACAAACAAGCGGTTTCAACGGTGTAAATGGTCAAGCGTACTTTTTTTCTGCTGTTGAAAAAACCACATGAGCGAACGATAAGTGCAATTAAAACTGATGCACAAGTGTTAAATCAACACTTTGTAGGCTTTAATTAATGCCATGCTACACGTCTGTTGTATACAATATGTCTTTATTTCATAGTACACACGTATATGATAGTTCAATGAATCACGGTGTCGCGAATACACTTCAAATCTACTCAATTCATCAATTAGCCCAAACAACTTGATTCATGTGTGTACACATTATAACAGTCGGTTGCGTGGGTGACGCTTTTAAAATGCATACTCAATTATTCAAAATACTGAATATTCCGCATGACACATATTCCGTCGTATTATTCGTCGACCGCAACGCATATCAAAACTAACAATTGACTCGAAATTCATGTAACCACAGTAAATTGTTTACAATAAGATTACTTGTTTGTAGCGGTTTACAGCACTTGATTATGATGAATACAATATGCGAATATGAAGTGGTTTGCGCCTCACATTGACTAGCAAAATGTCATGTTTTAGAACGATTTGTCATATTTAGAAATGAGACGAAGCGAATTGTCGAAAATTCTAGGGACGGAGAAAGTACAGGTTTTTTTTTATTGGAAAGACACTTAAACAGTGAAACATGTGCTGCATTTAATGAACACAAAATCAAATTGTCTGTTGAAGTTCGAGTAAACGCCTTGAAGAAAACATTTTTTGATTGCTGCAGGTTTGAGCTACAGAAGAAAGTTAACCAAATTCAAAGCAAATAGCTTAATGAAATCTACGTTTTACTTTTGGGCCTTTTCAACGAATCTTCGTGCAATAATTCTTTCTGTACCTTCTTTGTGTGTGACTCCGGCCAATGTAGATTCATCCAGGTTGTTGGTTAGTGGAAATTTTCGCGCATCATTAGTGCATGGTGTTTTCGATTTAAATGCTGTAGAAAATGAGCGTTCAAATGATGTGTCGCAAATGATTAGAGAGACGACACTTTAGTGCGCTTTTGTTTATTCGCATAAATTTACTTGTTTATGAATTTTTTACGCAAATTTCGACCACAGATAAAATTTTTATGCAACGATAACATGAGCGCACCACAAAGGTGCGATGCGGCGGCCAATGTTCTTTGCTCTGGTTGTACCATACAGCACAAAATTGACGCCAGTAGACATAAAACCGAATGAGAAAATGGTTTGCATAACAAATTACACAACATGGAGAGAGAGAGAGAAAGATGGAGTAAGAGACAGAGAAAGAGGAAAAAAAATATGATAAAAACGCATTTGCATACATAATCGATGCTATTTGAGAATGAGATGAAGGACGACACAAACGGCAAATATCCGCTTCGAAATATTAGCGCAAAGCATTAAACTAGACGAAAGTAATTTGACTTTTAAAAATGGTCTTTGGAGACGCGTTTTTGATTGTGAACCACTTTGTCATCGTTGACATATCACAAAAATGTTACTTGCTAGCAACAAAAAAATATGCTTCATTTTGCATCTGATCCCACGGCGTATTCTTCACAAATATTATATACAATTGTGTGTTTCACTCATCATTTCTTAAACTGTCTTATCATCTTTTTATCGTGACTCAATTTGATGGTGTGCTCATAAAATTCGTGTGCCTGTTAGAGTGTATGCAGCCGAGGCACAAAATCTATTTTCTTCGGGGAGGTAATTACTGTCAATGGAAGATATGAACAATACGTTCACTTTTCACATCAAACACCAACCCCCGGCTGGGAATCAATGTTGTTGTTTTTCGCAGAGCCAAGTACGTATCATTTTATCAGAAAAGTTATTTTTTTGCTTTTTATTATGTATTTATATGCTCGTATATTGAGAAGAGAAAAAACACAATGGACAAAAATTATCTTAAGTTACTTAGCGCGTAGTCGATGAGACTAACACAATTTACTTGCAATGTCATTTCAATGAACATTTTTAAACACCCTCTTTTTTTCCAAATCAATTCAAGCGGAACTGCATGGAACACACGTGAATGTCCAACTGCTTGAAATGAGGATTTATTTTTTTTATCGGCGCAACCTACTTTTGAAGTGTAAGAGGATTTTGTTTGAAGTATATTTTGTCAGTTATAAGCTTATTTTGTTGTTATCACCATTTATTTGCATTCCACGTGCCACTTACGTACTGAGTAAGAATGACATTTTTTTTCAAGTGGAATTCTTTTAATCTGCTTAACAACGACCAATGAAGTGGTGAAAAAAATAAATGAGGGTCATTATATTTTTTGATCCAATTGTTTTTATAAACAAGCGATTTGAAAAAAAAAAAAAAATAAGTACACAAGAATGATGCTTATAGAACTTGTATGATATAATAGATTGACTCTGAGCCATTAACACAACATGATTAAACTTTTGATGATAACTTTTTAATAGGCTTTACAAATCAGAGAATTTTCAATTTAATATTTGCATCAATATTCAATGGAAAAATAAGGACACTTTGTTCTGATAACATTTAGTTAATATTTTGAATTGAATTCGAGAGGAAATACATGAAATATTATTTACAGTTTCTATGAAAAATGTCGTGGCAACATGTCAATTCCTATATTTCGACAACTTTTCTGCAATTTGCCATCGAAAAAATGGGATAATCATAGAAATTTATAGACGTGAGTTCATGATTTAGATTTATACTGAGATGCCAGTGACGACAAAGGAGAAATTACTAAAAGCAAAAAGACGACTCATATGAATTGGAACCACTCAATGTACAACAATAAATCAATAAATCATATCGCTCACAACATGATAAGATAAAAGTATTGCCGAATTTTTATTATAACATGTGGACTCTTTTGAACTTATCTCCTATGTAAATACAAAGGAATTAAAAATATCAAATGTCATTAATTTCATACAAATTTTGTTATACAGATACTCTACCGAGTTTATTTTCCTAAATAAGGAGTGACGAAACCAAAATCCGAAGCACAATTTCTGATAACAGTTTTGTGACGAAAACAATTGGTAGATAATTTAAAATATGTGAGCCATCATTTAAAATATGTGAGCCATTGCCCGAAAAAGTATGAACATTTGTTCTATAAAATTGGTTTCAACTGCGTCATAACGCCGGATCAAATTTCATATCGAAAAATCCAAATCATATTTCGATTGCAATGCAAACAGTAACAGAAAGTAAATATTTTCGCATTCGTTAGATCGTTTTGAAAATAAATACCAGAATTTTAATATATTATGACGTGGGTCCATTGCCCTATGACAACCCCTTCCTTCAATGGCCCGGCTCATCACATTGCATTGGCTTACCGTGATACATTCCAAATCGTCAAGAAAACCAAGCAACTCTGTTCTTTGCCAAGCGAGCAAACGAGCTAAAAAAAAAAAGTCTTGTGCTGCCGGAAAAATATAAAATTTTATTGAATTTGAAAAGTAGCAAAAGAACTGGCAAAGAAAGCAAAGCGAATGAAAACAAAAGAATGGAAATGCAAATAGAAATTGATTTGATTTGCGTTTTTTGCTCGTTTTTGGTATAACCACAATAGAAAAGTGGCCCTGATTCGATTTATGCGGTATGGTTCCTCGAATCTTCGGCAGATGATTTTATGTACCAATGTTCGCCGGTCGTCAATCCATTGCTAGTGTTATGTTGAATAAAACATAAATGAACCAATCGAATGCCATAAAAGTCAATCACTTGAGACTGCATACGAACACACTGTTTATGCATACACGAGAGACGAATGGCCACAACAGAATTTCATATTTGCCGCTCTGCGAAAAGAATTCACTCAATTTTCAATACATTTTTTTTTCGTCTTTCCCTGTTATGAAATATTGAGTGCTGGCGCTAAGCAGTGCGCGCCCCACGCGATTCCAAAAAAAATTCAAATAACAATCAATCGACAGATGAATGTGGGGGTATGGGTTATTTGGACGACGCCGCATAGCATATATCTGTGGTGGAATCACTATCAAATGCAAATACAATTGTCGAATTGGAAACTCACATAAAAATATCCCTGCTCTCAAAATGAATATTTATGAGGCTTGTACACGGAACATTTGAACAATTCTACTATTCCGTCAAGTACATTTTTTTCTCATTCTTTTTCCGAAATTGATGTTCTCTTTTTCATTTGATGCCGAACGGCAAATGAATTTTCTCCACTTCAAAATAAAAGGCGAACGAACCGAATGAAAAAAAAACACACACTTTTGTTTTTAAATAAATTTGCTCTCGACTCGAGAGAGAGAAAGAGAGAGAAAGGCAGGAAAAAAAGACCAGAAAAAATCTTTTGTTCACTGAATGTTCTTTCGCTGTGATTCAGTCAATCGGAAACAAGAGTAACTTATAAAAAAACCGGAACTTGAAGATGAGAAACTCTAAACTCAACAACAATAACAAAGAAATTCAATTGTTTAATTTATTCACATTTCACATAGAATGCACTTTGCGGATTTCTTTTAATGAATCAGCTGGAGACTCTCGACGAACGAAACGATGATTGTTGCGGCTTTTATTGTTATTACCGTCAACAGCCTTAACAAATTACGCTAATTTATAAATTAGATCGATGATTTGCCCTTTTTTCCGATTTTAAATGCGAAAAATACGCTTACTTTTATCGAAATGATGCACGACACACGAGCTCAATCAAGATTGAAGGAGAAAACAATTCAATGATTGACCTGAATCATTTTTCATGGTTTTTTTCATTAATTTCAAAGATCAACTCCTTCTGGGAATTTGTGCCTCAAAGAAATTGTTCGTGAAACAAAAAAAATGAAACTATTCATCCGTTTTGCTTAATTATGAAGTAATTTTGAAATCTTAAAAAATCGTTCTTCCTGAACATATTTATAACTCACGTGTCGCTTTTTTATGGTTTGTTTCTCGTTAATTTTTGGGGTGTTTGTATACATAACAACAAAAACAAGTGTAACAACATCTTTTGATTACCTCTCATTTAATATCTTCTAACTTGAATCGTTATTCCGTTGCGCCGGTTGTTTGCATTGACGTTCATTTGATTTCATTAGACTGGCATGCAGAAAAAACACGCTCAACAAAAAAAAAACGAAAATATCAAACCCTTTTTGCTGCTGTTTATTTTTGTGATTTTTTTTGTTCATCAGGATAACCATATGCAAATAGCGCCCGCGATAGAAGAAGACATTTTAATTTTTTGTGCGCCTTGGTGTAACTACAGTTTTAAAACAAACAAAAATTGTTTTATGTACTTTTCAAACGAAGGCACAAAGTCGGCGCATTTGCTGTTAATCGGTCAAGGGGTACGAAAAAGAAGTACATATCAGTCAGGATTCTTTTTTCTTTCGTGGCTTCGAATATAAATGGCCCATCAAAGATAATGCGACGTATCGTAACAGGAAGAACCCTTTAATCTTTTCCCTCAAAGGATAAAACAAACCTGCGATTAGAATATTTGGAATATTTTTTTTTCTCGAGGATTTACATTTCCCACTCACGTTCCACTCGAATGCTTGATGAACACATCTAATCAAATTGACGCCCTTACAAAAAAAAGATTTCGTTTCTAATTTATCTAGTCGTTTCGTATCTCAGTCTTCAATCAGTTCGGTCATCACCTTTTTCGTTACCACGTGACTTGAGCAACCGCTTTAAAAATCCCACCTTTCTCATCACTCCCTTTTTTCTCTGACTCTTTCACCCACTTGCATCGAATTAAGCCAAACAATAGTCGAAAATAAGAATAAAAAAAGAATTGCTACAATTGACGATCATAATTGTCTCGCTTGTTTCATGCACCCTCAGCGTCCGGCAATTGAAACGAACAATTCATTGCTAGATTTAAACTTGATGCTTTTTTATTTGCTTTTATGTCACTTTTGTCGACTTTTTTATTCGCGCGATTCGTTTTCTTCAAATGTTCAACCACTTTTTTCTCATTCTTTTCCGTTCCATGTCTTTTCTGCTTTTGATTTGCTCTGTTTTCCATTCGGTTTGAATTGTGGACATCACAATTTTTACAGCGGTTGTTTTCATTTGGCTTGAATTAATTTTACTTTACTTGAGGTAATAAACATTTGCATTTAATTAGCAACGAATAGCACAAATGAACAACAAAATCAAATGTGCAATAAAACCAAAAAGAGAAAAACCGAAACGAAAAAAAAATACATTTGGAACGAGATAAAAGATAGAATGAAGACATTGAAATAAGTACCCTCAAAAATATTTGTCGAGGAAAAAAATGTAATTGTCAACAAGGTGGCAATTAGATTCAATCTACTCGAGCCCGTTCAACAATAAAAGAAAGCGCGAAAAGAGTTTAGCGACTGATTAAAGTCTTACATGGCGCCGGATTTAAAGTAGTCTGATTATTTAGAAAAGACACATTTTTTAAGTGAATGATTCAATTCAATTCCAACATTTTTTTAGTTACTTACCGTTTCATTGAATCTTAAGTGAAAGAAACGCATCTGAAATACATTGAAAGCAAAATAAAAGTCGCAACAATTTTGTATTATTCGGACCAATTTTATTAGACGCTGTTTCATTTGTGAATTTCCTTAGGTAAAATGTCTTTTTTGTATTTTTGAGACTCAACGGTTGCAAATACATAATAGCATTGTAGCGGTAAATCGTGTGTGTGTGGTAGATGTTCATTTTAAAATATTGTGTGTTTCCAGTTTTTATTTTATTATTATTTTCAGCTCTTTAACTCTAGGAATCGTGATAACAGTTAGTTATGTATAATGTTGTGATTATTTGTAAGATTTTTTTTTCATCATTTTTAGTTTATTATTACCGACACATGATTTATTCCATTAAATTGGCATTTCATTGATAGAATTTGTTTATTTGGTATTTTTGTTTTTAAATAGCATAATGCTGCTGGTGTATACATGTAGTGATAAAACTTGATTGAATGTGTCATTTTCGTGTATGCTCCATGCATCGTGACATCGACCGAATTGTATGTGTGACAACGATCAGAGCCAAATTTTAAAGTTAAAAACTTTTACATTACATTCTATTTTTAGCGAATAAATAAAGAAAATGAGGAAAAATGAAAACGAATTTGAATGAAGGATAACATAATACAACAACGACTAGGAATGTTTAGCTCAAACTAAAGAAAATCGATTTCCTTTTTTTTATTTTATCATTTTTTTATCACCGATTATTTGTTTCAGATACATGACGCCAATCGACCACTTAAACAAAAAACAATGTGTGTGTGAAAATTTTTATTTACAAAAATGAAACTAGTTTTTGACGCACCTTCTTGGATACTTGGTTTTTTTCTTTCTTTATATATAAAAATGTGTCCAAACATTCATCAATTTTAAATTTAGTTAACACTTTATGTTCTGACACTGAATTTATATACCGCATTTATGAGAGTGTTTGTCAGCGTAAACAACTGACATTTTCTTACAGCCTAACATCTTGACAATAATATATGACAATTTTTCTTCTTCTTTTATTCATATACAGACTATCTGTATTACAAAGCAAGGAGTTTGAATTCATTTGTTCAACCATTTGATTGAATGACAAGTCCATGCTTGAATACAGATTAGAACATAAAATGAGAGACAAATGTTTCTTTCTGGATTTCTTGGTCATTCGTGGTAATACAAGAAAGATCGTAAATTTTCATATCAACGGCCAATGACTGCAGAGAAGGTCGTTATTCTCTGTGGAAATTGTCAAGATCCCCACTCAATGGCGTTTTCTTTTAAACTCTTTTAAAGAGAGCCAAATACAAAGTTTCCCATTCTCACGTACAAAAAATGCGAAAAATCGTTGACTTTTTCTGGTTTTTCTCCGGTTCTAATCCGAAAAAACCCCAACAACAAAACATTGTTTGCTCATTCAAAAATTACTATGCCATTGTTTGCTCATTAATTACTTATCATTTAAATACGAATATTGCACATAAAATTCTCTATGATTATTTTTGTGTAGTCCAAAAATGTCTAGTTCCTACTAGATCTAGATGCTTGTCATGTCACATTCTCTCTCTCTATCTGCATTTAAGCTTAAAATGTAGAGAATAAGTTAGCTGTTTGTGTGTTTTTTTTTGTTCATTTTGGTAACATGTTACGTCAATAGATTAATAATTAATATTAGATTTAAATATCGAGAATAGCCTGCATTGTGTTCATTATACATAAAATCTAAGTTCATTTAATGCATAAAATATATATAGAGAGTGAATGTTTTTTAGTGTGAATGCTTGGAGTGTAGTGTTTTTTGCCTATTGTTTTACGTGGTAAAGTAGAAATATTTTACTATTTATATTTAGACGCACTGAAATGAAACGAGAAAAAAGAACAACATTTATTAGATTTTCCTTGGATTGACTAGTGTTTTTCCTACATTAAAGCAATTTAATTAAAGTACTTCAGCTTTTCAATTTCGATGGTCCCAAAACTGATAGCCATCGTTTTTAGAACTCGTTTTTTTGTTTTGTTTTATTTAATTCGCCGTATCCGTAGTATTAACCTTAATTTTTGCAGATTTGTTTTCAACAATATTTTTTTTTCTATCTCGTACACATTTTGTTGACTAATTTGCACATTTTGATTAAAATGCCGTATATGCTAATTTATTAAGTGCTTCAGTAGCCGCATCGTCATTAAACTCCGTTGGGTTTTTGTTCGAAAATTGTTAAAATCAACATGAGATAGAAGCTGAATCAACATTATAGTGTTGGAACACGGAACGGTGTACAAAACATGGGTGCAACAATAAAAACAGGAATCGAATGCATCGTCAGTGATGGAGTCTCTTCCGTAGAGGCAAAAAAAATAGTTGAACGAAAAATCAATATTTGGTGAAAAAGAAAAAAACCCCGAAGTGTAGTGAATTAAGTTGAAGTGCTCCGTTTGCCGGCATGTAATTCCATTTATTACAATGAATGCCAACTCGATTTCAATGTTATGAAGAGGCAAAAGAGTGAGAAAAAAAAGCGAGCGAGAAGAAATGACAGGCGAAAGAAAAACAAAAACTTTGATGCAGTACAATGTTGCTGCAGTCGGACGAATGTAAAGTGTGTTCGTTGGAAAACTACTAATTTTCATCATAATTTTCCTCGATTTATTTACGCTATTTCTTCAAGCAGAAAAATGGATCGACGCCCGGTGTTAGTGCACACTAATAATATACATTTTAAGCAATGCAAATATTTAGATTTATCAAAAGCTGTACTTTGTGCACAAACAAAACGAAAAAAAAGAGCTTGTTCTCACAACTCAATTGGATGGGACAAACTCCAAAGGTAAATTATATTTAATTGAAAAAAAAGAAGAGCGGAAAGAAGGACAAGAGACTTTCGAAACGAGAAAGTGAATTTGCGTCGCTAACATTTTAAAATCGGATTTAAAGTTTAGCTTAAACAAATTATACTAAATCAATTTGGCAGAGAAATGTCGCAGCATCGCTGAACAACAATCGCAATTATAATGGAATCTAATTGCAATTTCAATTTAATTGGAGTTTAGAATCAATCGAATGTTCTCTCAATTCAATCGAATTTTATCGTGGCCGATCAGACACACAGTCGAAAACAAAACAAGAAACGGAACGAAAGAGATATGGCTAAGAAATGTGTTTAATCGAAAGAATGATGCAGATGACAACAACAATATAAAACGTAAGGTTTCTGGGCGTAGCCATATCCCATGATTTATGTATGGCACGTCGATTATGTGCCTGTGTATGCCGTGCAACTTGCTTTTCTCAAAGCTCTCTCTCTCCCTCTCTCTCTCCATGTCTCTCTCCTTATTCCTTTCTCGTTTCGTTTCATAGTTTACTCAAGTTGTATATAAACAGCGGCGTTCAGCTGCTATGCACTTTCCAATGATAGCCAACCAAAATGTGTCGTGTACACTGCGCAGAATGCATCCGGGCTGCATAATATCAACACACAGACACAACTACCAATACATTGAAATCAACACTCGCCAGAGAAGAAAAAAACGCAACGAGACCAAAACGAACGAGAGAAGAAAAAACGACGACGAACTTCAATGTTTTTAAATAAAGCGTTGAGATTTTCAACTTGAGAAACAGACCGAATGGCGGAGAGCATTGCTTGGCAATACCAACAATACATATAGAGAAGAAATTGCATTGCTGCATGCGATTGCGAACAACAGTACTTCGTCGTTTATATTTCTTTCTGTGTGTGCAAAGCGATTTATGTGTGAATGTGTACAGAATTAATTGCACCCAAATATTCTTGGCCAAGAGAAAATGAGGCACACTCTCCGCTGGTGTTTGTTGTGTAAACGCTTTTGGAAAATATTACACTACATTTATTTAAGCTGCCATTGCGGAGCACTCACATTTTTCACAAAGCGCATTTACAACATTGTAAAATACCGGAGCCTACACCACATTTTGAATAGCTATCACCAACAACAGTGGCAGTAACGACATCACAGTTACGGTAAAAACCATAAATAAGTTACAAAATATGGTATTTATACATGTACATTGAGCCATGAACAATGTAACTTTTGCACGTTAATTTTAAGCAGAAAATATATCGTGAGAACGCTCATTACTTGCTACAAGATGTCACGCAAAACTTCCTTTAGATTATTTTCATACGCAATATAATATATTGTACATTCATTCATGGCCAACCACCAATGTCCACTACGATCGCAAATTAAAAAAAAATGGAAATCACTTTAAAGTAAATTGCTGTTCGAAACATTGCGACCAGTTTCAAATTAATCCGATTACACACTTTCATTGTGCCAAAATGAATGAGCTGGATTTAGTTTTTTGTTTTCTTCCACTCTTTATATGCGCCACAACTTTTCACTCTTCAGTTGGTTGCACTTTCGTAATTAATTTTGATGAAGCAAAAAAAAAAGAGAACCCAATTGCACCTATCATAAGGGAACTTTTCAATCAGACATGAAAAAACAACACCACATGTCCAACTAAATACGGAATCATGAAAATCACCGCTTCACGGTGTATCACCATATAAAAAAAGGTTGAAAGCTAGAACGAAAAAAAAAAAATCAGAAAAATGCTTTTCCAACGATGCTAATTTAATCCATAAAATAAACTTTTTCAATAAAATTATTTCCGCATCCATCTAGTTTTCGAAGTAAAAATTTGATGGAAATATACTATCGCTTCAAATGCGCACTATAGAGAAATTAAGCTTCGGATGCAATAAATAGAGTTAAGCAAATTGATATTGGGCTACTTTTCGTCGAGATGTATCCTTCTGCGTTTCGCATAGATTTTTCTATACTAATTTGAACCATCTAATATGTTTGTGTATATCTAGAGATTTCCTTCATTTGATTTTATTGAAAATCTATTTTTTTCTCGATGCTCAATCTTTTTCTAATTTCGAGTTTGTGAACTTATCTATTTGTCGAAAAATGGTGTGTAAAAAAAGCATTAGCTTACCCGTTCGTTATGATTCAATTGAAATTCTATGGCGTTGATGTTGGATTTGAGTCGAAGCATTTGCAGTTCAACTTGAGCCTTTTCTCGTTGCAAATCGGTCACATCTGTTGCACTCGATGAAAAGTTTTCGCCATTCGTTGAGCTTCCATTTTTATGATCAACATCCATATCTAAGGCAGAAAATATAACAAATTTAGAGCACATCGATTAAATAAATGAGTGAAACTTCGATCAAAATGTTTATCAATGATTTTGTGAAACTTTTCTCCACAAAACACAAGCATTTTTCGCATACAAAACGGAAATCGACACGGAAAAAAGTTTGATTGAATTATGCTCACCTACCAGTTAATCGATTCGCCGATGCCAAAAGTGAGCTGCTGCTGTCATCATATTTTGTTCGTTTTATTCCCTGTGCTAAAGGACAACCAGATAATGAACGATGTGTCAAGTATGTTCCATTTATGTGTCCAGTTCCATCACAACCTGGTTGGAATTGAACACAAATTCATGCATTTCTAACAAACACCCAAAAAACGAAACAAAACGAAATAAAAAAAAACTCCCACCAAACAACGAAAAAAATGAATGACAAACGAAAGATGAAAAAGTAAGGGTATACACGCACACGCACATTTTGGCCACTTACCTACTGTTGGGCAATTAATGCCGTCAATTTTAATTGCTGAAGTCGATGTGCTTGAAGTTTGAGAAGATAGCGACACACTTGATGACGGAACTAACGATGTTAAAGGTAGTGATGACATGTAGCTATGGCTATTACTTGTCGAATTATTCGAACCGTTAACATTATTGTTATTATTGTTGAGACTATTTGGATTGGAGCTGACGAGCAACGATGATCCATTGCCACCATTGCCAACTGTCATGTGACGCTGTTTTTCAACCACACTCTCCATTTCCAGAGCACGTAACTTATTTCGATTCGCGATGGGGCACCCACTTGCACTGAATTAAACGAACGAACGAAAAAAACAGATCCAATGAATTTATTTACACGCTTCGTTTCAATTATCCAAAGAGTGAAAAAACAATTTATAATATATTTCCAAAAAGGATAAATTTATACAAAAAAAAAGAAAGAAACGGGAAACATGACACATACGGTCATTTTTAATATATGTAAAATAAAATGCGGAAAATATCAACGGGACAATATGTGCGGTGAACCCTCTTTAGTATCCTTTGTTTTCGCTTATGACTTCATTACACTTTTTTTTGTATCTTGTGAGGTAGAACCGGTAAAATGGACCAAATATGCTACTCGTTCGCGTCTAGACTAAAAAACTCACTCAAGCCAAGCATTAACAGACCGAAATCAGTCATCGCAAGAAGAATGGCTTTTTAACTTAACAAATAAACAGGGACAAAATGGTCAAGAGTTAGATTGAAAAGACACGGAAAAAATAGCATTATCGAAACAAATGTCGTCGTTTAACGTCACACATCCGTTTAAATTCACACATTCACACACAAAAAAAAAATCACATGACGCCCTTTTTTACGCTTAATTTTCAACAAATTCTCACTCACAATTTTTTATTGTCTATTCGACAATTTTGTAGATAATATTTTTTTTTATTCGAAATTCAAACGCATATGTTTCACTTCTTGGGAAAGAGAAAATAAAAAACAAATTTCCGTTGGACAGAAAAACCAGAAGGATTATTAAAAATATAGAGAGAAAATTGCGCTTCAACAATAAAATTGGAGTATGTATTTTAAATATCATTTGCGAATGGCACTAAGTGAATCTTATTTGTTTGCTCAACGCCAAAATGAGGTTCGCCCCAAACGTTTTTTTTTGGCTTGCAAGTTTGACCGTCGGTTTATGATACCCACAATTGTTGTGTGTGTGTGGATGAGCCTGTGCACACATTTTTCAATGAAAATATTAAATTTGAATTGACCCTTGACCAAATCCATATTAAGCAAATACTCATCTTATTAAGAAATCGTTATTAAAAATTATCCGCTTGTGCACCGAAGATAAAAAAAAAAAACATAACGAAATAAACTCAAATAAAAGTATTCGCAACGAGAATGAGATATAGAATAAAAGGGGAGAGATTTTGTATGTACACTTTTTTTGTGCTTCACTCACCTTCTGTGTGATAGAAATTTGCCAGTCGAATGACCAGAGCCGTCGCATCCTGGAATTGGGCATCTGCAGAAATGTTCACACACAAAAAAAAAACAAAGAATTTTAAGAGAATGAACTTTTTGTTTGTTCTCAGTGTTTTTGGCTTTCAAATGGGCGAAATAAAGTAAAAATATAACAGAATGGGGAAAAAATATGAAAAAGTATTGAATTTCTTACCTCAATGGTTCGGAGTCTTGTCCGCTTCTTGGTTTGGTTTTTGGTTTATTCGCGCGTGGACAACCCGAAAGACTTCGATGCGATGAATAATTGCCAGTTATGTGACCAGATCCGTCGCAACCGGGCGTTGGACATTTCAATTCTTGCGGATGACTACGATCATTTTTGAATAAACTGATTAAAATTTGCAAACGATTGCATTAGTCGACACGATGGAAATGAAAAATTGCATATTATGTGCGACATAATTTTTCAGAACCGAGTGCAAAATCATCTTCAATAGAAATCGTTCAGTTACCTGTCTTTTGGAATTTTAATGTCTTGTGGTAAATGTTGTGGTGGTGGCATTCCAAATGAGTTTGGATTGTAGTCTCCGGCAACGGCCAATGGATAGTTTGTGGTTGACGGATTGATGTACGGATTCGAATAGTGATAGGCATGATTGTATCCAGCATATCCGTTTGGTGGTGGCGGTGGATATTCACTTTGTGCAGCAAACATGGCATAGCTTGAATGCGGACTGTTACCATTGAAATCTCTATAATCCATAAAATTAATTGAGCTGCCATTACTTTGGACCGTATCACGACTGAAAGATGATGAACCAAACGAGCTCACAAAATCTAAACAAATGGGCCGACTGTTGAAATCGGTTCGTTCGGTCTTCGGCGAATAGCTTGTTCCATTTGTATACTGTTGCGATTGCTTTGTACTAACGCATTGTCGACTTGTTGCTCCAGCATTCTCATTGCCATTGCTACCAAAAATTTTGACAATTTTCATCGAATTTGTTTGGATTTGCATTAAAAATGTGTCTATTTGTTTAAACTTTGTTTTATTTTTGATTTGATTTAAATTGAATTGACATTCGGTGCAATGATTCGATTTTATAAAATGAATTAGGTGAAATAGAGAGAACAACGTGCATACTACCAATATATAATATTCGATAGAGAATAATAAACGGAATGAGAAAATTGTACAAAAATGAAATGAGATTTGATTTGGTTGGCATTGAATTTTCTCAAGCGCTCAAGCTATTTCAAATGGTGAGCACACAAATATGCCACATAAATGCACAACTTCATTTATCATTTTGATCAATTGTCGAATTGGGTAGAATGGGTGAATTTGAATGACACGCACTCATTTACCAAATTGGATTGGTTGCATGCAAATGGGCACCATACATTTGCATCTGATTGGTTGGACGATGCATATCAGTGCGTCTCAATTGCCATGTGCAGTAATTCGGTTAAACTTCTATTTTGTTTGATGATTGAAAATTCAATTAGAATTGTGTAGGTGGTTTCTTTTGAAATGAAATCGAATAAAATGGCAACGGTTTGCATTGGTTGCATTTTCACTATAATTTGATTGGGTAAACTCAATAAATTGTTTTGTGCATTTATCCGGCTAGACAACAATTGATAATTTATTTATTTATCTATTTTGCATTGAATTTAATTTTCTGATCTTATGCTTTCGGTTGGTTCATCATATTTCCAATTGATATTTTAACAACAACATCAACAACAATAATAATGATAAAAAAGAACGAAAAAAAACGGTGACATTATGACATTGAGGGGAAAAATGAATGTGCTTACGTTGTTCGGCCGACGCTTAAATCAAGCGTTTGTCCTTGTGGGCTGAGCATTTGTGGGCTTGAATAATGTGGACTCGATGCAGACTGTGGTGATCGATCATATCGTTGACCATCATAATATGAGCTGCTTGTGAAACAGGTCGAACCAACGCCACTTCGCAGCGATGTAACACTCGATGTGGATAAATCAATGATCGAAGCACCTGGCGATGGTGCATCGCCACGATAACCATTCTGATGTAAATTTGCCGATGAATAACCAGCACTTACGCTACTACCACCATTACTAGTGGCCGATCCTGAAATTAAATAATCAAGCGATGCTACACTCTTCATTGTTGCATTGTTATTTCCACTCGATTGCATACCGCCAGTGCCGCCCGTGCAGCCAACGCTGCTTGCCGATGTGCTTGTCGTTGCACTGTGCTCATATAATTTAACGGGACGCGCAAAACTGTAGCCCGATTGTAAATCTTCATGTTCACTTTTGTACACTAACGGTAAACTCTGATGAACATTCAGATAGTCTTGTGTGAGCTGGGAATTCAAGTGATGATGGTGATGATGATAGGCGCTACCATAGGCCGATGTTAAGTCGCTTGTGTATGGATCGACAGCCGAACCGGCTGAAGCCGATGTTACCGTTGATGAGAGCATGTTTAATTGACGATTTTCACTTATGAGTGGCTTGAATGCCGAACTGCTGCTTGTATTATTTGCACTTGGACTTGTTGACAAACTATTCAAATTGTTTGAATTGTTGCTGCTGCTATTTGCATTAAGTAACGGAGACATTTTACCACTTACAAAACTCACTCACACTTCTTTCTCTCTCTCGGTTTCAAGCACTTGTCGTTAAATGAAAAAAACACTTCATTAAATTTCAATCGAAAATAACAACAACAAAGAAATTCCGAATATCAAATCAAAACAGGCGGAAAAATTGTTCAATACGCGAGGTCAACGATTTTATGTGTGATGCAAAAATTGTTTTATTGATTTTTGGGTGAAGCAACTTTTTCGCACAATCAGCCACACACACATATACACGATGTGTTCGACTTCTTAAACTGCCATTAAAAAACCACTAAAAACAAACTTTGTTTGTTCGTCGACGCAGAAGTAGACGAAACATTTAAGTGTTACACAATTTCTACTTTCTTCGCTCTTTCGCGACGACTTCTTAATTAATTACGATGACTTTGAAATATGCGCGCGAAAAACTGTCTCAAGTTTATTTTTTGATAAACTTTATCGTTTATGATAGACGGTGTGTGTGTGTTTTTTTTTCTTGGTTATGCTTGTTGAACTTTTCGTTCTACAAATCTATATCACCAGCAAGTGATACACATACAAATGTAATACAAGAAATCGCAGACGCCTTTGAAATGCATGCAAAACAAACGAAAAGATAAAAAAAGAATAAATTCCGAAAATTCCAAGTGAAAATTTGTCGGGTCGGTGTTCGTATGCAGAGTTTTATAACAATGTGATGAAAAGTTTTACTAAGTTAATTATCACTTGAGAGAAGTTTAATAACCTTGACATAAATCACACTAACGTACGAAAAAAAAACTTTTCCTCAAACTTTCCGTACGAATTCAAATAGTATTGCGAAATTGGTGTTTGGCGTTTTCGGGCACACTACGTTTAAAATAATTTTACGCTATGATCGTTGTTTTCACTGTTGTGTGATGTGTGCGCCAAAGTTTTCTACTTTTTCCGAAAAAAAACTTCTGGTCGTCGCTGAAAACTCGGTGTATATTTTGTTGTTGGTGGCGGTACAATTGGTGTTGTTGGTAGTTGGTAGTGCTGCTGCTGCTGCTGCTGTGTTGTACTGTGTGCTGCAGCCGTTTTCGTATAATGATGATTATTGTTAGTGGGGCACAGTACAAAACTGTGAGCACAGAGAAATTAAACTTGTCTGAAACTTTTATTGCGTATGCAGTTGCGAAAGTATACTTTGAAACTGACGACAAAGTTTTTTCGAAACATTATCCGTTGTCTTGTGTTTACGGGAAATATTGCCGAAAATGCGTGGAAATCGTTCGTTTCGCCACCACCCTTCGTATGCGATACATCGTTTTCATACACACACCAATGCAACCATCGTACGGAAAAACGAATACGACGATGCGAATTTATATGTAAACCGTTGAACACATTGGTGCGTTTGGTCGATGGAATTGACGGTGGTGGGGATATTCGAGATTGAAAAATACGCTGCAGGGGCAATTGCCACAGAACTGGAAAATACATTCAAGTTGCTGCCTTTCTTTTCAGTGTAACAAACGGCACATGCGCAACACTCCGTTTGCACAGTGGCAGGATGGCAAATCATTCCAAAAAGGATATTCCATTCCAATGTAAATTATGTGAAAATGTTGTATGGAAATACTTCTATTATCGTTATCATCATTCGAAACGTTGAATTTTTACCCGCCTTTGAGTTTGCTTGTTTTTCCACATCTTCTCGGCCGTTGTTGCTTCATCATTCTTAATCAAACGCACACACTTGCACAACATAAACAAAAGACGAAATTAAACGTTTTCGATGTTTTTTTCGTTTTGCTCTTGATTTCAACGACGCTGATTGCCTAAGAGAGAGAAGAAAAAACGTCGAAATTCTCAAGAATCGTACTAACTGTGCACGTCTCACTGTCTTACCAGCATTTTTACTTAATTTTTTTTGATAACAATTTATAAAAAAGCTTTTTTCGAAATTTTGTTTTTTCATCAATCAAACATCTGGATTATGCTGAAGACACAAGATTTCTTTGCCAAACAATTTCTCCTATGATACAATCAAGTGAATGTGGCAGTTTTAAGTGCTGACAAAATTTACAAGATTTTTTCGTGTTTTGCAAAGCATTTTTTGACTCACAACTCTTTAACGACGGATTATTTTTTGTGCAATCGCGAAAAAATCTATAATTAATTAGTGAAAGTGCATGTTTTGTGACAACATCTTTTTCTTTATTCAAAAAGAAAGTGGTTCTTGTAAAAGATTGCCTGTTCTCTTTTTAGAAAGGGTCTCTTCTTTTTTCTTTTTTTTTTGGAAAATAACACAGTTTCAAAGATAAAATAAGGCATTTACATCTGCTTCAAGGACAAAATGCTCAGAAAGTGTATTTCAAGTGTAAATTCCAACAATTAAATTGTATCGCCTGCAATATGATTAAAAAATAAACCAAAAATAAATCTCATTCTTTCCTCACGGAATTTTTTAAAATAAATTGTCTAGACGCTTGTGTTCGGAATTCGATGTTATTGCTTCTTTAAAAAATATTTCCCAAAAAACTGGTTAAAAATGAATTCATTTTTCGAATTACTTGTTTTTCAGCAAAATTCCATGTTCAATGAAGCAGTTTCCCAATTATTTCAATTCCTTGAACCTTGAACAGCAACATTAAAATGTCTGTTATGATATTGTAGCTTCGTTTTGTTCTGAAAAAGATGCAAGTCAAGATGTAGACATATCCTTTCTTGTACCGTTAAGAGTGTTGTTTCACTTTATTTGCATAAAATTCGATGAAATCAGCTCGACTAATGAAAATCATAGAGCATGCACTTTTCGTTTTGCTTATTAAAAGTTCGTATCAAAATCGATTGTGCCTGATATATTGACGAATCGCTAATAATCACCAAGTTTTCCAACATATTTGGAATAAGACACACAGAGAGAGGAGATAGAGAAAAAAAAACAATGTGTTCATTAGTACTTTTGCATAAAAGGTGGTGGCAAAAAAGAGCTGATTTTGCTGTTGAAGGATAATTTGATTGTTGCTCATGCATTCAATTTACATTCGAATTTTGAAAAGCAAATTCAATTTCCATGTCTCGACCGTCTCGTATCGACTCGTCTCGCACTTTCTCTCTATTGTTAACATCGTCATGTCCTCAAATACAAATCATTACATTACCTAAGTCTAAGCCATGGGGTTTTGCGAGATGTAAGTGCAACACACTCTCATCGAATCGTTTGTTGGCATTGTTAAAATTTCGGTTCGATGTTTGCGGGCAATCGTTTCGGGTGTGCACACACAAACGGCGGTTACACATAATTCACAATTCGAAAGCCAAACTGTCGAAACATGGCATTCAACGAACAATACGTTGCAAAAGTAGTTTTTAATAGTTACGACCATTCATTCATGCGTTTCACTCACACTTCATCTCTCACTCTCTTTCGATATGGCTGTTCGAAACTATTGCCATGTCGTGCAAAACTGTCATTTTGCATACCTTGAGATGAGCGCGTCGTGTAGTGGCCAAAGAGGTTGAGAGTGCAGGCAAGCATTCAAGAAAATGTCATGTGTTATATGCATTTAAATTGCGTTGTCCGTGTAGCCGTCGTCAGCATCATTTTTACTACATTCGTCGTTGATATTTGTATGCATTTGAATCGATGTTGAATTTATTTTCGGTGAATAGTTTTCATTCGATTCAGTTCATCGGCATGTAGAGAGTTGTTTGTTTTTTACTGAATTTCATTTGCACCGCATCCACAGACCGGATCGAACAAAAGCACTTTCAACAAATAACAATCTCAGCAAACTGCCCATGGTATGTGTGCGCTATGCTTATTTTGTGTATTTTGAATGTGTTTAGTGGCAATGTTTTGGCTCTCCTCATCTCTCTTTCATCATCATCTCAAGAGATCTGTTCACCTTTCTCGAACGGGTTTTCGTTGTAGTCATCGTCTCTCGACGATATTCACCACAAAAGAAAAGGAATTGGCGCTCTGCGGTTTTACAAGATGAATGCAGGTAGAATAGTGTCGAATCGAACACAAGTCAACCGGAACAGATGAACATTTCGACTTTTCAAAACATCCACATACACACACCGATTTTCTAAACCAAAAATTTCTCGAACGAAAATAGTTTAAATGGTGTGTCGAGAAAATCTCATCCATATTTGATGCCAAACGATAGTTGCACAATTTCAATTTGGTTATTGTCGGAATAAATTGATATTTTGGCCTTTTGCAAAGCCAAAATTCCAATTTCAATTCAATTACATGTGAACAAATGAGAAAACCCATGCGGGAAAGCGTAATTCAACTTCGATTTTTCAAGTCGTTCCCAAATTGTACCGTCAAAATTGTGATTGATGGTCTTTTTCATTCGTTAACATTTTCTCCGGTCTACTGAATATTGCTTAGTAACGTCACTTCATCAAAACGTCTTTATATTTTGAATTTTTAATAGGTTTTTTATTCCCATCACCGACACTCTTTTTGATCAGCCTCAATTCCATTCGAAATTAACCACAGCCGACCGGTATTCTTTATCGCTTCTAATTTTGTCATTACATTTTATAAGTGCATATACCGAATTCACCGAACGAGAATGCTAATGGCAATTTTAAAATCATGCAAACCGAATTGGAGATAAAAAAAGTCCCTATGCAAGCCGAATATTGCGTTAAACATATATTTTGCTACATGCTACGACAACGCCATCTCTGTTTCCCCATGTGTGTAGAGTATGTTCAATATTGACGTATCATTCAAACGTGTCAATTTTGTACCGCAAAAATAGCTGTCATCGTGAAAATATGTCAACAATATTATTCATTGAAATTTTTGAAATTGACTGTGCCGTGTTTATTTTTTAAAACAATTTTCAAATGCATATTTCTGTAAATCTCATTTCAACGTTTTGAAATATTTGTACAATTCTACATGAATAATATTTTAAATTTTTTAAACTGAAATGAAATTTTCAGCATAGAAACAGCTTCTGCTGCAAGACCAAAGATGTCGTTTTCGGGGGAGATTCGTGTGACGTTTTCATATAAAACATATAGCGCATTACTCGGTTACCCTATGCAATAGAAATATCTTTTCATCAGCGATTCGCGCGTTCATTTTGAGCTCATACGTTTTTTACGCACTGTGACATAAAGTCAAAATCGAATTCCTTTGTGTCGTTGCCTTACATGTGCCACACAACAGTACTAATTCACTGTGTTACCCCTTTTTCGATTTTGTCAATTTTACTTATGCGTACATTGTATAATTCTCTCTCTGTTTAAAAAGCGGCCTCATTACATGTAAATATCAAGTGAATTCTTGTGTTGTTTTTGTTATTTGCTTTTTTGTCACTCTCACTCTCGCCCTTGCTTCTCATCATCTCTATCTTATAAATATGAAACGATAATGGCTAATGTGAGTAATGAGTCTTTAATATCATATCTAATGTTCATTCATCTTGTCGCATCGACGGCAATGCGGGCGACTGTCTATTTGTCTATTTACTTTCTTTCTTGCTGTCGTTCAATGTATGATTTCCTTTGGCAATGAATTTCAGAATAACGAGAGAGAAAAAAAGAAACGGTAAATCTAAAATAGATGAATCACACAAGCAAGTGATGTGTGCGTGTGTTGCTTTGACATCAACTTCAAGCGACAAGAAAGGGAACGGATTGAAGCGCCTAAATGTGATATCTAATAATGATGATCATAATTAATATCTAATTTAAGTACTCGGCTTTCATTTGCTGGTTTTTAGATAAAAGCGAAATGAATTGATGAGGTTGAGACAGTAGCTATGGTATATAATTCAAATGGGAATTTCGGAGACCGCTTTTGAAAGGTTCTTCGTTTTAACATATTTTTGGATTGACGCGATGGTTTTCTATAAAAGACAAAGTCGCAGCTGATAGCAATATGTTCATGTGGTGCACCAAGTACATCAGCACCGACAAATAACGTGAATTCATAGAATAATTTTGATAGTCTTGTGAATATCAGAGAAGAAATGCTCATGTTTTTTATGTTCCTTTTTTTTTGAAAAATCTAATAAATTTGAATATAACAAGAAAAAAAACAGTTTTTTTAAGAATCTCAGTATCAGTATTATTTTATCAGGTACTTGATTTTTGATGAAATATTATAATTTATTATTGAAGAGTGATTGCCCTACTAGTTGTAAAATACAAAACTTAAAATTGACGCTCTAATAATAGTTTCATCTTTAAAATCTTTTTGAAGTTCATTTGGAAACCAAGTAACCAAGTACACCAAATTAATATTTGAACCTCAATAGTGGTGATTGAAAAGGGACATTCATCATGTTTAGCTGAAAATGGAATTTATGAATATATCTCGATGGGTCTATAAAGGGACTTGGTTCACTGCTGAAACGTAAATGAAGCCCATTAGTTCACATTTTGATGATGATTGTATTTATGACGCGAGTTCTTTAGCAAAGAAACAATGTCCGGTGGCTATTTACAATGCAATGAATCCAAGACCACAAAATCCTTGTCAAACTTGGTATCCAGACCGAATCCAGTCAGTTTTCAATACAAAACGCAAACCGAAACAGAAATAAATACAATAATAATCGTAAAGTTTAATAATGTTTTGGAATCGGAATCGAAATAGCTTGTTGCAACGTGCTGGTTGTGTAAGTAACAATGCCATTAAAGGGAAGAAAATCGATAATAATATTGTTTTGGATAGATTCCAAAATGCGACGTCCACCAATGACAATCGTAAACAAGTGAAACGCATCGGCAAAAGCGAACACAGGGTAAAAAGAGCCAAAATGTAATTGAAGAAAAAGAGAAATTATATTATCAGATCGACTAAATAGATGTTCTCTTGCATTTGGCTGCTGTCTAATCTGTGTGTAAGCGAATGTGAAACTACATGCATGCGCATGTTAAACAAATAAATGCGAACGATTTTATTCGAAGCGACGAATACAGTTCTATATAGCTACCGCTGTGCCAAGTAATACACTAGCCAAAATATGTTTCGTTCGGTACTTAAACGACAGTAATCAGGATCAATTACTAAAGTGAATGACTGCCAAAACGGATTCGTTATTTTGCCTGGGCACGACTGCATTCATTGCTTTCCATTCTTTTTGTGCCGAGCTAGTGTATGTGCCAACGACCACGAGCAAACGAGCAAATTTATTATGTGTTAAATGAGTTCTTTTACATGTCGGGTTGGGTGCCAGTGTATTCTCTCGGCTCTAAAAAATAATTACGATAAATTCACATCAACACTTCAAATCCAAACCGAGTCTGTTTCGGTGATTTTTCTACCACTCGATTTCCCTCTTAGTTTTCACCATTCGAATCTTCTTATCGGTTCTCTTACTGCAATTTTCCCGCATCGAAAAGAAAATGTCTTTCGCTTTTATTACATGCCATTTGCCTTGTATTCATTTTCTTTTGTTGTCGCGTTTGAAGCATTGTAGTTTACACACACATATGTGAAGAACAAAGAAGGAATTGAGAGCGATGAAGAGAACACACTTGGTGTACGTTCAAGACCAGCGTAGATTTTGTATCAATCCATACCGAAATTCATTATTTCGTATTTAAGCTGAAGGTGTGTGTGTGTGTGTGTTGATGAAATGATAAAATAATGCACTTCTTGGCATGCTTAAAATTCAAAACGAAAAAAAAGTGAAGAGCGAAAAATATCAAGTCAAGAACATATGCACTGGCAACCGATGGCATGTTGAAAGCGAAATGACAGACAGATTTAAAGCATCATCAAATTCACATACTCATTCCCATGCCCATTCCAATCTCATTCCCATCCAGTGCTCTGGTTCTTTTTCCACTTGCGAGACATTTTTTTTAAATTCATTCCTGACACTGCTGCTACTTCTCGCTACAATTTTATTATTATATTTTTAATCCAGTCAGCTTAACTTACTTCTGTCTTTTCACATGTAACAGGATTTTAAAGCAGAGAAAAGACGACCAAAAAAAACGAACGACATACACAACGAACCCGAAAATATGTTTTCCCTTTTATGTTTTGCAGCAAATGGCACGATGTTTCGAAATTTCCGAAAATCGTTTGGATAAAAAGCATATGTGCACACAATACACACAGCAGACAACATATACCCATATTTATATGGTAAGTAGACCAGTGCACGGAATAGAGAGATGACAATGCAAAACAAAACAACACCGACATTACAACCGAACGAAACCATTTAACGCTTTCAATCTCTTCTCAAACAATGTAGTCGGAAAGTCATCAGCAATGGTGCATGTACAACGCATCTCTATTTCTCTCTAGGTTTGTGTCGGCCGACTGACAATGCAATGCAATGTGAAAATGTTTGAAATGTTATTCGGAGGGGCGGGGGAGATTTTACAAAATCTTTGCTTATTCATCTTGCCTTTCTGTTGCACACCATTCCCAGCTGTATAAATTTTCATTCTTGTGTCACACGTAACAAAATCGTAAAGTGGCAAAAGGTATGAAAATGATTTGATACAAGGTGAAGCATACCCATTCGTAGTGTTTCGAAGAATTTAAGTGATTCAAGCGAATCAGTTGATGAAAATCCAGTGTCAACATGGTTGTCACCGTTTTCTCGTAAAGATCCATTTTACGAAGCAAACACTATGCTTTTCAGTTTTTATTATCACTTCAAACACACTGGATTTTTGATAAGTCATTTTTGCATATATATGCATTTTAATCGTGTGCAGCCATAAAATTGTAGCGCACAAAAGTGACAGAGAAAAAGAGAGCACAGACCTTTTTATGCAGCACAGATTTCGGAGAAAATCCATTGTGATGACTGACGAACGGATTAATTAAAAACTAGGATTATAATATATATATATTTTATATGAAAATGTTGAAAAGTCTCGGTCCGAAATCTAACAAGTGACACATTCAATTTATGCAGATTTTCATTTGAAAAATTATTACTATTCGACAGTGCATTAAATCAGTAGTGTCTCTTGTTGCCAAGTTTTCGGTTGCCAAAAGTTGAAGAAAAATTCTCCGATTGGGCAGCGAAAGTTCATTTGAGCATATCTTTCGAGACGAAATGGAATATTTACATCCTTATCTCAATCCAACTCTTGTTGAGAGAAATATCAAAATCCTAATGCTATTTTCATGTAACTGTCGGGCGCGCCAACGCAAATCCATTTTCAGCCACTTTCGCTCTCGTTCTCATCGATCTTAGTGCGTTGGTTGGTAATTCTTCTTCGTTATGTTTTCTGTTCGCATTTACACAAAACCGAATCAGATGTCGGTTTGCCACAACTGCTACACGCTTTCAATGTTCGAATGAAAATACAATGGCCAATGTGATGTTATTTAATTTTTGTACATGTAGTACATTGAAAATGATTTTTGGTTGGCAATGGCAATGGTTTTAAAGCCAGTTTTTAAAAGCCGCTTTGGTTTAAATGTAAGAGTGAACGAGAGCCGCTTTGGTTAAGACTGAATCCAAGCTTAAACAAGACGCTTATCAAATCGGCATGTGCTAACGTCTGTTTGCACTTGGCGTTTTTAAAACACACACCCACCCATACCGCATGGAATGAGCGACACAATATAGCAGCAGTAGACAACAAGAAAAAGTCCTCCACAGTCAAGTCTGAAAGAAAAATCTTGCCGGTTTTTCTGTTGATCACACAACGAATAAAATGTGAAGAAAATCTATTTGTCTATTCCGTTTTCGCGAGCAGAAAGGATGTTTGCTTGATTGTTTGCATTTGTTGAAAAATATCAAGTGAAGCGTATGCATTACTTAAAACCGTTTGTGTGCGATGAGACGCACGGCGATGACGGCTTTCAATCTAGAAATGGCGGGAGGTGGAGAAAGTGAGTGAATATGCTTTTTATTCATTTTTCAATCTATCGCACACAAATGTGTACAGCGCTCACGATTAATTAAAAATACTTGTTTGAATTTTAAACAATGAGGCCGATTTTAATTTTCATCGCGGATATTCGCTTCATTCCATCACTCTCATTGAAGACATCCATTGTGTTGTCGCATTGTGATGAATTCGTTTTTTGGTTAAGAGGTTTTTTTCTCTCTCTTTGGCTCAACTCAGCTGTGCGAATGAATTTATGTGATTTTTATATTTGGCACCCCATTCTGACGCTATCATAAATCTCAGTTCGATATGAAACGCTCACGTTATATATATACATGAGATTGTCGCCGATTAAGATACACTTATGTTCGAATAAAATACAATAAAGTTTCCAGCAATGAATCGCATATTCACCGGATGTATTCACTTCGAAAAATTAAAATTCATGCTAAAAACACACTTGAATATGGTGAGACTCACTAAATTCGTTTAATCAATTAGATATACTTCAATAACAAACATTTCATTATATTTTTCCAAACTTTTTACTCCGATATGAATCGTTTGCTTCGTTTTCCACACCACATCCAGAAAAACTGACACGAAAATACACTTCTCATTCCAAACTTTTTTCTTCCTGTGAATTATTATACCCTGATACAATTTTAGTTTTCTTTTCCACTTTTTTTTCTATTCGCTCGAACAACAGCGGTATACGTTTTATGTTCGGTCAAAGTATGCACATGCAAAAGCAATCTGTTTTACCCCGTGTGATGCTGTATCGTTTTTGACATTTATCGGCTCTTTCATGCATATCATATGAGGTGGATGAAAAATTCTCATGGGTCATTCGTGTGGGCCACGGTGTGGATCTTTCAACCTTTAATATGTCAATACTCATTTTTCGGTAATTTGATACATCGAAAAAAGAAATGGTAAAAGGACACAGATGCACGCTCCCTTTCCGGTGACAATGAAATCCATAAAAAAAACTTCGACAGATAAAGAAGGGACAAGAATTCGCAGCACGCATCGTTTTGTTCACGTCAATAAATGTATTGTCGAACAAATATTTGGTATGCAAAACAATGAAGAAAATTATCACAATGTTTCGTTCGTTTGGTATTCAGCACGGCGACTCGGTCATTTTTTTCCCTTTCTCTCTCTCTATCTATCTTTCAATCTATCTATCTCGACTGGTCAATTTTGTGTCTTTTTTTATCTTTTTGTGTTGGACAAAAAAAAGGGGGAACGCAGTGCACAAACAAGAATTGGATTAATAGCAGAACATATTGATTAGAGTGTCGCACTGCCCAAGAATATTAAACATGAGATAGGGTTAATATATATTGGCTTCAATATGTCAATTTTGCTATCAAACTCGATATTATTTGTCAAAAAAAATATATAATTTAATCGCCGCTGATCCATTTCTATATGCACTCGGTAATAAATTACACCATCGCAGTGACTTTCAATCGAGTGCGTCAATCTCACGCGCTTTTTACGTTCACCCATCATGAATTTGATAAATGACCTCAGCTGGTCAATTACGATTTTTTTTCGTGTTTACGCGGTGTAATTATGAGTGGTGGTGTGATTATATGGCACAAAAACAAACGCACTCAATGCACTTGATACGTACAATGAAACATAATTAATTTACACCCATTTGTCATTTATCATATCGTTTTCTGGTTTTGAACACCAAATCTTTTGCACCGGCGATTTTTCAACATGGAAAAATTGACTCATTTCTCATGCGCCATTCATTTTCTGGCGATTACATGGTCGAAATTGAGTCGCTGCTTTGGCATCATGACGAAATATCAATGGAAATGTGTTGGTTACGTGTACAAATGCAGCTTGTGACGTAAATTCCAGTTGCACCCCACGACTCGTGCACGACTGAAAGCCAGTCAAACTCAATCAAACGCTATTTTCCACATGATTAATTGTTATTAAATGAGAGAAAGAGAATTTTTGGTGATGGCAAATTGGTATTGACTATGCGTCAACCGTTCCAACATGTAGAAAGTCTGGAAATGCGAATTTTATGCACTTGATTTACGGCGAAGCATGGGTTTCGCGTGGTTCGAACAAGGCCGCCGATTTAAATTTCACGCTTTCACCAAAATACATGGGTGTCAAGTCGAATTAACGTTGTTAATCCAGTAAATCAGTCGATTTTAACTGATTGCGATTTCTACATATATGAATTTCACACACTGATTAAACTGAAAATTCAAGAGCGCCAAATCAATAAATTACTTTCGCGAAACGTTTATCTTTTCTCAATTCGAGATGATATTTTATTCTTTTCATTTGGATGAAAATATCTAATTGAATTACAGCACACTTTTTGGATTTATTTGTCTGGTTTTTCTGTTTCGCTATTGCAAAGAAGTAACTAAATCTTTATTTGATGCTAACTGATGCAAATGTGAGATGTGTGGGCTCGAAGCAAGTTCGTTTTTCTCAAATTAGCACTAATTGCCTTTTTCACGCCCTGCCTACCGAATTCACTTTAATTTATGTTACTTCCTACTGGCCGTTTACTGCATACACTTTTTTCTTTGTCATTGAGCGGTGCCAATTTTTCTCGCCTTTCCACTGCAAACGAATTGAATTGAAGAACGAGCACGAACCAACGAATATATGTAATTATTGCCCCCTAAAAGGAAATGAACGCCAAATGCACTGGGTGAAAGCAGCACAAAATACAGCCATATGAAAGCCAAGTGAATTAATAAAGAGTCAATTAGCAAATTGCCATGCAATAAAAACACATACGATTTATGGGAAAATTGGACTCATTCTTTTAATCCCAATAAAAATATAGAAAACAAAAGCTTGGCGTTGACAAGAGCCGAAGCAAGACACAACCAGAAATGCCTACCATGAACGCTTTAGCATAGAGGATATTGACGCCTTGGCAAGGAACGGGCGACACAAGTTAAGTTGCCTATTTTCTTAATGAAAACGTTGTATCGCAATTTTTAAAAAGTGAATTTCACCGACCCCCTCAGCTTAAGATACATAGTTTCAATGTGAAGAAACCATGATATTGAGATTTTGTTGGTTTAGTTTTTATTTCTCCTGGTCTATATATATTTATCGATGCCAAATTCACAAAAAATTCCATCAATTTCACAAATCTTCGATCTTGACGGCGGGGAGCAGGTGACATTCACCTTTTAGAAATATGCATAAATACTTCGGTAAAATTACAAATAACTTATTTACTGGCAGTAAATTACTGCATTGCTGTAAAAATGTATCTGTATTCCGATGAAAAAAAAAAAATCATTTGTCCTTTCTGGAGGATGTTTTTGAGTTCGTCAACCCAATTTTTGTCTCTTAAAATTGAATATAGTATTCATTCCAAGAAATGAACTTGATTTCCATAGTACTCTATTTTTATATTCAATTTCCTATAGATCTGATGTCGGTCTATTTCCAACTCTTTACCCATTCCCAAATTTCAAATCTAAAATGTGACGTATCCACATTTCCGTATTCGGTTGACTATAAATCAATAACTGTATCCCAATCATTGAAAAATATATTCTTATTCGAAGCATTTGGACATGATACGAAAGAGCCACAAATGTGATAAAATACGGCGAACATGAAAATCAAATAAAATCATCTAGTGTAAACGAAGCACGTTCATTTGAAATATTTGTAGCTTTTATTGATGTGACAGACGATGCCATAATATAAACAAATTTTGGATATTTTTTTTTCTTCTTTGGAATATTGATTCAATGTGTTTGTCTGAAATGTTATAGTTCAATACATGAGGGTGACTTGGTCAATTCTCCGTTTTGCATTCATCAATGCGGTCATATTTTGTTGGTTGTCGTGATTTTTGTGTATGCGCCTTTTGTGAAATAAATCTCGATATGAATAAATCTCAATGTTATTCAAATTCGATTGAAAGACGCATACGAGGGAATTCGGTTGGAAAATATATCTGAATATGTAAGTCATAAATCATAATGAGTACCATATCTGCCGTCCATTTGGAATATTTTGCGGTATAAAAAAGTCTCAGTGGATTTCAATTCCACCATAAAAGGGAAAATCTCATTCTCGAAAAAATCTTCTTTTCTCAACAAAAAAAAGCCTTCGTTTGTTTAAAACTACAAAATCTTTGAACATTTCAAAAACACACTATGATATGCAATCACTAATTAACTAAGTAATTGAGTGTCTTTCTTGTGTTGTTTGTTGTTGCTTTTTTCTCTCGTTTTTTTGAAGATGCACTTTGACTCACTTTCATTAAGTATGTCTTATAGTAAGCATCTTCGACTTCTTTTGCCGCAGTTGTTTCGCTCATGTAGTTTCTTTTTGATTATGGATTTGATGGTAGTTTCTTATGGCGTTCAAGTTTCTAGCATATGAAGCGCCGTATTGACGCCGAAGAAAAAGTGTTGCAAAAATAATATACACCATACACACTTTGAAAGGAGTGCAGGGCAGAGGAATGGCACGCAAAAAACCATTTACGGCACTTAGAAACTGTTCTATCGTCAACATCAGCATTGGCAACAACACCGAAAAATGTACATAGAACTATTGAAAATAATTAGTGTCTGATCTGGTGCTCTGCTTTGCCGCATCCACTTTTTCAAGCACTTTAAAATTATTATTGCAAGTTGTGTGTGTGTGTGTGTGTGTGTTTACTCTACCGTGCTTTCGACGTTGACTTCATTTTGCCCGCTTCAAAATCGTCGTTTCTGTCGTTAGAACAACATTGTTAACATGTTTCAAAGTAGTCAGTTAGCTTTCGAGTTTAAAATCACCAACAACACATCTTACAAAGAATGCTTACCCACTTTTCTTTCGCATGCACTCGACTGGTCTCGATTTACACGCGGCCCGTGCAAAAAGTGCGAATGTTCGAGGAACATTTTTCCTACAACACTGCTGCCAAGTGACTAATTGCATGTTGCCTATGCATTAACGCAAATGAATTTGCCTGCATCACTCTCTTTTCTCTCACCATCACCTCAATTAGAAGAGAAGAATTATTTGTTGGGTTGTTGCGTATTTTTCGGTTATATTTATTACTTGAGTTTTATTGTTGAGCTGCTCAAGAATGCGGTTGTAATTAAGTGAGTTGCTCTTGCAAATCTTTGATTTTACCACTTGAAAGAACTTTTCACTCTTGATGGGACAAATAATGCGAAATGAAACATTCAACTTCTTAAGCCAGCTCAGGTGAAGGAAATGATTATAACAATCGCAACAGAATTTTAATGGATTTAGTATTAACTCTTTCAAAAACTCTTTCGAAGTGAGGCACAGTTATTATCTACGCTATTCAAATATGAATAATTGCATATGATTTTGAAATTTGGATTAAACCAACATTGAATTCGTTACGATGCACTGATGCAAATTATTGAATCCACTATCAAGGTGGAAAGGTCAAAAATTTCTCAGGGTATTTCCACATATTTTTTGAAATATTAAAGATTTCTTCGAAGTTTCTCCAACACTTGTTAGAAATTGAAGAGGCTGCAATATTTTTGGGGAAGTTTTCTTAGACATGACATTTGAAGCACTGAAAATTCGGGAATATTTACAGCCCTTTTGTTATTTTTCCTAAACCGTTCTACATTTGAATATCTCTCTGTGTTGATAGAATTACTCTTATCGATTACACGACTCTAAATGCCCAAGTCCCTAGTATAGTGTGTTGTCAAAGCGTCCAATGTGTGAATAAATGAGCAAATACATAAAAATCGTAAGCAATTCGTTCTGTATATTGGAAACTTATTCATTCATATTTTCTTTAACACGAGCTCTTCATATTCTGTGTGGTGTTCAAGCGTTGGGTTCATTCGATCGATACGCGACGGAATAAATTAGTGCTAAAAACTCGAAGCAACACATCGAAATTTTTCGCCGAAATGCGTACAATAATCGTAATAATCATAATAATAAAATGCAAAAAAATGGCGTTTGCAGATGAAGGAACGAACAGCAGAGAAGCACTGAATTATTATATAAAGTGTTTTTGTGTAATGCATAGCGTACAATACATATTAATGGTATTTATCCTCGTAGGCGAACGGGAATGGAATGTATATCGTCGCTGAAAGAATATGTCTTTTTTGGTAACATTTGCTGAGGGTATCGGAAGAGAGAGAGAGAAAGCAGAGTATTTAATGTTGGAAAAGAACCACACTGAATTTCCTTTTCGTTTCGCTATTATTTATGAATGCATAAAAAGCGGTCGCTTTTGCATAGCTAATCAAGGAGACAATTTCCTTGTCGGTTCATTCAAAACAAAATATGCTTATTTTAAGATTGAACACACTAACCACGCACAAAATGTACAATTATATTACACAAGAAAATGCTCAACAAAATGAACGAACGAACGAACGAACGAAGAGTATTTGCTCAATGTGATTTTGTGGTTTTTTCACTTTTTTACCATTGGATTTTAAATTTTCGTTTTTGTGTTGTCATTTCAATTTAGTTTGTGTGTTTTTCTGAAAAAAGATGAAGAAACTATATAGTCAAGCCAAAGCCATGCCAAAACAGGAGAATGTTTCTTCGACGAGAGAAAAACATTGCCACCAATTACGAATTGAAAGAATGCAAATGTGCTGAGGTTTTCTTCGACAATGCTAACCAAACCAATGTTTCACCGACAGATGCAAAATTAAGGCACCCACGAAAAAAACTTATGGGGAAAAACATATTTTCATTCTCTAAATGAGATTCGCTCAATTTCGACAGTGAACCCAATGGAAAAAACGCCGTGTAAGAAGATTACATTGCATCAAAATATGTGTATGATTCTGGGCCACGATTCGAGCAGTGTGTTTTGTTGTGAAAGGGCAGAATGAGCGAACGCGAGATAAACAGAGAGGGAGACGTGGCATGAACACCGCATGTACCGTTGGGATTATAAAATATTTCGATGTGTACTATTTTTTGATATTATCATAAAATGTTCCGTTACCACTGTCAATTCAGCAGTTGTCGCTTTCACCTCACTCATTCGACACACTCACACGCGCGCTCTTCATTCAACGATAGTCGATATGAGTCACATTTGTTTTTGCCGTAAACTTCGATAATGATTAAGCTGATGATATTGCGCCATTTTAAAGCCTAAAAACAGTAGACGTTGTGATAATATGCATCACAGTATGCACACGAATTTTTAATCAAATTTGCTTCAAAAATGAAACAAAAGCAAAAAAAATCAATTCCCGCTTTATTAACAAACCGGCTGACGAACTAAATTTATGTCCATAAAGTAAACGTGCGCCGTCTCGATTTTTCAGTTCCTTAAACATGAGAATGTATATTAAAATCGATATCGACAAATGAAAACAATTAAATTTTGTTCGTTTTTGTTTCTTTTCGAATGTTTGCCGTAATTATTATCAAGGATTTTTCAATGTTCAAAATCCGTCCAATTTTTTTCTTGATTCAAATGTTTGGGTCGATTCACAACGAATCGCCTTTAATAAAATCAACAATAAGCCGATGGTCGTGATTATGTCAAAAATAATTAATTACATTCGATCGCGTAGAAACTCATTAAAGAATTCTTAGCATATTTATCCCCCGTTTTTTTCGATTTCGGTTCGTCGTTTCCGCATTGCTTATATATTTTGTCCTTTACGACGTACCCTCGCGTAGATTATCGTAAAAAGAATCATCTCACCCTTCCATGAGCTGGGCATCGATTATGCACTGGATATCGATTGCGATGTGACTGAATCCAGCCAAGCTGATCGTTTTGTCAAGACGCGCTGCATCAACGAAGCGCGTCGCAAACACGTCACTGAATTTTAAAGAAACGAAATGATGATGAACGAAAAAAAAAAACAAAAGAAAATCTCTGATACGGTTGAATGTTTCGATGGATATAATGAGTATACACACGCAGCAAAGCAGATTTAATGAAAATCGCGCAAAAGGGAACGAGAGAGCAATGCAAATGTGTACATATCAGAAAAGCATTGTGTTCATGTGCGCACCATCGATAAGATTTTTATGGAGTTTGGCAGTTGTTTGTTGTCGTTGCCGCTGTCGCCAATTTTACATGTCGAAGTATGCATTATAATTGGTAAAAGAAGAAGAAGGTCGTTATGGTCGGTGATTTTCGGAATTCTACGCGTACTATTCACTCTATATCGATTTTCTTAATTCCTCATCATTGGACTCGTTCGGTTCTCTTGCGTTCACAATCTTTCTCACTTTCTTCCGTTCCATTCTTATTTTATCGTCGTTCTTATTATTTTGTTTTTATTCATTTTAAAAAAAATACCAATATAAATCGTGTGTTTTCCTCAATTCCGTTGACAAATGATGTTTCAATATGTGAAAAATCCTTATAAATAAATGTGTGTAATGCATCAAACCATACATCATCACCATAATTCACACGTGTAACAAAAACAACACGGAAAACCATTGACGCCTATACCCTCCGAATGAGACAAAAAAAAACCAGTGAGGTTGTTTTTTGCATTTAAGCGCTAAATGAAATGTTAAAAAACAAATCGCACATTTGTTATTGTTTTTCTTTACACTCTTTTTGTGAGGTTCCACTCCCGTATCGCTCGTAATTTTTCTTTGTGTGTACTTTAACTTTGTCAACATTTAAATCTATTGTGACACAGTCAAAAGTAGGAAATTTATCGAATGGAAATGAGTGTATGTGAGTTGTGAGTGCTAACGCAAATGCATGTTATACACATACGTGTATTTCAAGTACACCCGTGCTCTGTCACATCCGTGCTATACTCTCTTTCTTCGTTTCACATGCACGCATATACTATTTTATCCGTATAATATTCCAGTGACACGTTAAATGAGAATTTAAGATTTTTGTAGTGGCAAATGTAGCGATAGCGAAACGAAAACAAAAAAAAAACCGAAATGAATTACGTTGAAATGTGTGCTCTTTCGATTCAAGATTAAGGGCTTTTTTCACAACGTCGATGATGATGAGGTGTAGAACGGGCGATGTTACCCGATTCGTAATGAAAATATCGAAATGCTTCGAATCTTGAGTTCGCTCCTTCTCCATTCGGTGACGATGCTTTGTGCGCCACATATGCAAATGACTTTCTCTTAAGTGAATTTCGAAATAAAAACCACGAATTTATTTGTATTTCATCGCATTGAATGAGAGCGTATGCACAAATACGGCTGAAAAAGTGGATTCGGCTTCCTTTTTTCGCAAAGCATTCGAAAAAAATTAAAACAGAAGGTGTAAAGTAAGTGAATTGAATTGGCTGGAAATTACTTTTTGCCATGGATTAAAATTCGATGTGGCATGTATGTGTGCATGTCGATGTCATTGTGATTGTATTACTTCGACAAAAGTGAGATAAATAGATAGAGAGAGGGAGAGGGAGATGAGCTGTTGTTCCATATGCAAAATGAATTTCATCTGAACCCGAAAATGGGTATCTATGTAATATGCCTTGTGAAATGTGTTCGACATTGCTCGTATGAGCGCATAATTTTGTCGATTACATTTGCTAAAGAACTTTGCATAAATTTCAAGAGTGTTTTTTAAGACAAAAATGAAATAAAGAAGTGCCAACCCATTTTCCACAATGCTCATAAGATAACAATTCGATTCGTGAATGGCATTATGGAAATCAGCACTTGTTCGTTCCACGCATCCACACTTCATACGATTATAATAATGAAGAAGAAGAAGTGAAGATGAAAATGCCGAACGCAAAATTGCAAATTGAAAAACCCATTCCCGCGACCTCATTTCCGTGAATATGTGCGATCATTTCAAACTGAAAATGCTAAAAGCATATTGAAATCGAAGTAAATGAACGCAAACATTCTGGAAAATGTTTTGTTCGAAAAGCACATCAACTAATGTTTTCACATACACACACAAACCGTGCTCAGCAACGTTGATTTTTGTTGTTCTTTCACGCACATTCATATATTTTCACCACAAAACAAATGATTAATAGCATGTTTGGTGTTAAAGATTCAGCATTTCTCTGGCGAGCTGAATTTGCTGCGCTTGATTGAGACATTGCTCGACGCACAAAAAAAACTTTCAACCATTGATAATCAATTGATTAATGAGTTCAACTATTGGCAAAATTCATATAAATAACACACCATACATCATGTGGGAATAAATGCCAAATTGATAGACTCTCAGCTATTTCCAATTCGATAAATACATATTCATTCATAAGAAATTGACGTCAGAAGAAAGTAGAAACGCCATTTCTGTATAACAACAAATAAATACAGTATTTATCACTAATTTGATTCTGTGCCACAATACAAATTAGAATTTTGGATGAATGTATTGTAAAATTAGGCGCCGAAAATGAACTAAAATGTAATCTAACTCACTTTATGATTATGAAACATTAAATTGCATTATCACAAACGTACTCAACGAAGAGTGTGATAGAAGCGAAGCGCTTTGTGCCATTTGATGTTTGTCTATTTTAACCATTTGGTGGTTGAGTCCCGTTCTCAACCAAATCAAAGAACTCAAACGAAGTGAAATAAACTCACGAACAATTTGCTTCTTAATTTTCAGTGGCGTGTGATGAACCGAACAAACGACGGATGAGCAGGAATTGCATGTCGACTCCGACCGGTGGCGTTCTTTCTTTTCATCCGCATCATCATCTAATTTCTGGTTACAATAACATTTTTATTTCGCCTTTTATGTGCGAATTTATGTGAAAAGTGACGTTGATTGTGTACGCCGTGATGATGTTCAGCTCTCGGTCTCGCTCTTTCGGTTTTATTTTACTGGTGCGTACGTGTGCGGTAGATTTGTTGCTTGAATGCAATCCACCAACTAGGGAAAACCGCACACACACACACACATACATCTCATTGAGAGAAATACTCTTGATTTTGTAAATATCACACTCGGGGATTTGATACTTTTTTTTCTCTCTCGCATCATACACCGCTCGATGTGTATGCATCAAACAAAAAGACGATCAAAAATGAAGCAAGCTGATGAAAAAAAATGGTGTTGATTATGTAATCAAGTTTATTTCATGCTATTTCGCTAGCATATTCAGCGAGAAAAAATGTATACACATTCAACAAGTTTTCCTTTATAATTTTTATGATGATGCGAATTGACTTTTTTCCACAATGTTTTATACACTTCTTTGGAGTTTTATTGCCAACCACTTAAATTGACAAACTGTTTTTTTTTTTTGCTTCTTCGTTTCGCTGAAAGTACGTGCAACTCTCTTGGTCATTTTAGATTTGCCTTTTGCATTTACAAACTCCGTTAAAAGTAAAATTCAACAGAAAAAAGGGAAGAAAAAATTTATAATACAGAGAAAACCGAACAAAATTTGTAGAAAATTTAGCGAAAAAACAACAAATGCATGAATTTGCTTAGTGATTCAAATATAAAATATGGAAATTAGTCTTAGTAGTTCCTGTCCTCGTTTTTCATATTTCAAAGATAGAAAATTCAACGAAATTGCCTTAAACAAGGATCCCCAGAATATTTTCCGTCGTAAATAAAATAAAAAACGAAAGATGTTGTCTATTCCTTTCCGGTTTTTATTCACATATGCAAAATGCGATTGTATATTTTATTGTGTGGTAATTATGACGAAGACGCTGTAACAAATGAGAATTTATATACATTTGGTTATTAAGTGCTGAATCTGCAAAGACGTTGGCGGTGCGCTGATATGAAGATGACGCGGGTTCCGCATACGGAAGAGCTTTGCAAATCAGCATGAGCAAAATACAAATTTTTTGTATGCTTCACATGAAAAATTGTGTAATTTTATTGCATGTTCAGCATACGCCAAAAATGTGCATACATGTGGTTCAGACACACTGCCGAGAACATACACCCAGCTATTTGTATAGTGAAAATATCATTTTACATTTGCTCATTACTTTATTAGCTTCCATATATGCAAACGGAAGCAAGTTCATCACACGTTGCTTTTACTGTCTATGTTTAATAAAACCAACAACGACGAAGACGACGATGGCGATGATAACATAAAAATACACTGGCTGCTAGTATATGATACATGAGCAACAATTCATAGCGCCGTTACGTGTAAGTAACAGCAACAGTGTCGAATATATGTATTTTAAAATGTTCATTTGCATAATTGTACTTGAGAAATATTTCATACGCCTTTATTCGCTTAAATGCATTGCAATAGATGATTCAGTTTTTTTCTGCTCGCATTTAAGTTGCCTTAAGAGGGCGCGATCCAGTTGCTATGATGTTCAACGACAGGAAATGCATGAGAATTGAAAAAAATCTGCAATTTTTTTTGCAAGTCATAGACTCTGCTTGGTAGGTGGATGATGTAGTTTACAACAAAATCAATGTTAAAATGTGCAAACACAATCGCTTCAAGGATGAGAAAAAAAACAACATTACATTGTGCTCATTTTGTGTTAACAATAAAAATCCCAACAACTTCATTAATATGATTGTAACCATGTGCGTTGCCAGTGCTTGATAAAAATTCCAGCGAACGAAAGACGTGTGTGCCTGTGCTTATTACTGATTTTGTCTTGATATGCACCATTTCGAGTCCCTTTCTGTGTTCGTTTTTTTCCCATATTCTCTTGTGTTGAATGCTCTGGAAATATGCTCAAATGCGCTCATGTTGATGATGTCGAGTGCCGTTGTACTACTCCGTTGTGAATTTAATTTGTAATTTTACTTATAATTGTGAAAAGCCTGCGGCATACTTTAAATCTGTTTTTTTTTCGTTCTAGTTAGTTATTCATAAGCATTTTCTATCCATTTCACTATGGCGCAGTATTTTTCGCTTTGGTATGCTTGTGAGTGAAAACTTTGTAGCCAACAAATTTACGGTAATTTATTATTAATTTGACTGAAACGATTGTATTTTTCATATTTTGTCGAATTTATGAAGTGTAGTCGATGTGACCCTTTAATCGGCATCAATCAGGTAATTTCGAACATTTTAAACATTCTCTCTTCCGATTTTTGTCGAATAGTTTGCATTCAAAGAGAATTTTAAAAACACTTATCCAAAATCACATCCCAATTGGTTTCTGCCTGGTTTCGAATATATTAAGAAATTAAAATGCCATTAAACATGTCGGTGAATTAATTTTGTCGATAGGCACTTTTACCATTAGTCGATATATAAATTTTAAATCCGATCAAATTACAAGAGAAAACATCCACTCGTTCAGCCCATTTTACACAAAACTTTTTCATCGACCAATTTATTTTATCATTTTTATTGAATATGCGACCCGTATCGTCTTTAACCCTTGAACATAATTACATGTCATTAGACATGATCCGATCATAGGTCAATTTGACCAATTTAACAATACAATCATAGCGTTCGATTTGAATTACACATCATTAGAGGTAAACATGTGATTTTGAGTTGCGTGTCATTTGAATCGAAACCCTTTCAACCACCATTATGATTCTGTATTGATTTCATTTAAAAGTAAGAAAACTTTCAAAACGTCGGTGTTCTACTATTTGAATTGCCTTCAAATGTTGATTGTACCAAGTGGAAAACTAGTTTTTGCTCCTCAATTTGCATATTCCACCGAAGACAATTTTATAAGCATAAGCGAAAAAGCCACGAAATATGATAAACACCACGTTAAATATCGCAAATCGAAATGATTTGAATATTTTTTGCACGTTTTCGTTATGAGCCATTCAAATTTATTGCAATAATATTTAAGATCCCTTTTCGCATTTTATGGTGAGCACATACGTAATATCTCAATGAAAAGTCTTTGCACCCAATTTGAATATCATTCATATTGTTAAAAGACAGTTAATATTCATGGCATTTTCGGTGCACTTTTCGTAACCGTATTTTGAATGGTTTTGCGTTGTTCGATCGAGGCTCTTTAAAAAATCATCTTAATAAATTGAAGCGACCACAGGCATAAAAACAAAAACAAATCACGAATACCGCCGTCGAGCAAAAGAACCCTTGGCTCATTTAATTCGCAATTTTCAGCTTAAGAATACTGTCTTTTCTCTGACTATGAATCTCTGTGAAAATTTTCTCAGCGAAACTGCCGCGTAGCTCCCTTTGTCGTGTTTTGTTTGTGGTTATTTCGTTTTCAAATGGTCATAAATTTTGTCGTCGTAATCCTTTTAATTGGCACAATTGTTCAAAGGGGTTAAAAGGTAGCACACACAACTTTTCATGTTTGTTTTTCAACTCACCGAACAGCCAAACCGACAACAGTTATAAAAAGACCGTAGTTTTTTTCTTCTTCTCGCTCTTAAAGAAACATGTGTTAAAATATATATTTACTTTGTAACATGTTTTGAATTCACCTTTCAGCAGTGCGACGAAAAATGTCGAGCAATTAGAGAGCGTTGCAATAACATTAAAAATTCCACGAAAGAGAAAAATCGACGGCAAGCAAAAGCCGATTTTCGTGTGGTCGCCGCTGTGGTTAGTGTTTACATGCAACGACCATTTGGTAATGTAAATAGCTTAAAACTAGCTTAAATGGGATCGTTTGTGTGAGTGTGTTCCCATTTTCTGTTATGTTCAATGCCACATAATTGCCACCGTGTCGAATGTTGTTCAATGCCGAGTAATTTAAAGGGAACATTCGTGATTGGCTCATCAGCATAATAGTTTCATTTGACTCCATTCGTGACTATTCGAACGACCGACTATTTTAAAGACGGGTTGAATCCAATATAAACAGATGCTAATTTAAGAATCGTACATTTTGGAGGATTTCGACATCTGCTACCCCCACAGTTTGAAGCGAATAAAAAAAAGTATACGCAAAACTATATTGGAGTTAAAGTTTTCAATGGCAATCTAATTTCAGTGGACCGAAATTGGATTCGTTTGGAGTAAATTGCATTCATAAAATTAATAATGCGAAACAAATTCGGATAAATTCGACAAAATACGCGCATTTTTCGAATGAATTTATTCGCCATTCGGAATGTTAGATAGCGATTTCATCGGAGTTACATTCAAATGTTGAAAGTTCACTCTTCAAGTTTCCATTAAATTTCACTATAAATAGTGTATTCGATACAAAAGAGCATTGCGAAAAGATCCGATTTCAGTCCAGCAAGGAAATAATGTAACATTGCTGTAATAATGGAATTATACGTTTATGGTACCTCATGGAATACGTTCATCGCAAAACTATTCGCAAAAATCGATAGCAGAAAACCTAGATAATAATAACAACTGAATATATTCCTCTCATTCTTCTTCTTCTGGTGAAGTCGACAAGAACTGTTGCATTCGTGCGTACGCTGTTTCTCTTTTATGCCGAAGCAATAGTTATGCCAAAGAGAACGAGAGTCTTGTATGCTTCTTCGGCTCTGATTACCGCACGTTTAATTTTTGTTTGAAAACAATATATGGCAATTATGTGTTAGGGTTAAATAAGCAATTAACAAAGTTTTTGCCGTACAAAATGGCATACCAGGGGTAAGAAAGCACACTAGATAATGGATTGGTTTGTAAATCTGTGCAACGAGTAAAATGCATAGAATCAAAGCAAGGCACATATGGAATGGCCGTTCCGTCTCTTCCAAATCGAGTGAAATAGTTAAAAATCACATAAAAGTTAAATGACCTATGTTTAGTTGCATCGAGACCAGAAGTCTCGACTACTGAACAAGACACCGTTCGATATGCATAGACAGAGAAGAACAAAGACCACTTCTGCCTTCGATTGCGCATTGCAATTTGCATTACGTTACCGTTATATCATGTAATTATATTAATAATAGTTCCCATCGTATTTTGTCATCTTCCATTCCCGAATGCACGAAACAAAAACCGTTCGCCACCACTATTCTACCGGCAATACTTGTGATTATGGAAGCGATTAATATTTTAAAAGATCCACATATAGCGAGTAATTTTTTCCCCAAAAAAATTCACTAAAACTGGATGCGCATTTTCTGTCCTTGGCATTTGGTGTTGCCAGTGAATAAGCATAAGCAACTAGTCTTCTCTTTTATATTTCTGGTTTATGAATTTTCGATATGATTCGAAACATCGGCGACACTTCTACTTAAAAATTCAAATTATGGTTCGTGCACAAATAGACTCAGTCGCTTTCTCTCGCTCTCCCGTATTTATGCCCGTGTCATTAAATATTTTGTTGCTATAGATTACAATTTTCGGACGCATACCATTTTAACATAAACATTAAAAACAAATGATTTACTTAATTATTCATGAACGAAACGAAGAGTGTTTGTGTTTGTCACTCAAAAATGAATTACCCCGTAGAATTGGTATAGTAGTAGAATAATCGATGATGAAAATATTTTATGAAAATTGTTTTTCCAATGCGGACGGTGAGAAATGCAATTTGGTTTTTGGGAGATTCGAATAAAAACGATCATTGAATTTTGATATATTGAAAATAAAAACCACATGAAAAGACGACGCTTCAGAAACCGATTTTGACGCAATGATAAATGTGAGAGAATGACCGACCCTCAAATGAACCAACAACATACACAAATTCAACGGACGAAAGTTGCTGAACACATGTGCTAACGAAATACGAAAATGCGATTAAATATTAACACAAATAGATTTTATAATGGAACGACGAAAATAGAGAAAAACACTTGTGCCACATTAAGGACAATTGAAAGACAAAAACAGTCTTGGGTCCAGCAATATTCTTGAGATGCCCCGATAATTTCGGGATAACAGTAATTACTCTCTGACAATGCACTTTTTGACGCAATTACCAGAAAATATGCCCAAATACTATGGAGAGCATCTATTGAAGGGGATACTTTGGTAAATAGAAGACGAAAATGAGCGTTTGTGTAGTATTTTTCGAGTAGGTTTGTATATTTTCTAAACATACATAGAATATTCGTATGAAACTTTCTTCGTTTCAAAATGCTCGAGTTTTTGCTGAACTACAAAATTCGGTGTGGAAATTGTTTTAAAAAGTTGACATCAGTCAACTGCATTAAAAATCAATCGATAGAAAAACTTGATATCGAAATCATCACGACTTTCGTCATATATTGAATTTTGCTCAAAAGAGCCGAATCTATTTCAATGCGAATATGTATGATGAAAATAATTGAAATTAAAGACGGAAATGCCGACAAACATATTTCCCACATTTGCAAACGACATTTCCATTTTGCTTATTAAATTTCTTTTACCTCATATTAACTTCTTTCTACTGTCTATTTTCTACTCTCTCTCTCTCATGCAAAAGCATTCAAAACGATACGTCAATCAGTTGGATGTTTGAACTTTTCATTCAGATTGAGTCGTTGTGTTGAACAATTTTGCTCATTGAAAACGAAAAAAAAAATGAAATTGCAAATTTCTCAATATCATCGGTGTGTCGATGTCATTCCACCATATGGTCTAATGAATGAAGAGTATCAATGATTTTTTTTTTTTTTTTGCTTTTGCTTCTCAAGAATGACTTTCCGTAAAGAAAAATCATGCTGAATCAATGCAATATAAAGAAGGTACACATTGGTGCCGTATATTGCATGAAACCAGAAGAAGTTCTGTCAAAAAGGTAACCGCTATTTAGATTATTATTTATATTTTTAGACATTTCATTTATAAAACAAACTTCACAAACTGACGTTCGTACACAAAATACCAATTTTGCATTAAAGAAGTGGTTTTCTTTCCATCGTCTCTCTTCCCTTCATTTCGTTCGTTCAATTTTTGCAGTTGATTTCCCACCCTATCTGTATGTTTGTGGCACAAATGCTTGCCTCAAGAACGGTGTGTGTGTGTGTTATGAACGAAAAAAGGAAAATATTGGTGGTATCATGTTGCTTGAGACATCGAACATTGATACGGTACTTGGTGGCTTCATGTGAATACCCACGACATGACGTAAACGAGAAAATAACGCGCTTGCTTCACCACCACTTTGCATTCGCTAATATTATTTCGATTTGATATATGTACCTTTTGAAAATTCATCCAGTTTTCGCTCCCCGGCCGTTGGCCGTAAATAAACCAAAACCAGAAGAGCAAACGAAAGAAAAAAATATTTTAATCAGATTTCTTGCTTTTGAAATTCGGCTTCGCAGTCTTTGGATTTGATGTCGTATAATTTATGCTGCGTTATACAAACTGAAAAAAAAACACTCGCGGTGGTAAAAGTGAACGGTTCCTTAAGGACGTTCGAAACCGCATGAAAGAGCATTTTAGAATTGTGGCGAGCCGAAAAAAACCCGAAAAATTCTCGCTTTGAGCGTTATCAACGAGCCGAAAAGCGACACTGCCAATATTGGTTGGACAAACAATAGATTTTCCTCTCCATAAATAACCCCGCAACGTTTTGTAATTTTCGCCACATCATTTCCATGCTGATTTACCCAACGCATTTGAACTGGTCCAACCTGGTTTAGAAATTTGATTTATTATATATTTTTTGTCGTCTTTTGTGTTGCCTTGAATGTGAGCAGCCAGCGCCCAAATATGGAATTGGAATCGATGGAGGAAAAAGGGTAACAGTTTTACAATTTATATTGTATCGTCTGGAATGGCTTCAGAATTACAATAATTTTCACCTTTTTCGACCCATCTCGTTTAATTGTGAATTACAATTGTAAAAGAGTTCGATAAAATGGGTCGATGTTCCGCAGCGAAAACGTGTAAATGACATTTTATTTGAAATTTTACGAGCTGTGCATGCATACAAATTCATCAGCATATGAAATGCGGTGCGAATTTTAAATGGAAAAATCCCATCAAATTAAGTGAAATAAAATCCATTTCTGAATTTCGTGACATTTTATCGTCTCAACCAAAAACTATTTCATTAATTGAAAATGACATATTGGCATGTAGTGTAAGATGATGATAATGCTCCATCATTCAATTTAATCATTAAATAAGCTTTGCCCGAAATCAGTGACGCTTTGAATGTCAAGAAAACCATTGAAGTGTACGTCAAAATCTTGGGGCGCGTGTATGTAGAGTGTCAGATTGGATTTGGGAAGGAAGCGGTCCAAGACGAACACATGTTTTTAAGATAATGAAAGATAAATGCCATAAACCAATATGTTCGTCTTAGTTTACATATTCATGTTGGTATGAGTACAACCTTTCGCAATTCGTCTTCAATGTCTAAGCTCGCTTTTCGGTATGATGTGTGTAATCGATGAATCTAACTTGAAGAACTTCGACATGCCAAAATAACTTGTAATAAATATTCAACATTGGACGGAGAGATTTGTTTGTTCGTATTCACTTTGACTTATGTGTAGCGAATTGAATAAATGTAGAAAATTTTCTAATGAATTTTAAATCGTATACATATTAGACGGTATTAAAATGCATTTGATGGATTTAGAATGAGATGAAAAAGATAGAGTCCGGCTCATTCATATTACAATTGGTAAGTATAAGAAACGCCGACGAGTGTGTGTGAGTTAGAAATAAGACGTAGAAAATATATCGTTCATTATTAATGAATGGATCTGTAAATTCTATTAAAACGAGTGAGTGTCTCATCGTACGCAAACTACTTTTATATCTCTCTATTTCACTCTCAATACCCATCGATGGATCGGTGCATTTTACAACGTTGCGTGAAATTTTTATGCATAACTCAGAGCACGACATATATGAAAATACACACGGTTCGGTGCACATGTTTCGGTGAGGGTGGTTTGAGTTTGATTTCGTATGGAATTGCATGCAGGTTTTGTAAATGAAATGCAAACATGAACTAAGAAATTCAATTCATTGATGATTGGGTAAGGGTGCACGGAAGTATGTTTTTCACTTCACCTCAATGCTAAGAATTTCCAAATGAAAATCATTCATTTCTTTGATGGTTGAACACTTGACCATTGAACCTTTCGGTGTGAATGCGAATTATCTTGATTTTCAGACCACATCAACACTCCATCTGCAACACACGTATTCCGGTTTGGTTTTATCGATGAAAAGTTGTCGGACGTGTGGTTTTGCTTTGTTTAATTCGGCTCTCCTGAACATTCACTGTTCATGACCAATAATAAGGAATTGACATTTCTTCGCATTTTCTTCGAATAGTTCATGTGAAAAGAACCATTCGAATATGGTACAATGCATTAGAAAATTACGACATGCAAAAGAGACCACAAAAACGTGCAATCAAATGCATGTCTCATCTCGACAGGAATTATTTGGTTTTTATAAACACATGAAGAGTCCTTTTTGGAATCCAAACCGATTCTTAAGTCGTTCGTTAGGAGCACTCATTTTATGGAGTGTGAATATGCAAAAAAACGAAGAGCGTCGCACCAAATAGCATTCTTGAATATATACTTATCGTCTTCATCATCATAACCCTTACCATTGTTCAATGAGAGTATTTGCATCAATTGGGACTACATTTAAATATGCTGTTGCCATAAATCAATTGTAGCTCCATTTTTCGAATCGTCGTAGATAATTCATATTTTATTACAAAATAAGCAAAAAGGATTATCAGAAAATTAGAATTCTCTAAGGAGGGAATACCAAACGATACGCGGCGGCAATAAGCAAAATGTTCACAACAACAACAGACGTCAAGCGATGTGCCAAAATTCGGCGTACGATTTGCGAATGAGAAGAAGGAAATGGAAGAAATAAACAGTAACTCGAAAAACCCCTTTCGTTGTTGATACGACCGAATCTAATGTTGAAAAATTAAAATGGGTTCATTTCATCCACACGGTTAAATATATAAATATGACACTCGCACATCGAACCCAGAGATATTTGCTTTAATTTTTATTCGTTTTTCTTTTATTTTTCATGAAATTTATTTTACCATTGCGAAGAAGAAGAACGGATCCACCACAATCCGGCACATACATTCATCCAATTGCTCTCATAATAATCATGAAAATACATTTGAATGCCGTACATGGCATAAGCACACACACACACACACACACACCATTGCCAGAAACGATTGCGTTTGTCTCTCGGTGAATGTGGAGATGTAGAGTTGAAACACGGAAATGTGCTCATCGTGTACATAACATGTGATTTGGAATGAGTAAGATAATGGCAAAGAGCAGCTTAACTTCCGTTATCTTTTCATTTGAAGCCACGAAATTTTTTGGTTACCAAAGCACCAGTCTTTGTTTTCATCCGCTTTCCAAGACACATAATATATACTCGCAAAAAAGCAACACCGAGCAGCATTGGTGCCGAAGTTGAAAATTGGTGTTGACGGTTTTTGCAACGACGGAGCTGTGCGCTTCGAGCCACTCAAAATCATGACAGCGAGCAAAAAATCATCTCATATCCAGAAGAAAATTAACAACAACCTTTAAAAAATAGACAGAGAACATTTCCCAATCACTTATAATTAAAAGCATTAAATGCCCGAGGCCATCATGAAAATGAAGCTCAACCAAATGTTCATTGTATGTTGAACATTTCACGCAAACGATTTAAGTGCGTTCGAAATGTAGATGATTTTTGGTTTGGATTTTTTTTTGCAATTTGCATGTCAGAAAAAATGTTTTGAAATCGAAATGATGGCATACACATGTCTTTACCCATCATATTCAGTTGATCGCACACGCAACATTTATTATTATTATTGAGAAATTATGTACACCATTTTTCTTATTAAAAAAAGTATGTAATAATAATTATCTAATGAGATAACTTCAACTGTCAGTCACTCAAATGAATCCCTCATATATTTTTCCCCTGACTCATATTCTCGTTATGACATGAATGGAAACTATGGTTTTGTCAGGTGAAACCCATTTTGATTTTCACGGTGAGACGATGGTTGTGATTTCGATGACAACGTTATCAAATGTCGTTTGCCTCCCAAACAACCGAAAATAATTGCGTTAAGAAACCGGCTTGTGTCTTCCTTTGTGCGGCGGCAGAAACTTTAAAATGTAATAAAGTAATCGGAAAATAAAGGAAGCAAATGATGATAATAAGAAAACAATGGCGGTTTCGATGGTTGGGTGAGTGGAATTGTAACCATTATTATTGAACAATTCCGATGATCAAATTTGAAACTTCGACGACGACGATAATGAAGTATAGTCTTCATCTCGAAAATCGATCGGCACGCATACACTAACTAACGTAAAAACGATGTTAGCCACAAGACATTTTGGTTTGGACATTTTATGTGCCTGTACGCCACCAATCTATATCCGTATATTTTCTCGGTGAACGCATCTGAAAAACATGACCGAAAGTCGATATTAGTGCTATTATCGTTAATGGTTTTCATTTGATTTTCAGTGCTCGATAAAATGCAATGTCGAAAGACAACGAATAGAAAACAAAAGCAACGTCTTCGTTTCAACGATGGAAGAAAAGTGAAAAGACGACGGCGAACACTAAATTTCCCAATGGAATGGTAAATACCAAAATCCGGAGACTGTTTAATAGCATAACCAAAATGTAGTGTGTGTGTATTTTATGGACATTTACCGCATCTTTGAAGATGTTTTGCGTACAGCATAAATTGTGCATCGAACTGGGATGCGGCAAATGAATTTAATGCCTTGTATAAATATTATTATTTACATTGTAAGATGTTTATTGTGAACATCTTTCGTTGCGGTCGCCTCTATGACTTTGAAGGTAGACATTTCCGTTTTCATCGTCGGCCAAAACCGAGGAGCAGCAATAAGATATCGAAGAAGGAGTGAATGTTGAACATTTCAAGACGGTCAAATGGATTTGAATCCACCGTGATTTATACTAATATTTTTGAGGGTAAAAAGCGGTTCCGGCTAATGACATAATTATGAAATTTATGGCGATTGCATGCATATAACCAGACCAACAATGATTTATGCTCAAAGAGGTTAGTTGTGATATCAAATACATATCCAGCACATTTTGCATTGAGATACAAACTGTTCGGAGTTATTAGCAACCGACAAACAAGTCACTAATTTAATTGTAATTTTCTGTTATTTATTTCGAATAAAATGAAAATTCCTGGATTTTTGATGAATTAAATTTTAAAAGAGAAGACAGTTTGTGTGTATGTGCTATTGTATTTGCCGTAGTAAAGGTGGATGAATGATGTCAGAAACCGCAGCCATAAATAAAAGCCAAGCATCCGACCATTGCACTCATATACTAATCAACTATAATTAAATTTGGAAAATTCATCCAGCAAATATACGTGAACACACGGTGAGTAAGTGTGTGTGTTTGTGTGTATGGCATGGAATGAGTGATTTATTTTGTCTACGAAAAGATGAAATGCGTGTCACACTTGACGTAGCACACTTTCAACAAAATCCATACACACTCATGCCAAACAATATTAAACAAGCAAAAATTCCAAGCCGTTTCAATCGCACAAACTCCGTGAGTTGATTGTGTCGCGCTGTCTCTCTCAATGCGCTGCACCATACATATTATTATCGCATAAGCAACACGTATATACATGCATCATTTTAATTACACCCAAGTTACTCCATTTCGGCTAACGTCGCATGTTGTAAAATCTCGGTCGATGAAGATAAAGGAAGACACATCGCATCCTCATCCGCGTCTCGCACACCCATCACCATCGCTCTCACACACACACGCATTCGATGTGAATATAAAACACTTGCTATATATTTATATTCCTAATTTAAAATGTATAAATTGAAAAATAAAATGTGTCAGATAAAGATGGAGTTGAGCGCACGAATGAGACATGGATATTTGGAGGGCTAAAAGTTGTATGTGTTTGCTATTTTCATTCAATGTTTTAAGAAGAAACTCTTTTCACATGCTCAAGAGAGGGATAAGTACATAAAAAATTGATGCTAATGAAAAATGTAGAAATGCCACATTTATAAACTCGGGTCGATGATGCACACATTTAGGTAAACACATTTCAATATTAAATTTCTCGGATTGAAAACAAATAAGCCGAAAATATTGTATTTAATTTGATTTTTACTCTTCGTTCAAGCACTTTCAATGAAGAACACTCATTCAACATCATTTTCGAACTGAAAATATAACCTACATGCTCGTTTATCTTTTCTTCATATCCAATTAGAATCTATCCTCCATTCTACAAAAAGGTTTTTTTTTCAATTTTGAGTTTCTTCTCAATATACCATACGATTTTTTCTTCAATCCTGTTACTCTCAAAGAAACTGCCTACGCATGAAAAAAGTGCCTACGCATTTTTTTTGATTCGAATTAATTTATGCCAATTTAATCTGTGAATAAATCCAACTTTATCTCTAATTGACTTAATTTAGTCACAGGCGCACATAAAATGCCGTACAATGTATGGGCGTTTGAAATAGTCTATCCTCTATGTTAGACATACACATACGAAGCACACACATCTTCAAGAATAATGCGGTGGCGGTTGTTATGAGTATACCAGGCGGTTGCAGTCACATGAATGCATGCGTGAATGTACTTGTGCATGCGTGCGTTTACATGTATGCGTTGTTCCCATCTTTGTATTGTAACGACAGCCTAAGTATCGTACGCATACGCACTGACAAGTGCATTCAACATTGAGTTTGCGTGTGTGCATTAGACTAACACCAGAGTTTTCTAACGTTTTTCTATTTGTGAATGCAGATATGCATGTGAGAAATAGAAAAACTATAGTTGTTTCATATATGAAGAAATGTGATTTTAGTTTCAGACCTACACAACTTGTTTTTTTTTTTCAAACTATTCATCATATTTTTTCAAAGAATATGGTATGTGATGTAACAGAAATATGGTTATGATTCATAAATCATCCCACGTGATTTTTTGGTCATTTTTCAATGAAAAGTAACAGGCACTCATCATAGGAAACAGTTGTGACTTGAAAAAACTATTTGGAATAGTGCGTGAGGAAGAATGGTGGAAAGAGAATGTGTCCTGTCTCCCACTACATACGCACACACGCACACGGTGCGTTAACCATTACAAAATCGACTCGATATTATGCTTGCCTATTATTTAACAAACACTTAAGTTATCTTAATGATTTGTTTACAATAAAAATTAACCAAAAATCACTTTGAAATGTCTAATTATCATTAGTTTTCTGGGTGTTCTGACAATTTAATGAAAATGAAATGAAAAAAAAACATCGACAAAATACAAAAACTTCGAAATACTCAAGTTATATTATGTAGATGTGAACGTATGAGTGCATGCGTGCCTATGTATGGGTGTCTGCATGTGTACTATACACACAACACGCATCAGTCGTTTGAATGTATACACAAACAGAGATGGTTTCGTATGTCTTTGTTGTTGAACAACAAAACTGAAACAAAGTTGTAGTTTAAAAACGATACGGAACTTTGTAAACTTCTTATTTTTATTCGACTCTTTCAATGCTAAAAATATCATTTCTCCTATTTATGTAAAAAATCCTTTATTTTTTCTTAAATTTAAACTATTTTATGTAACTGAAACAAAATTTGATTGAACCGATCAAAGAATGCCAACCTTAAATTCCTCCTCTACACCACAAACCGCAAGTAAAATTAGTGAATATAAACAAAAGAACCCACCCAAAAAAATCCAGAAAAAAATTAATTATTGACTGCAACTATACTGTTTTAGTCTTTACTTTGCTTGAGATTTTAAACTCCAGAGAATCCGCTGGATTTGATTATGAAGCAATACGCCATTATGGATGATTAATCTTACTTCAAATTAACCGAATGTATCAAGTTAATTAAAAATTCGTCTGCAAATATGCATTTTGCTGAGTAATTTGTCATCAAAAAAAAAAAATCTATTGATATTTGTTCATGAAAACCGAATTCGAATGTTCCTCGTAAATTTCAACCGTTTTTAACTATGTTCTATTTGCTGTGTGCGGAGAAATTGATTAAATTTAATTCAAATGATGTTTCATGTTTGTTCTTTGTCTTCATCATCATCTTCGGTGCGTTGTGGTTTTCTTTATAATATTTTGCAATATTACGATGCGGTGTGGAGTTGTTGGTTTGGTTGTGGTTGCTTTGATAGACATTGATGTGTTTACACATTTTTCGTTCGTCATAAAAACCGAAAATCACAACAGAATTTTATACAAATTTCTCTCAAGTCATTTCGATCCCAAGCCCAATTTGTGCGTTTCTGTTGTATTCGTTCGCCATTTATAAATGTCAACATAAAAGACATTTTAAGACGGAACATTATAAAGATGATGTGTTTAAAAGCCACAAAGTGTTTTAAGAGACTGTATCTGTGTGCGCTGTGTGAGTCCCGATGATTGATTCACGACGAGCATTTTGGAATGTTGAAAATGTTGGGAGAATCATATCAGCAGCCAGTGATGGTGGTGGTGACAATTTCGACAAATATAATTAAGCTTCACTTCGGCTTCAAATATGTTCTTGCATTGGTTTTTCCTTTCCGAAATGTGTAATTAATTCAAATTCCATGGATTTAGACGCTTTATTGTCTATTCAAATTCCGTATTAATGCCGGAAGTTAATTCGAAGACGGTTTTTCAGTGTGAACTTTCATAAACATCACAAATGTAAACAAAGTCTTCAAGACACAGAAACAGAATTCCAAAAACATCAATGAACAATGCAAACATGAAACTTTCGGGCGATCGATTAAAATCGTCTCGATGAAGAATGCGGAACTAATTTTCGACATAGAATGGTAAAAATTGTAGCCGCGCTCGTCCTTGTCAAAAAAAAAAGATACGAAATGGAAACTTTTTCGCCGAAACTACAACTGCACCACGCAGAAATCGAAATAATAAAGTGAAAAAAAATGTATCCGGCGTAGAAATGTATGGTCCAATTTGTGAATTTACAGCCCATTCAAAAATTCATTGCACCGTTACGTTTTTGGGCGCAGCAAACGGAGCACAATTTTCAGCACACGCGTTTCGCTTCGCATCACTTTCACACGGGAAAAAAGTTTTCTTTATATTTTCAGTGAGTTCGGAGAGTTGAGTTTATTCTTTTTCTTCTTCTTCTTATTCCTTCTCGCTTCAGTTGAAAGTTTTCATTATGTGTATTTTGTTTTGTGCGCTGTTCAGTGTCTCGGGATGTATATGTTTTGTTCGGTTTGTTGTTGGCCAAAAGTCTAGACTCTTTAGCAGCCAAATCAACATTAAATACGACAAACGCAAAGGAATATGGTCTGGATTCTGTAATACATATAACAAGGACATAAGAAAAACCAAAGTTTATGCTCTCGCCAGTTTTGATGTCGTTGCACAATTTTATTCGATTTTTAACGCTAACGTTTTCGGGTCGAAAGCATTGTAGCCGGCATTAAAACAAACCGCAACCAAAACTTTTAATCATTGATTTCGTTGGAAGAGAGAAAGAGACATAATAAATACAGGGAGAGTGAGAGATCTGAAACCAATTCTATGAATAAGAAATATGCAAAGAAATCCATGCGGCCGAAGTACTCCAAAACCAACTTTTTTTCGTGAGTGAGAAAAAGAAACCCTCGGCGAAAAGTCCAAAGACCAGAAATAATATAATAAAAAAAAGATTCAAATTTCCGTCATTTTCAATGTCACTAGAAACGACCTCGCTTCAATGGATTAGAGAATAAAATGGGCTAAACTTTAAACAAAGCCGAAAATAACCGCGCCGGTTATAAATTTATCGAACAACAACAAAAAATTTGTACATAACAGGATCAAGAGAGAGAGAACATGCAAAATTTGGATTTTCGTTGTCAAACACCGAAAAAATAAAAGTTGAACGTTCGGTTTGTGGCCGGGGCCATTCCGTGAATTACCTAGGTTTTTCCTGTGTCTGGAAAATTCACAGTGATACTCTACACCACAAAAAGGAGCAACATAACTTTTTTCCTTCTTCTTCTTCTTTCTATACTTTTTGATGTGCGTAATAATTGCTGTTTGTTCAACAGTTCTTTTTTTTATTCCAGTGTGTTTGGATTGCACTTTTTTCTCTCGTCGATTTTTGTAGTTCAAGGTCGAAAAACTCGGCCAAAAACACACGATAAATTAATATTATGTATATTTGTACTTTGGAAAATGTAACTAACTTTTACTTTATCAGAGGAAAGTTTCCATTGGAAGACTTAATTCTTGTATGTTTCGCACAAAATCTCAGTGCAAAGTTGCAGTGACGAAAAAATGACTACAAGTTCACCACCTACAGTTTGATTTCAATTTGAAATGAAAAATAAAAGAAAAAAATTCTTATAAAATGACGGTGCTCAAGGGAAAGAGAGAAATTTATAATGGTTCTGAAAATTGTTACGCACTAACTCTTTTTCATTCTCCAATTATAACAGAAATCAGCGACGCCAACTTTGTATCGCTTACGTCTGGTTCACAAGTGCGAATGTCATCTCATTAAAAGTTTGATCAATTACGAAAATTGTTATTAATTCAAACTGCGACAATGTCACCATGACCGAGAAAATTAACGAGCGTTCTGCATATTCCGCGTTATATTTGCACGACTGAACAAAAAAGTATCGAACACTCGTCTGCCATACAATCAATTATTAATATTCGAGAAAAAAAGCGAAAGCAACGAACAAATATTTGTCAATTTGTGTAATTTTTCTTTTTCTTGCTTCATTTGTTCGAATTTTTTATTCGTTTTGTAGGCCAGATAGAAGACTTTCGCAACTTTCATCTTCAGTAAATAAATCTCGTTGTGGAAAAATGAGAGAATTCTGTTCCCAAAAATAATGTTGTTCGAATTCATGGAATTTTCGCTTGGAATATCCGCACTGGAAGCATAAATACGCTTCTATTTGATGTTGCTTTTGTTATTTTATATATACTTTTTCCTTCGCCACGTACATATTTTTCATCCAAGCTCCATTTTGCTATCTTTTCCGATTCTGCGTTCACATTTATTATCACTGGCACTTTTTTCCCGTTTGCGCTTGCAGCTATACATAGCAAAAGACAAGCAAGTTTTACATAAAGTTTATGCTATCCATGTGCAGTACCCATGTGTTGCGTGTGTACAATGTACATGTAATAAGCTCTCGTGTGTTGTTCATGTGCTTTCAATGAGAAAGAAAAAACTCTGAGACTGTTTTAAGCACATGCACACACTCCAATTCTCCGAAATACACATACTCACACAACGGTAAATGACATGGAATTTTTCATACCGCATTTTTTTTCTCTCTCTCGTGCTCTCTCTCGTTGCTGTGATTGTGTGTCTCTTTTGTACTCGTATACTTTCGTTTTATGTAGGTCATCCAATGAAAACCGTGTTATTTCTTGCATTGGACCGCCCAGCAGTATCAACGCTCACCTATCAAAGCAGTTATAGTGGAAAAACGCATGCAATACACAACACATTTTTTTTCTGTCCCTCATATTAAACGATACATATTTTATTGCTCAATTCTCACATTTGCACACACAAACACGACACAATCGCACATAACTCAAGATATGCTTTTTCGCTGTGTATTCGAACATACGGAAAATATTAATGCCAATTCGAATGAAAGATGAGAGCATGTGTCATATGGGGAAGAAAGTTTGGTTTTTCTTGAACGCGGTCATTAATCGATCCGAAGATCTCATTCCAGAACCGAAAAGAAAACTTTGAAATATCAACAACACTCAACTTGGGGTGCTATACAGGATCAATACGCAAAAACTTTAGCCTGAGTCAGGTCATTTTCCGAAATGCGTCACCGGAAAAAAAATGTTCATATGATAAAAACCCTTCCGATAAAAAATGAAAAAAAAACTCTTTTTCGAAGGACATGAAAAGTTAATTACGAAAGAAGGTATTTCGATGATAGGATTTACACTTGGGAATGTGTGCCTGGTCATCGAATGAATTCAAAAGTTGTGGTTTAAGAAGGAACGGGTGAAAAAATATACTAACGTAAATGAAATTCATTGAAATTCATCTTTTTTTGCCACTGAAACGGTGGCGGAAATGCTATTAAAATGACCACCGCATATGAAAAGGTTTCGATTTTTACCGTTTCCACTTTACCCTCGGAACAAGAAAACCCAAAAACCATTTTAGAAAATTCACTTCATGTCACGCGGTTTTAATGCCTCTTTTCCCTAGCTCTCTATAGTTCTTTTTGTATACTCAGCTTACTGGTTGGCAAATTACGATGCGTTCATTTGGAGTACAAAGCATCGCGACCATTTATTTTTCCACATTTAAAATAAATACCCATGGTGAGTGGTGGTTGTAACTCAGCAGCCACACAAGCATCTCCTCGTCGTCGACATCGTTGTCCGACTGTTGACGTATGTGAGCCACGAGACGAAATATATAATAATTAAGTATTTGTTGAAAGATTTTTTAGTTGTTTTGTTTCAATGTGAATGTGTGCAGCATGGGTTGTCGTTGAACTGCTGGTCATTCTCATTTCGCACAAAAAAAGGTCACCTCGGTGCAGTTTTATCGAGCATGAATTTGAACGGTTGGTTTTTTTCTCCCTCTAACGAGATGCATGGGGCATGAGGTTATTGTGAGCGGTTGGGAGATTTGATGAAGAGACTGCGGTCTACTTATGCACGGTCAATTCCTCGAAATGAAAACCAAAATAATGCGAACACGAAGCCACTGCATGCAAATCTAATGGAATAATACGATTTTTATTTTATTCCTTCCTTTGTGTGGTTTTTTTCCTGTGCTGCTCAAGCACTCTTTGCCAACGTTGCACCGTTTTAAATCTGTAATAACTTTCGCGAGTTTGTGTGTTGGCTCTCTTTTTCGAAATTTACAATTTAATTTACATCGCATGGCAATATTTCTCATTTCGCGCAAAGCCAAAACAATATCAAATGAATATCGTAATTTTTTTCCTTCCTTCTTGCATTCACCATGTCTCGATCTCACATTTTCAATTTAAATTCAAACGAAATATTTGCGTTGGCATTGCATATCACCGCTACATCTGTTTTGTTGTTTGTGTTGTCGTTTTTTTTTCTTCATCTCGTGCAGTAAAATGAATATTATGAATTTTCCATTTTATATTTAGAGACGGTGTTATGTGTTTGTTATCGCTGCACCTCATTGCTATTGTTCTGTATTCGGTTCTTATTAAATTTAAATCTGAAATTACATAAATTTACACACACAGCGCACCGACACTCCACTTGACTCGCCGAGCTGCGATTCAATCGAATACATATGAGAACACGGTTAGTGTGTATATACACAGTCTATAGAACAAGTGCCTGTGTTTCGATAAATTTGAACTCCTACTTACTATCACTCAATTTTTTTTTTTGTTTTGGTTCGCTTTATGTGACACAAACATCCACTCGTGCGCGCTTAGACATAGCGTCTTTTGTAGATTTTCTCTCGTTTAGTCCGGCAAGATGGCAATTCCCCAATGGAAGATACATAAATTAAGGTGACATTTAGAGCTTATTAAAAAAAACGAGAGCCTAACGGTGAACAAAAAAATACTGTTTCGAGACTATTAGAACTTGTTTCGCAAGGAAAATCAATAGAAAATAATCTTGGCGACTCCAACTCGAAAAAAAAATCCACACAAAAAAGCAATCTGATTTAAATTGGGAAAATGTAAATGAAACAAGTTGAGTCGAATGCTATGATGAGAGAGAGGGAGAAGGACAACGCACGTCTCTGATGTTTTGTGACTTGTTTCTGTTAATCGCATTCCCTGTTGTACGTCGCTTGGGCAACATTTACCATCATTGCAACAGATTTTTTTTTTGCTTCATTCGCCCATGTACAAGTTAGCAATTGCAGACAGATTTTCAAGAAGAAAATTCGAAGTTTGACTTGAAAAACAAACAAGAGGATTGAAGTGAAATCGTTTATAGCTTGGAAATTACGACGAAATATTGTATGATTTCTATGGAAATATTATTTTCGAAATATTTAGTGGAAATAGGAGTAACTACATTTTCGCTCAAAGTTACGAATCATTTTCTTCGACTAACCACTTTGGTGAATTAAAAAAAAATTACAACAATTAATGCCAATTATAGCCAAAATTCAACCAAAACCAACAAATATGTTGTATTATTATAATATGTCGTGCCAACGACTTCATACTTGACATGATTAATAACCAAAAACTGTGCAAATATAATTATTATCAAAAATCACAATAAAATCTGCCATAAAATTTTTCACGTTGACCACAAAGAGTATTAAAAATGGAACATCGACTGTAACGGTATGCATTTGTTGTCTGAGCGACACGTATTAGGTGTATGCCGTTGTATCGTCTCGTAGTAGCATATTGGTTGTTGGTGGTTTACATGAAAAATTATCAAACGCATTAATTTTCATTTGAGTCACGTTCACATATTATGCTGTCAACGGTGTCGTATTATTCAAATTATAAATAAAGCTGATTTTGTGTTGGCTTGTCGTCGTTCACCCATTTTTGTGTTAACCGAACAAATTTCGGTGGTGTTTTTTACATTTTCTATTTGCGTTATGAATGCAAAATGGAAAAATGCAAAAAAAACCATTACACTTACACAAAACGTGGCACTGGTGGTATTAGGGTGGTTTGGGGTTTTTGATGAAAATTATTACGTGCACTCTCTCTACGTGTGTGTGTGTGACTCCCATACTTCAATTAGTTTCGTCCGAAAAACTTAACTGGTACATTTGTATTCTCCGTTTGCAAGGTGTAAATGAGATAAGCGTTGTGTATGATGTAACATGTATTGGCAACAAGAATCAAATGACAACGACTTTGAGCGAGAAGATGGAAAAGTCGTCGTACATGAGACAAAAATGCCACAAAATGTTATGAAAATATGGTTTTCGAACGATTATTAAAATTGTCAGTCTTTGAAAAGATTAGTGTCGAAAAAGTTTGCGAGATTTTCGGTGAGTATGTTGTTTTGAAAGTGGAATTATAATGACACGTGCACCGTGATTTTCCAGTGCATAGCGCTGTCGAAGCGAAGGCGACTTCGAACGCATTTTTATACGTTGTGCAATCATGAGAAATGTTCGTCTGCCTTTTTTCTCTGTTCGTTCACAAAGGATTTAAATGGGTTTTCGAAATTTTTTCTAGCCAAACATATTCTGGACAGTGTGCGATAAGAAATGAGTTAAATGCTCTAATTCAGTGATTAAAATTTGCTAAAGATTTTAATGCAACTTCATGTGATTCAATAGACAATTCAAAGACAGCAAACCGAATTCAAATCACAATTTACTGCTCGGATTTAAAGTAAAAATTAAGTGTAAATCCTGCGAACAACAAAGCAAAATCAACGAAGGACGTTTTTAAATACCGTTATTCAACGATCCGGAACAAATTTATACATTGTATGGGGAGCAAATGGTAGCGTTTATTTAGCAGTCATTTTTTCGATATTTTTTCTCCTACTTTGTTTGTAGTTGGCATTTGCTGAAAAATAAAACGAAAATTGAGCGATGATACAGCGATGTGGTGGCGGTGATGTTTTTTTTACTGTTTATTTACACAACATAAAAACGTACGCCAAAATTACCCTCCGAAACCAAATCGAAGAAGAAAAAATGCCATGGCACAAGAAAATTAGAGCGACGCGGTGACGATTAAAGTGTGTGTACTGCATAACGATGTGCTGACTCTAACTTAAATCCACACGAATATGAGCATGCTAAACGACACGCTGCGTCAACGTTTAGAGTGACGATCAAGAGATGAAAGGCCGTTAGAGAAAAAAAGCGACGATGCAAAAATTATTCACAGCACAGTGCACACACAGTTGCCAGTTGTTGTGGTTTTTTTATTTTAAGTGGCAGTAATGTTGTTAGCTTTATGAATTACTACCGCTTTCTTTTCGGAGTCGAGTGTAAACACGAAGCCGCTGTCTTAATTTTGTGGCACACAATCAAACGTGAGCAATGAATAGGATGAATTTGAAAAGAACAGGAAGAGGCAATATTTTGATTGAGAAATACAGTTTTTCCATTTCGACAACAGTCGCCACCTGCATTGAAGAACTGCTATACAAAACTGCCATGACACCTAGCATGACACTGTACTAGATTTATTTCATAAGGTGACACATTTTTTTCACACAGGAATCCAGCAATTCTCTACTTAATTTTAAATTAACGCACGGTACATAAAGATAAACAAAAAGCGATTATTTATTTCTTCGTATTCTGTGTGTCAATTCTTTTACGTCCCAAAATTATTTATAATTAACGCATACTTATTTTGAAAGAGAGTATTTATTCAGTTGATACAAAAAATGTATATTTCAGCATTTTATTTTGAAATATCATTCAATTACGTATTGAATTGGCACAAAAGTAAACACACGGCGAACCCATATGTTTATGCAAGTAGACGAAATTTTTATTTCATTATTTTGCTATATTTATAATTGAATCAATACATTTTTTTCCATTTGATTTTGAGTAAATTCAAACAAATCGATCTGAACGAATTGTTAAGTACAAGTCTTTATATTTCAACTAAATGATTGATATAAGTTGAAAAAAAAAAAAGAAATCGTGCAAAAAATATGAAAATGATAAACCATTTGACTCTTTCCGAAATTGCATAGAGCCTCTTCAAAGAGTCAAAAAGATGTTTTGAATTTTAACAAAACTTCAAATGAAAAACTGTAACTTCAATAAAACAAAACAATAGCAAGAACGAGCCTTATTTATATATTTTGAAATGGCGCAATTTTTATTCCTTTGATTGTTGTTATTTCGTATGAGAGCGATAAAAAAAACTTTGAAGAAGTTTCGTTTCAAAGGCAAGGTAAAAAATAATAATTGCAAAGAATTTTCGCTGAAAATATTGACGAAATGCAAAAATGCTTGAATAAAATCAAACAATGATGCTAACAACGAAGCTCACGGCATATAAAGTCTACATCTTAAAATTCACATCCACGCAATAGTATAGTATATGCGTTTTGGTGAATTCCTCACGTAGAACAATGCAAAATTATATTTGTTCTTTTCGTTCTTATTTTCATTTTTTTTTCTCTTTCGGATGCTCAGTTGGAAACTCTTGTGGAATTTTAAGTATGCGCTGCAGACAGAGTTGAGTGCACAAACGATGATGATTATTATGATGAGAAATATCACGAAATTCATGTAGTGCAGACATTTTGTTGGATTAATATTGTTTCAGCTCGACAAAAAAAGGCGAAGGACTTGAATCGAATTTTGACTAATTAGGCCATTTATTTCGCGACCGAAAGTGAAGATAATTTTTGGAATACATATATTTTTCGCTGTGTAATGATGGATCGAAATTGGCGCTTTTTTTGTTCATAAAAGTGCAACCACATGTATTCTATGAAAGACTGATATATTTTTTTATTAAAAAACTTTTCAAATTAAAACGCATTTTTTCCTTGTGTTGCTGCGAACACAGCATCATTTTAGCTAGCAGCATCGCATAAAGTATTTTATTCTCCAATTATTATTCGTTTTTTCTTCGGGTTTTTTTGCCGCCTTTCAACTTATTTAGTAATTTTATAACAATTTTTGTGGCCTTTTGCATTTATTGTCATGTAATGGACAAGAGCAAGAGACCCGCTCAACACCCGCACCAAATCGAAAGAGAAACCATTACATTTTTGATCTATGATGGAAAAAATTTTTTCTCTCAGTTTCAGTGGCCCTTTTTCCGAAAGGAGAAAAACTGACTTTGTTAACCCTTTGGCAATGAACACAAGTAATAATAAAATTCACGCTCACATTTTTTATAGCAACATTTTTTTTTCTCGGTGCTATGTATCTACTTAGCTCGCTACTTGATGAATAGATTGAGTTATTCATAATTCTTCCAACTCAATGCTGTCGCACACTTGTAAATAACAAAAAATGCGTACATTTAATTTTACACATAATTTTTTTTATGATCTTTCTGTCTTTCACTCTGGAAAAAATGCGCATGGAATTCATTTTGAAAAAAAAGGTGAATTATGTGAAAAGCAAGAGGCGACAACGCATACGAATAGTAGCAGAAAATTACATGCAATTCATTTCGAACCCGTTCGCTTGAACAGGTTGAACCCAACAAAAACCACAATGAAAAGCACAAGTTTGCGAAGTAAATTGCATTACATTTTAATATTTCGCTCATAATTACATTTTAATTCATTTTTATTAGCTTTTTAATATTTTATTTTTAGCGCTCGTTGTAACCATAGCGAGCCGATGTAACCATCGATGTAACACATTCAACATAGAACGAGGAAGATTTTTTTTTGCCTTTTTTCACTTTTAGTATCCCACAAAACTCATAAAATTTCCATAGAAATCAGCATTTACTTTATCAATCCACCGTTTTCTTAATAAACAATGTCTATTACACACCGAAATAGAATCATATATTTCCTTTTTCATCAAGAGAATTTTAAGAGGCCATCCTGTTTTTGCGGATCCAATAAAACACATAAATTCATCCTGAATTTCATCCTGAAATAACTGATATCTGACCATAGTACCTGACAAGGGGAGTATAATTGCACTCTCCGGAAAATGGATTTGAAATCAAAACCTCTACAAATTGAAGTATGTTCGGAGAATGTTCGAAATGTCGAATTTTAAGACTCTCTTTAGCCCTTTTCTCAAACCAAATACTCCTGGCATCAAATGAAAATAAATGAATATTAAAAAACGCTTTTTTAGAAGCTTTAAATATTGACATATTTCATTTTCGACACAAAATGAAAAATCGTTTCAATGAAATTGTTCCCGTTGCTAAATCTAAACAACTGTACTTCTCTTTCGTTGCGAAAAGATGTTTATTCCATTCGCACAACTAGAAAGCATAAGAAGCGTATTACATCATTCTCATTTTCATATTTTTTTTTGTTCCAAATTTCCGGGTGAGTTTTAATGTGTTCATAGTGTTGTCGAATAATTTATGTTCCAAAATTATTCCGCATTCTATTTCACCGGTCTATTTAAGCACTTGATTGCAGCGCTGAAATGGTGTGCATGTGTTGTTGTTAAAATTTATGGCCAAATTTTTATGTGATACATATTTTCATTATCGTTGGGTTGGCTCATTTGTTGCACACGTTCCGTGCAAAAAGCATGAAGCTAAAGCGAACACAAAAACACCGTCAGCCATCAAAAAAAAATATTAAGTCAAAAGCAATGTTCATAAACATTAAAAACATTATTCACGTCAACATCATTTGAGAAAAAAAAATTCTTCGCAAAAATTGGATCATCTGAAGAAGTGTATTCAATACTTTCTTCTAAGTAGGGAAGGGAAAATAATAATTCAATTTCTGAGTATGGGTTATAATTTTGTTTCAATTAAATGACTTCGTTTGTGAAACGCTGAATGTCGAGTTGATTAACAATTCATGAACAAAAAACATACACATAAAGCAGCCAATATCTTAATTCAATGTGCAAAAGAGCCGTTTGCAGCATTAAAAAAATCAAATATCAAATGGTTCCGTTGTGTGAACACTTTGATGTTGTTTCCTTTTGGCATTTCTTTTGGCTGTAAGTCTTTTTAAAGTTGTGGGTCAGCACCACATCTCATCTGCACGCAGAAATAAGCAAAAAAGACGTTTTCCCGAAAGGAAGTGTTAAATAAAAGATCATTTACTCACTTTTGTTGATACAATCTATTAATTTGCTAGTGAATTGACGAATGGAAAAGATCAAAGGAAAATCGCCGGGATCCGGTCGATGAAAGCCGTCAAAAATTACAAAAACGGAATCGTTATAACTGGGATAGAATTACACATTTCAGTTTCAATGTATTTCGATGAAACTGAAAATTAAGAGTTTTTGAAGCCTTTCGGGGCTTTACGTGCTTAACAACAAACAGTGGAATGAGTTTATCTCTTTTGCAAAGAGAAAAAAGAACCGTTTTCAATGTACTAAAAGACGTACGTTTGGTGTCTAACCAAATTTGGAGTGACGTTGAAGAAGAGAAAGGAAGATAAGAATATATAAATTCGTCAACATCTCAAGCCAATATGTTGTTTTTTAGTGCTCGAATCAAATTGAAATGATTAAAAGGATTATTTGTTGAAGAGTCACAAAATGGAAAAACGATGCCAGGGCGGCTGCCACTGCTGCAGTGAGTGTTTGTTTCCTTCGTCTGATTAATCTTGTTTGTCATTCATCGGTAAGATCGGTGCATAATTTTGTAAATTAAGAAGATATTTACTTTTGACACACAGACATCAACAGAGAGAATGGTCTGAAGCAGGTATAAATATCCAAGCGACAAATTGATAAAGAGTTTCTCTCGTTGTGAAAAATCAGAAAATCCAGAGAGATTTGCACTTATCTCAAATTGGACACACAACAGAGTCTTACAATTTAAAATTTGAAACCGCACACCAAATCACATCGTTTTTCGCTCGAAAATGTACTTACTCATCAAAGTGGTGCTTGATCTTTACCGATTTTCGTTTGTCATTCAAAACAATGGACTTGTTAAGTGCGCACATCTAATTTCGGTTGCCTGTTGTTTATCGTTTTTTGTTCAACCAAGTCACGTTTTGACCAACAAAATAAGAGAGAATAAGTGCTGGCTCCATTTCCGTTTCAGCATTAAGCAAGGATAATACATACACACACACTGTGTGCGTGTCATTCGAATCATGACAGCACGGGCTGTATACAAAACACCGAATGACTGACAATAGACAAAACGAAATGGATTTTCGTCAACTTGATACGGTTGCCTTGCGATTTGCCATTGTTTTACGCATTCATCACAAAGACTCGTAATTGATTTGATTTTGGGTGCATTTCAAAGGAATTTCATTTCCTTTATGCATTAACAACTGCATTTGCGTCCATTGTTTTGTACGGATGTGTGTCCGGTTAAATTGACTGAAGTATTCGCAGCCTTTGTGTTTTTGATGAAAAAAACCTAAGAAAGTTTGGCAGAGGATTGTGAGATGCTTTGGCGGAGTAAATAAATTGGGAATGGTTGCAAAAATTAAAAGAATTCGTGCATTTCACTCTTTGTTTGTGCCGATGAATCCAAGCAAAACGATCTTAGCAAGGCAAGGGAATTGCATTCAAATTGATGAAGCATTGATCCAATTGTCGATAAAATCAAACACCCTTGGTCAAATTCAATTATTCCCTTTACTCTCCTCCTTTTCTCCGTCTATTTTTCTTTTCTTCCGCGGTAACGAAAATTCACCCAAAATGATTGTGTTTACTTTTGTTGGTTGCCGTATTTGGCATTGCGGTAAATGTATTTTTCCTCTGTATTATATTTAACACAGTTGTGCGAACCTTCATCGTGTTACCAACCGCCAATTTACAAATAAACATGTCGAAATTGGTATATTTATTTTTCATTTCGCATTTGCACGGGTTGCACACATTGATCACCATTTGATAATTTGTTTTATTGATGCCGCACGAAACACGCAAACCACACTATTCTTGCACATTTATCCGGGTAAATTGAGCACAAAAATGCCACTGACGACAAACCAAACGAAAAAAAAGAGAAGAAAAGGCCCCGAAACAATCAAACTTGAATGGGAAAATGGTTTGCATGTCGTCACGTTAGTGCGGTGTCAATACCTTAATTTTGTTATTAAAGTTCGTTTTTGTTGTTCAAGTCACTGTCACGAAAATGGCATACATTGAAATAAGATGGCAAAATAAGCGGCCGACATCATGGTTTCATAAAGACATATGCTCCAAATACACACATAATTCTTTTTATTGATTTTATTTTTTCTCCTTCAACCGGAAGGTTTTCTTCATTTCCTGAACGAAAAATATGTGTAAAGTGTTGCCAAGAAATAAATAAATTGTACTTTTGTACAAAATTAAGACTTCAAGTTATTTAACGTGAAAATAAAAATGGTTGATTTGAATGTGAAATCGATATAAATTGCATCGAATTGCATAACCGTTGCTTTTGTCATTTTCAAACCACGCAAATGTATCATATATCAAATTAACCAGTGATCAGTCGTAAACTGGTCGTAAAATCACCGAAGCGATTAAATGCAGTTAATCTATCTCATAAATAAATGGGTGCACTATGAAACGGGCTGCACCTGCGGGTTTTTCTCTTATTTAGTTGAACGGAATAATAATAATTTAAAGAAACCGTGAATAATTGCTGAAGAAATGCATTTCAAAAGTGCATTCAATAAATTTTATGAATTTATTTCAGCGAATAAAATCCAAACGCGAAGACATTGAATGCATTTGGAGAGTATGCACGATCGTAGACACAATAATTTAGTGCTGAATTGAGTATTTATTGTCGACAAGAATACACATTCGTAAGCGGTGCTGAAAATATATAAACAATTAAAGGAAAATCAACAAAACGAAATAACAATTTTGAATATAAAAAAAAGACAATTTCATTGCAAGTCGACGACGCCAGACGACAATGAAACACTGAAATTATAGCACATGAATAACACACGTTTAGCAAATAATTTGTTTTTGTGAAAATTGGCATGCACCAAGCCGAAAACAGCAACAGTAAAGCATGTGTTATTTGCCCTTTTCATATGCAGTACATTTAAACAATAAATCCTAGCTGCGATAATAATTTCCAATGTATGTACCACGTAGACCCTTGCACCAACACATTCTGCACCATATCACTCTACCAACTCAAATTTATACACATTTCGTGCACACTTACCGCTTACCGCTTCCTTGCCAACTATTTTTTGTTTCTCTTTCTCTCAATACTTTTGAAGAATTTTCGGAGGCAATCAAATCCATGACTTTGAGAATTACAAGCATTACAATTACAAGGAAAAGACAATGGAATCAAAGATATATGCGATTTCATGAGATTTTTTTATTACAATTTCAGAATACAATTACGATTTACACTTTTAATCTGTATTTTTCACATTTTTCTCTGAGGATCTTCAAATGGAGACTTTTTGACTTGATGATGGTCCTTGTTTGGTGGTGATGGAGATCCCACTCTAACACCACTTCCATAGGGTGCTGTTGCCATTTGAACGACCAGTAGAAGAAACAATATGATTAATTTCATTTTTTATTCTCCGTCGTGAAGCTGTTCTTTGCACCTTTCTCCTGAATGAGCAACTGAAAAGAATTGCATTCGCTTTTACGCTTTACAAGCATCTGTTTATTGTTTTATTCAACAGATCTGTTGAAAATATAATTACGGGACGATCGAGTTATTTGACGTATTACACCTGCGCATATTTCGTGCCCAATACTGAATTTTCTGAGGCAATCAAATCAATGATATTGGAAATTACAATCTTTGGCATTGCAAGGAAAAGACAATAGAATAAAAGATGAATGCGATTTTTTTTGGTATAAGACTATGTATTTTGTATTGAATTTTATGAGATTTTTTTACAATTTCAGAATACAATCGCGACTTGAACTTTTAATGTGTACTTTTCACATTTTTCTGTGAGGATCTTCAAATGGAGACTTTTTGACTTGATGATGGTCCTTGTTTGGTGGTGATGGAGATCCCATTCTAACACCTCCTCCATAGGGTGCTGTTACCATTTGAACGATTAGTATGAGAAGAAATATGATTAATTTCATTTTTATTCTCTTTCGTGAAGCTGTTTTTAGAACTTTCTCCTTTAAAACTGAATGAGCAACTGAAAAGAATTGCATTAACTTTTACGCATTACAAGCATCTGTTTATTATTTTATTTAATATATCTGTTGATGATAATTAATTACGAGACGACCAGGTTATTTTATTGTAGGTGAGTCTTTATTTCTTGAAAATAACGATTTTGGTTCTAATGGGACGAAAATTGCCTCTTAATTGGTCAACACAACTATACATATTAAGGACTTCTTTGAAAGATTTTCCTATAAAATTTATTCATAAATGGGACGGTTTGTTTCGAATAGCTGAACCTATTTCTCGTTTTGTCCGAATTAAGATATAGATAGCACTCGATCATAAAAAAATTGAGTCAAATGATTCATTCAAAACAATAAATTCAATTTTATTTGAATATAATCAAAGTGAATGTTTATATTTTATTGCTGAATTCCCATTTCGACTCAAGAAACACTGATTAATTCGATCGCTGTCAATATAAATATCTCAGCTCCAGACTATTAATAATGAATAATCGTATTTGTTGATTAATCATAATATGGGGAATAAATTTTGGTTTCACTTTAATTTTCTTTTGTTTTGATTATATATTTTGTGTTGTGTCTGTGTGACAAATAATTTTCAACTTTATTTTATATTTACTATTTACTTTTATTTATCAGCAATTGCTATTATTGAACGGATTATTCAAACAAATAAAAAACCATATATTCTTTTTCGGCTCGACTTTGTTTTCTTTTAACGAAAATGATTCGTAAACACTTTTCAGTTTGTCAACTTTAAGAATACATTTCGATGATGTGTCACTTCTGATTTTTCTGTCTTTGCAGTATTTAAAGCGATATCTGAATTCATTCGATGCATTTAACTTTTGAAACGAGCTACATTTCAGGTACTAACAAGTATTACAATTGTCATTTCTTGAATAATACAAAAACGACAGAATGGAAGAGAGGAAAGTTTGGTTTTCGGAATATGTTTGCCCAAAGGATGATTGTAAGCGTTCATATATCATAGAAAGTGATGAAAAGGCCGCCACGACGATGTACATCATGTGGTACCATTTCTCCACCAAAACATGAGGTACATTTCGGAAATAGACTTTCATAAAATTTTCCAAAATAGAATTCATTATTCAATTGAGCTTATAACAAGTATCCTATTTTCTTTTCAATTTGTTTTCAGAGACAAAGCACAGTTGTCGGCTGCACCACAATGGAAGATTTCATAAAACAACATCAGGAAATGAACAAATGAAGTGATCAACGAAATTTATTTCTCGATTCCAAATAATCATCGCATATTTTGAAAGTAAAATCTAGAAATCATACCCATCAACAATAGAAATGATCAAGTTAAATAATTCACATCATTGTTTTACCTTGAAAATAATCCGCAATAAATCATAAAATTTTAAACCAGAAACCAAGTGTTATATGTTCCAATTTTGTGTATTTTTTTATCTTTGCATAGATTCTTTAAATGATTTTTCTTACTTGAATCTTCGAAGCACCATAAAATAAGAGAATGTTGTATTCATAATCTATTATCGACGCAATAGATAAAAAACTAATGAAGTGACCATTCCTTCGAACGAACAATTGAACATACATGCATACCTTCTTGAATACCTCCAGGGTGCAGTGAGTACTTGCGAATCCTTGCAGATAGATTTCCTTTTGAGCCAGAGCAATCATTATGGATAAGCACTTTTGAGTATCGATTGATAATTGGTACCAAGTTAATCCATAAAAGGCATGATCAACATCAGCAAAGCGCTCAGATATATTATTTCCGAAATTACAAATCAAATAGAGCCAAAATGTGGCCGTTACACCAACAACAATTATCTGCACAATACTTGCAATCTCTATGGTCAAAAGAGCCTACAAAAAAGAAACATGTAAGAACAATCTGAACTGCTGATATCATATATATATTTTTAAAGCATAGCTGTAACTTAAAGCATATATAAACACAAATCCTTACCATATCAAGTCCTACAAATGCAAGACAAATTGAAGTGACT
>NW_022198383.1:9151989-9152694 GCF_009176525.2 Contarinia nasturtii
AACGTTTCGTCTACAAACTTTCGAGACAAATTGAATTTTAACACAAACGATTGATTGAAACTTTCAGAAGTTATCCAAGAGATATCATAATAATTAATCAATAATTTTTATGATATCTCCTGGATGATGATTCGTACTTTTAAAGGTCTCCTCAATAATTTTGCCGGACCTATAGCAGATGGATATAATGGACTGAAATGTGGCGAAATGGTTACAAGTAGACTGTGAAAGATGTAGACGCAGTGACATAAGTTCCGGGACATATGGAAAACTCAAGTTGATTTAAAAAATAATCTTTATAGGAAAATTGACCATGTCTATATTCTATACCATTCTACTAATTTTAATATATATTGGATTGAGTTAACACAAGGATTTTACTTTACACGTAAAATTGCGTTTTTATTAAATTCACAAAATCTACCTCTACTGCAGTAATGTGCGAGCTACATTTTACAGGGGGGGTGATTTTTCAAAAACCGAAAATTCTCTAGCAAATCAAACAAATTTTCGTTTTTTTTTTTTTTTGGAAGTCACTTTTTGAGGCGAAAATCCCTAGCAAATCGAAAGAATTTTCTCCGCGAAAAACCTTAGCAAATCGGAAAAAAATCTTCCGGAACCAAAAACCCTAGCAAATTTAAAGAATTCTCCTCAATTTTCTACATTGATGAGCTAAAAAAAAAAAAAAAAGGTCTTCACTTTTTT